>NW_022158700.1:402403-927898 GCF_000260195.1 Fusarium odoratissimum NRRL 54006 | reverse complement strand
TGACACTTCGACAAGCTCAGTTACACGCCCTACGCAATCTGCCAACAATAAACCTAGCACGGCTTAGTTTATCCACAGTTGGAAACCAACCGTCACAATCTATAACTATAAATTCTATTATCTCTATAAAGCCAAACCTCTATTTAGGTAAATCTGCTATATTGCCTTATAATATATAATATTAATAACCCTACCTTTTAAGTAAATTAATTATAAAATAATCCTCCCTAGAGATACTTTTAATTAACCTAAAAAGTAATAAGAAAATATCTAGCTATATAGCTATAAAAAGTTTTAAAATACTTTAAGAGTATCTTAGTAGGATAATATCTAAGCTTTATAAGTTTATAATAAATATTATAACCTATTTATTACTACTAGCTCTTAAATAGTCTGCCCTTAGGAGTTTAAGATAAATCTATTAACTGCTAATATAATTAATAAGTAAGTATAATAGATAAATAAGTATAATAAAAATCCCTTACCTTATAATATTTCTATTTAATTAAATACTTCTTAGCTATTAAATATATCTTAATTATTAGATAAAGCTAGAATCCTTCTTACCCTTTAAGCCCTTTAAAATAACTAAAAATTAAGCCTTTAATATACTCTAAATATATATAAGGTTAACCTTTAGAAGCTATACTGCCGCTAAGCTAGTATTTAATTATAATATAATACTATCTAGAAGTTATAGAAATTAATTAATTTAAAGGAATAAATAATAATCTAATTTATTCTTAACTTAGATTTATAAGGATTTCCCTAATAATTATATTTTATAGAAGAAATAATTAATTCTTTACTTATAGATTATAATATATTACCTATTAATAAGTACTAGGCTTATAACTTTATAAAGTAATAACTAAAGCTAAAGATATATTTATTTTAGAGATATAATTATTAAAGAGCTAAATATAAAGATCTAATTATTATTTATAATTAGTTTAGGCTTATATAAAATATAATTATAAAGTATAATATTTAATTAGATAATATTTAAAACTTTAATAAGACTAGCTTTATAATAGGCCTTATTATAGCTAAAATAGCTATTATAGGTTTAAAAATATAAAAAAGGCTAAAATTAATATAGCCTGAAAACCAGGAATAAATTATTATAATTTAGGTAATTAATATAAAAGGTTAATTAATTATATTATTTATTATTAGTATAGGCTAATATTATCTTATTAATTAATACTAAGAATATAACCTCCTTAGCAGTTAGGTTATTATAATAAGCTAAAATAGGTAAATAAATAATAAGCTAGGTCTTAAGTAGCTAAAGTACTTTAATTAGTTTATAATTAAATAATTAAATACTTAGTATTATCTCTTAATTCTTAATAATTATAAAAGCTACTACTTAGCTAATTTTAAGAGATATTATAAGGAGAATAAAATTATAATACTTTATATACCTACTTATATATCTTATTTACTTTAGCCTCTTAATATTAAATACTTTAGGCTATTAAAATAGGCTTATAATTAAAAAATAAAGTATTTAATTCAATACTTTATAACTTATATTTTTAAGATTAAGTTTTCTTTTACCTTTTATATTATATTTAAAATTACTTTTATAAAAAGTAATATCTAGGGGGGCTTTAAAAGAGCTAGGCTTACTTCTCTTAACCTAAAAATTATAATCTTAAAGCTTAATATATAATTATAAACCCTAATGCCTCCTAAGGAGGCTATTAAATTATTAATATTATAGGCTTTAAAGACCTTAAAAATAATTATTAAGACTTAATCTTAATTTAAATACCTTAGTAATTAAATTAAATATTATTATAATAGCTCCCTAAAGTTAATATTAAAAGCCTTAAAGTCTCTTATAAAAAGAATAATAGCTATAATATATAAGAATATACTATTAAAAGCTAAGGTCTAAAATCTTTAAAATATAAATAAAATACTAAGTTAATACTATAAGGTAAAAAGGATTAAATTATAGAAAGAAGAAATTATAACTATATAGAAAGTATTATAAGTAATTAATTAGATAAATATTAATATATAAGTAGTAGCCGAATTATTAAGAAGTAATAATTAAGGAAGGTTAAAGTAATTAGGTAGTTAGTGCTATAATATATATAATAAGACTAAATATAATATAAAGACCTATTAGATAATAATTAAGATATTTAGAGAAGAGTATAATAACTAGTTTTAATTAATTAAATAATTAGTAGTATTTTTAAATTAATTTAAAGTTTAAAGGCTAGAATTTTTATTATACTTACTTATCTATTATACTTACTTATTAACTATATTATATAATTATAAATTTATAAATCTAAGTTAGCTATAAGATAATCCTATAATATAAAGAATAGCTAGTAGATTTAATTCCTTTGCCATCTTATCCTATATAATGTTATTAATAACCCTATAATTATAGTGCTAAACGGGGCATATATAATAATATTATAATATAGCTAGGGCTATTACATAATGCTGGTATTTATATGGTGTTTCTTAATATCTACTAAGCACAGCAGCTCGAGGACCTGTTTCAGTTGTTTATCTAATGCGATCAGTTGGAGTCCATCTCTTGATATAGAAGTAGATCCAGAGGGATACACCCACCATTTCGTCGTTCTTCATTCTGCTGGACGAACGATGCAAAACCATGGCGAAGGTCGTTCAGTGAGTGCCTGTACAAATGATCAGCACGCCAGTTCAGAGTTCTGTGGTATCTGTAGAGAATTACGAATTGTCAATCGATAGCGCCAAAGTGAATGCGCCTTTCTGCCTTTCCAACTCCTCCACGAGCTCCTTTGTCTTTTCTTTTTGAAATGGCCACTTCAGACGTTGATTCTGAACACGACCACGTACCTATGCTGAAAGCAAAACACGGCATAAAACACCCAGAATAAGCCCAACAAATTAAGTCACGCCCGACTATCTAGCGTGAGTCCCGACAAGGCATCAGTGACTGGTAATCCGTGATCGACTTACCGCAAATCACGGCAAATTTATACTAAGTTTCCAGCTCTGCCAAAAATACGGGGATAATCACTGTTTTATTTAACTCTATTAATACGGCTAGACCTCTTACCTTAGGATACTTATTATAATTATTATAATATGTTTTACTTATTCATTTTATAAAAAGAAAAAAAACTAAAAAAACATAAAGATATATATTTTTTTTTAATCCCTAGGAAGTTTTTTTTTTTTTAAATATTTTCTCTAATTTTAGATTCCTCTTTTAATATTTTTATTAGCTATTACATAAAATAAAAACTTACTACTAGTAGTTTAGCCCCCTTACTTATATCTCAGATTACTCTCTATATATATTCTTATTTATTTATTAATTTATATTAGAAATCCTTAATAGTAATTTAAGTTAAATTACTACTAGTATTTTTATTAAGAGATATAACATTAGCTACAAATAATTAAAAGCTATTATTACATAATATATTCAGGAAAAACTACTAGGTTAAGTTAAGCAGAGATATTTACCTTGCCTATGATAATAGCCTATTAGTATTAAGGTCTTATCTTATTATACCTTCTAAGCTAGTATCTTACTTTTCGCTGCTAGCTGGCGCATAGGGATATTGGACATGACATCGAACACGCTGACTTCCACCACAGCCTCCTTTGCAATCCAGTTTCTGACTTCAACGGCAACCAGACTATCTACACCATATGAACTCAGCGGTTTCCCTGTATCAATGTCGTCTTCTGGTATCATCATCAACTTAGCAAGGCGCTGTGCCAGAGCCGACGTAATTAAATGCACAGCCTCATCGCCCATCTGACCGCAACGTACAAGTTCATCACGGAGTCACACAGACGCGGACCCTCCAACTCCAGAGCCAGCTGCAGTCTTCCTGAGAGCCGTGAACCGCTGGTCATGAATCCAGTACCAAGCGTCGTCTTGCTCGTTGTACGGAAGGCCGCACATGACTTGCGGCGGGTGGGCGTTGGAGCCTTCGAGAGCCGTGGCCATAAGGCCGTGCAGATTGCTCTTGTGCATGACCTTCAGACCCATGGCCTTGACGTGGTCGACATATTCGTCATGCTCGGCTACGAATCCTACACTCAAGAGGTATCCAATGTCAATGGTCATAGCGCGCAAGCCCTGACTCCGTCGGAAGGCGGCGAAGTAATCCTGGAAGATGTTGCCGCAGCCGTAGTTACCCTGCCCGTGGTGACCCATAATACCGGTCAGAGAGCTGAGCATGACGAAGAAATCGAGATCCTTGGGAAGCAATTCGTGAAGATTCCAGGTACCGTGGACCTTGGGTCCTATTGTTGTCCGGACGTGGTCGGCCATCATCTTGTCAAATAGAGTATCCCTCAGAACCATGGCACCAGTAACACAACCCTTAATCTCGGGAAGATTCTTTGACTTGAGGTCATGCAGAACTTCGGAGAGATCTGCCTTGTGGCTGACGTCGCAGTCATAGCTGTAGGTTTTCACGTCGTAGGCTGTCTGAAGCTCCGACGCAAAGGCTTTGTTCACTTCGCTGCTGGCAGCAGAACGTGAAAGCAGGACCAGATGTTTGGCGCCCTTCTTAGCGAGCCACCGGCCAATTTCCTTGCAGATACCGCCGACACCGGCAACGACATAGGTTGCGTCGGCATGAATGTTCACATGAGGTGTTCGGGGCATGGCAGGGACCATGTCATCGTCTTTAACACTTACGACAACCTTACACATGTGCTTGCCGGCCTGCACGTGGCGGAATGCCTTCTCAACTTCGGCCATACTGAAGAGCTGCAGAGGGGCGATGGGCTTGACGGTACCATCATGGATAAGTCTTGCAGTCTGCTTCCAAAGCGCCACCGCACGAGGTGTGGGATTGTTCTCGAAATCGAGGAGGTTGACACCTATATAGGTCTTGCTATCAAGGAATGGCTTCATATCCAGTCCGGTGTTGGCAAAAAGATCTGCCTTTCCAATCTCAAGAAATCGACTAAACTTCGCGAGACAGTGCCAGGAAAGGCGGAGAGCTTCGCCAGCAAGAGATTTGAGCACAACATCAACGCGTTCCCCTTCGGTGGCACGATTGACAGCCTTGAAAAGCTAGTATCGCGACTGCTGAAGATATGGTCGTCAGGAATACTATAACGATCTTTGACAAGCTGCCGTTTCTCTTTTGAACCAACTGTCGCGAAGATCTCGGCTCCCTTCTGCTGAGCGATCATGAGAGCAGCCTGGCCGACACCTCCAGCGGCGGCATGTATCAAGATCTTCTCACCCCTGATGAGGTTGCCAACGGTTACGAGCTAGTAATAGGCTATCAGAAAGATCAAGGGCATCGAAGCAGCCTGCTCGAAACTCATATGCGCAGGAATGGGGATAGCTCCCTTAGCCGGGAATCGAACAAAGGTAGCAAAGGTGGCGCATGAAGCCGTCATGACGTGGTCACCAGGCTTGAAATCTCTGACGGCTGATCCCACGCGGGTGATGACTCCAGAGGCATCGACTCCCAGCTTGTCCTCAGCAAGGTTTCCTAGCGCGACGAGGGCAACTTTGAAGTGAAGGCCTACAGACTTCACCTCGATCTCGACCCAGTCCTCAGGCAGAGGCTGGTGGTAGATCTCATCCTCGTCCCATCTGAAGGTATCCAAGAGGCCAGGTGCCTTAATGGTGAGCTTCAGTGGACGTCCGCTCCTCCTGAACGACACAAGCTCAGGCTGGCCCTTACGTTCATATTTACGCAGAGAGTTGCCGACGTCGAGAATCCTCTCCACTCTAGGCACGTACACGGTGAGATCGCGGGCAGCATACTCGCCGTCAGACTCATCACTAAAGGCGTGGATTGACGCCACCTTGAGGACAATCTTGGCTGCTCTCACAAAGTCGACTCTATCCGCTGTCTCAAAATCGAGGGTGGCCAGGCGGACTCCAACATCCTCATTGCGAATCGCCCGCGAAGGCCCAACCATGAGAGACTTCATCGGGTCAGGGCAGTCCATAGCAGCGCCGCCGGTAATCCAGAGTGTCCCATAAGAACTCCGGATAATCTGGCGGAGTCTTCCCCAGTTCTCATCCGTCAGAGTCGCGAGCACAGCGTCCTCCCACTCGGCAAGGCAGAGGCAATACTTTCCGGTCACACGAGATTTGAAAACATCATCCCACTGTGTGATGGAGACATCGTGACCTGAAGACTCAAATTGCTTCTGGATGGATTGCGCGAGTTTCTGCGAAGAGACAGAACCTGTACTGATGATAACGAAGGAATCAGGCCCCGATGCTTTCTGCCATGGCTTGGTCGAGATAATCAGCGACACCGGCTCCTTGAAGGCTTCATTGCCTCCGACAATGTCGATATCGACGCCAGAGAAACCGGCGCTGGTCAACGCCGCCGACCACTCATCAACATCCAGGAGAGGTCCGCCAGAGCGACCATCGTCCTCGCCGAGCCACCAACCACGGAGGGGCCCCATGATGAAGCCACTGAAGATTCGTTTAATAGTGACCTCGGACAGCACGAGACGACTGCCGGGCTTAAGCAGACACTTGTAGTGGGTAAGCGTCTCCTCAATACTCCTGGTGGCATGAAGAACGTTGGCGCAGATGATGAGATCATAGCTCTCCAGGCTGAATCCTTGCTCGGTAGGCTCGTTCTCGATATTGAGAGCTTTGAACTCCATGATGGATGCGTCGGCGGAAAAGCGATCGGCAGCCTCGGCGAGGAATCCTGGAGAAATATCTGTAAAAGAGTACTTGGCAGCCTTGGAAGTTCCGTCAGCATTGCGAAGTCGCTCCAACACATGGTACGTCGTCCCACCAGTGCCAGCGCTAATCTCCAGGATCTTGACACCAGGGCTCTTGTCAGCGACCAAGCCCACATATTCAGCGACGTGAGTGTTAAAACTCGTGCCAAATGCGCCGCGGTAAAAGTCATACAATAGATCACCCTCTGTCATGACTTGCAAAGGCTCGACCTCACGAGTGAAGATGCGGCTGAGGTTATCTCCGATTCGGTCGACCATCTGAACCGTTACGTCGCCGCTCTTGGAGAGGACGATGCTTGCACGCGAGGATTCCATTTCAGACGTAACTTGGGACTCAGTAGTTGGAAGAGGGGGAAACTCCTTGACGGTGTTGCGCATCCACTCGACATAGAGCTTCCAGAACCCGTCCTGGGGCACATGCGCCTTGCCTTCCTCGCTCTCGAACCAAGCAAGACAGCGGTAGACATAAACAAGGCAGACAAATTCGAGGTAGTCAAGAACAGATTCGTCATCCTGGCTCTTGAGAGTTCGCTTGTAGACCAGGTCTTTGATCTGCAGTGGCTCGAGCAGGTCCACGTCCTCGTGCCAAGTCTTGGTAAAGCAGCTGGCCCTGGCGTCTTGACCAGGCTGTTGCGTGCTGCCGCCATCACCAACCGATGCTAAAGAAATACCTTCCACGATAATCATAGGCTCTGAAAGGTCCTCGGAGATAGTAATGGACGACTTCCATGTATTGTAGCTGGTCCTCTGAGCCGTGGAATAACCATGAAACCTGGTGCGCGGAACTGTTTAGATCTTTGCTGACACAAAGATGCGATCAAACGAGAAGGGTACGACTGCCTCATTGAGAGACTGGTCTTCACCGCTGATAGATGGGAACAGAAGGTGAAGGGCGGAGTCGAGCGTGGCTGGGTGGACCACGAAGGGATACTCGAATCCCATAGGCATGATGGCTTTAGTGTCGGGGATACTTATAACGCCGTAACTGGCACTCGGCCCTGCAAACAGCTCGGTCATGTTGCGGAAGGTCGTGCCGTAGTGCATGCCGATAGTTTCCACGGTGTCATACAGGAAGGCTCGCGCCGGTCTTTGGCAGTTTTCCTTGGCCTGAGCAAAAGACTGCGCGTATCTCTCATTCTCAAGGGCAAGCTCGTGATTCATGGCTGGTGAGAGTGAAGATTTGTATGTATGTGACAGATACCAGACCGCGCGCATGGTGAGGTCGAAGAATATGGAATTGCCGCCGTAGCCTTACAATGGCTCGGCAGATGCATCTAAGCGCATCCATCGTAGGATCGATTCCGAGATGAAGGGAGAGATCCGTAGCCCTAGGCGCAACAACGTATATGACCACAAAGGCACCATTTTACATCGAACGCTATCGCCGATGAAAAGGAACCGGAGAGGAGTCTATGGTCTGGCAACTGAGGTGGTCAACCACAGACAACCATGGACTTCTATTTCGGAAAGATCTTTGACAAGGCCATTAGCTTGCCCATGATTCCATTTTTTATTGAGAAGCTTTTTGAGCGCATCCCGCTGTACATTTTGCTACTAGCTGTCCCCTCTCGATCCATCTGCTCAAATTGATGTGTAAAAATGTACCCCGTGCTCATAGGGCTCGACAACGAGGCTGTCCTCCAGTGCCCCTTGAGCTATCCAAGTTACCCTTTGGAATTGACACACTCCTCGCTTCCCTCCGCGCAGACCGTGACCAGCGCACACCAGACCACGTCGCCAACCGCTTCGCCGCCCTGGGCGTTTACACTTTCCGTATGTCCATCTTAGGCACCACCAACCTCGTCACCGCGGACCCTCGCAACATTCAAGCAATCTTGGCATCTCAGTTCAACGACTTTGGCATGGACGCCACGCGAAGTACAAATCTGAAGACTGTGTTGGGTAGAAGCATCTTCGCGGCCGATGGTGCGTCCTGGCGCGCGGCACGAGACATGATGAGGCCATGATTCAGTCGTGACAACGTATCGCGGCTTGACCTCTTTGAAGAACACGTTCAGACTTTTTTTCGCTGAATCGAGAAGGAGAAGAGTTCAACCATTGCGGACGGCACCTGGACTGGGCCCGTCAGCCTGGCCGCGTTACTCCCGTCTCTCACATTGGACTATGCGACGGAACTATTCCTCGGTCAAAGCTCATCCACCCTCCAAGCATCTCTTGATGGAGACGATTCCCACCCTGGAATGGAGTTCCATCACGCCTTTGAGCGCATGGTGGCTGTCCTCGGCACGCGCGTCCGCCTACGCAGCTTCTACTGGCTCTACGGCACGCGCGAGCTGTGTTCATGCGTGGATACTCTACATGCTTTTGTCGACAGTGCTATTACCGCCTCAGATATGGCCAAAAAGGAGGGCTCTTCCCAGGCACTATATGACTTTCTTAATGTCCTCCACGAGCGATGTAGCGGTGGCGATGAAGAGGTCAGGGAACAAGTCCTTGGGCTTCTCGCCGCGAGACGAGATACCACGGCCTCATTGATGAGTTGGAAATGGTACTGCCTTCTCCGTAACCCTCGTGTTTTCGCAAAACTTCGCTCCGAGATCATTTCTACCTTTGGCTGCAGCCCTGATGGCCCTTCGGTTACGATGACGTTTGCTTCGTTGAAAGAATGCACATATCTTCAGCACGTGCTCTCCGAGACCCTGCGACTACACTCCGTTGTACCCTTCAACTCCCGCCGAGCGCTCCGCGACACGATCCTCCCAATGGGCGGCGGGCCGGACGGAAAGAGTCCCATCTTTATACCTGAAGAAACAGAGGTCAACTTCAGCACGCACGTGCTCCACAGGCGTAAAGACCTCTGGGGCGAGGAGGACGCGGACGACTTCGTTCCTGAGCGGTGGGAGAAGAAGAGGGGAGCCGCGAGCGCCGCATGGCATTTCGTACCGTTTAATGGAGGTCCGAGGATCTGCATCGGGCAGCAGCTCGCGTTGACGGAGGCCGGGTATGTTCTTGTCCGAATGCTGCAACGGTATGATGCCGTGAAAGGACTAGATGTTGACCTGACCCGTGATTGGCATAACTTCACCGTAGTGTGTAGCCCAGGAAGTCCCGTCAATAGGAATCAGGCCGTTCTGTGCCAGTTGAAGCTGGCTTGATAGAATAAATTAAAGTAAAGAAAATAAAAAAGAGATAAGTCCTATATATCTTAGGCTGTTATCTCTCTAATTGTAATCAATTTGGCTACCTGCGCCGTTGGGCGATCTAACCCTAGTTTCTGTACTATAAGAGCTATTCCAGTTCCTACTATAGTGGGAAAGCCCTTGTCTATCTCTATCCTCCTCTCCCCTTAACTACACGATGGATAGCTTGAGCCACATACTAAACATTGCCAACAGTAAGACCACACACTAAAGTACACCTACAAGGTAGTATTTAGATATACTAGTCCTATTTTAGCACCTTGACCTTAGCACACACCGACATGTTGACTTAGATAGGGTTAACATCAACCCAAAAGCGAGTGTCATCAGTCTTGTAAGTAGACTTCGAATCGATTTGCGCCTGGATCCACTCAACAGACTCACGGTAGAATCGAATATCCTCCGTGTTGGGGTTCGATAAGCCAGTAGCGCCGTTACGGTGACCGGCAAACCACTTATCGTAACCGTAGTATTCCTGGCAATCCCAACGGGAGGCAACATCAGCGTAGATATCAGAGCTGTGAGTGAATTGAGCCGCCAGTTAGCCAGTAAACGTGACGCATGCCTATTCCAACACCACTTACTTGAGCTTAGCACCGTTCTCCCACTGACTTTCGGACTGTCCTACAAATCCAGCTCGCTTGGCGCAGACACGAAGCATTCCCCAGTTAACCTTGAACAAGCCAAAGTTGGCCGCATCGAGAGTCTTGCCGTCGCCTATGGAAATTTGAATTTTAGTACGCCAGTCAGTAGATCCAACTTTGCAGCTGGGTTTCCTTACCATACTTGTAGTCCGTTGACATGTGTTCATCCTCGAGCATGGCAATAGCCAAGTCAAGAGTGTTGCCTCCAGCGTTCAAGATAGCCTGCTTGCGGGCACCAAGGCCAGAAACAGTGTAACTGCCACGGTCACCGGTAGCTGCGAGAGAAGCAGAGACGAGGGAAATAACAGTAAGGAGGCTGCTGAGCTGCATCTTGGTAAACACTTTGGTATCAAGGAGATGATTTAGATGAAATGTGTTGTATAGTTGATTAATCGAGGTGTGTGTTGTAGACTAATTAATAGTTAGATACTTAGATTTATGTCTTATATATTATTTCTGGTTGTTGTACAACAGAAAATTAGACTTCCAGTAACGGAAATACCTGCCCCGGACTCAAAACGGAACCACAGTCACAAATAAGTGGAGCAGGACTCGTTACGCGTCTTATGACATAGGAATGCCACCTGAAACTCGTAATATAGACAAGACTTAAAGGAGGATCATCAGATCTTAGAATGATTTGCAAGGGACCGCCCGGTCGGGCCGAACGAATAGAGTTTAAGGTAAATTGCTCCACCAACCAACGAAAAGCCGGGCAATAAAAGCGCCGCCAAATTTATTACAAATTAAAAGTAAAGTATCACTATAGTTAGCAAATCTCTCCTTCCTGCGGTCAATCGAGATGAGCGGAGAATTCTGCTATGCCTTTTTAGGAACGGGACTCAACTGTCCAAATATTAGCCTCTTTGGGAACGGAACTGAATTGTTTATTGAAGGTGCCTGAGGCATCTACCTTGTCCATCAGCCGGATCTGTCGGGTTCAGCCTCTTCCTATTTATAGTTAACCTATATATATTTATCTTAATATTATTTAAGTCTTAATTAATATTAAGAAAAAGCTCTTATAACTTTAGTTATTACATTAAGAAAATAAATTTTATATAAAAGATATATTTAATAAGCTTTAATAAAGGCTCAATTAACTTGACAATTTCCAACATCTTTAAATCTAAATTATCTTAGTGGGCTGTAATTGCAATAGTGCATCTGCAATTATTATAGAAGTCTAATGTTTACATATGTTAAGCTCTATTTACTTAATGTCGTAGAGATATATAAATTAATGATATTGAAAATACCAGACTTAGGTAGTATAAAGCTTAACAGTCCTACCAGACTGCTCTGCTTCAGTCAGCAGCCTTCTGTTATCCTTCTTAAGCAGGAACTTCATCAATAGGGATCCAAAAATACTGAGTGCGGAGAAAGCCATCATAAGCAGCATAGCCATGACGTATCGTGGCCCTTGTGATGCAGGGAAGAAGTAAGGGCTCCAAATGTTGCCTAGTTGCGAGAGCAAGTTCACGATAGCAGTCGAGCATGCTCTTTTTTCAGGCGTTTGGTTCAACGAAGAGGCTGCCCACGAATAAACTGCGGCGTTGGCAGCAAAAGCACCAGCGCAGTAGAAGAATGATGCAGCATATCTAGCGGAATTGTTGAGGGTTGCCACTGAAAGGATAAAACCTATGATGGCGAAGACCATGGGAACGCTGATATGGTATCCGCGCTCGTTGAAACGGTCACTTGAATAAGCCACCAAGAAGGAAACAGCGGCACCGAACAGATATGGAGGAGCTGTAAGGACTAGTGTGATGGTACGGTTACCGAGATTCATGGAACGAACGATACTAATGGACCTAAAAGGTTAGAGACCGGACCATACTGTTTTTGATGGTGGAAAAAAAGTGTTGGTACTGACGTGGGGAAGAAGTTGTTGAACCCATATGCGGTGTGATTGGCGCACAAGATGACAACCTGTGAAGGATTGGTCAACCGGTTCTTTCTTATTCAAGGCGGGGCTTGGAAACCTACAAAAATCCAAGTCCGAACATCTTTAACAGCAAGACGAAGACCGTGCCAGACAGACCGGTCAGCTTCGGGCAGAGACACGCGATCCAGCCCAATCCTTTGCATAGCTACCTGGCGCTCTTGTTCTGTCAAGAGCCATTTTTGACTCCCAGTTGTGGACTCAGGAAAGTCCGGAAGCAGGATGAAGGCTAAAATGGCGGCAACAACGCTACCGGCACCCTCCAGGATAAAGAGCCACTGCCAGCCATGAAGACCGGCGGTATTTGATAGACCCGCGAATATGCCTGCTGCAATAAGGCCGGAGAAGGCCGTAGCTATGACAAGACCTGAATAGAGGACGGCAGTGCGAAGGGCGAGCTCCTTTCGAGTGTACCAGGAAGAAAGCATGAAGAAAGCCTGTCACCGCATCCGAATGTCAGTGCTGGACTTTAGAGCTTGATGCTGGGACCCAAATCGGATAAGCGACTTACACCTGGAAAGAATGGTGCTTCGACAATACCAAGAACAAATCGTACGGCGATTAGACCGGAAAAGCTGGTCACCCCAGCAGTGGCAGCGGAGACACATGACCATACGATGACACAGCAAGGCAAATATATACTAGGGCGAACTCTTGTAAGGATCATGTTGGAAGGAAGCTGCGCGAGCATGTAGCCAACATTGAGGATAGATACTGCGATGTTGAATTCATTGTTGACGAGACCGAGGTCTGCTTCGAAGTCGTCAAGTCGTGCCTGCCTATGCGCGGAACAAGATTAGTCCTTGTCCAGTTGATGAACCAGGAAAGGGGACGCAGGGGAGATGGACACTGACGCGATGTTGTTCCTGTCGAGATAGTTGAACATATAAAGAATCCAAACCATGGGCATAAGTGTCATATCAAGCTTGCGAACAAGCTTTTTCTCGCTCTGCTTCCATTCAGGAGTTTCATGATCGGCAACGCCCATCTCTGACGGAGCACCCTTAAGATGGTACTCCTCATCCTGCATCTTGTCATGAACAGAAAGATGATTGTCTTGGGGAACAGAAGAGGTAGTCTTCTTCAGCGACATGTTAATAACGACGATGGATTGAATTGTCTGTGATGGAACAAAGTGGATGATTTTGATGAACTTGCTGAAGAGGTTATCGCACTGATGTAGACAAGATGATCTCTTGGATTCAGGGATGCTTGGTTCATATACCTATCAACATTACAGGCGATTCTCACCTCCGCTCTTTCCCAATCCCGCATCGGCATGGGCAGAAGCGTGCGGGGCCCCAGATTATTCGATCTGGGGCAGTCTAATGCAGGATTAGAAAGAGTGCGGGGATTGGTAGTCCGACAATGAGCGATGGACGCCGGTCGGACTGCAGAGAATGGGTGGTGGAAGGTTGACTGATCGGACTTGCAGAAGTCCGATCGGACATGTGGGTATTACGCCGGTTCGGAATGCTACTATTGTGATAATTTAACGAAAGGTTCATTTCATGACTTATTTAATTGCAGGAGCCTGCTCAATGATAGAATAAAAAATCACAACAAAACAACAGCTATACCATACAAGTCGATCTAGAAACAGGAAATCACAGAAACCAACATCTATCAACATGTCTCACACTAACGGGAGCACCAACGGTCACAGCAATGGGCACAATGCCTCATCTATCTCCAGCGCTACCAAACTTCGTCAGAGGCTGGAATCCAACGAGATTCTGATCGCACCGGGTGTTTACGAAGGTTTCAGTGCACGCATTGCACTTGAGGTGGGATTTGAGTGCCTCTACATGGTAAGACAGGCTCTTAACCTCTCAAGTAATTTTCATTAACGCTAATATGGCGATACAGACCGGAGCTGGCACTGTCGCATCCAAGCTTGGCCAGCCCGATCTTGGCTTCGCGTCCCTCAACGACATGCGCGAACACGCCGAAATGATCGCAAACCTCGACAATTCTGTACCTTTGATCGCTGATGCCGACACCGGCTACGGTGGCCCCAATATGGTGGCTCGAACCGTTGCGCAATATCACCGCTCCGGCGTTGCTGGCCTCCACATTGAGGATCAAATTCAGACCAAGCGATGCGGTCACCTTGGCGGCAAGGCCGTTGTCGATATCAACATCTTCGAACAGCGCATCGCTGCTGCTTATAAAACTCGCAGAGACCTTGGTTCTGACATTGTTATCATTGCCAGAACCGATGCTCTACAGACCCATGGTTTCGATGAGGCTATTCGCAGGCTCCAGGCTGCCGTCAAGGCTGGCGCGGATGTCGGCTTCCTCGAAGGTATCACTACAGAGCAAGAGGCTCGGGAAGTATGCAATATCATGGCCCCCACGCCTATGCTGCTTAACATGGTCGAGCATGGAGCAACTCCATCGTGGACACCTATTGAAGCCAGGGAGTTTGGGTTCAAGCTAATTATCTTCCCTTTTGCATCCATCGGCCCTGCTTACCAGGCTATTAAGGATGTATTCATTCAGATCAAAGAGACGGGAAGGACTGGATTAGATAAAAAGTTTACCCCTAAGAAGCTTTTTACTATCGTGGGACTGGAGCAAGCGACGGCTCTGGATAACACTGTAGGTGGCAGTCTCTATAGCAAGGTGTAGAGCTTAAAAGCTTTTCTGAAGAGTCTTAAGGCTATGAAGTAGTATGAGAATATTCTAAACTTTTTTCCCTTTAGCTTTCTGCTAATAGAGATCCTTTTGGATACTAGTTTATATAAAGTGCTTTGGCTCTTATTGTGAAATTCTGGGACATATCTGTCTTTGTTAATTACTTGCGTTATTAAAATTAAACGCCTGTAACCTATACGATAAGCAGGTGGATTAGATAAGCGAGTGGATTAATACACTATATAGCAAAAAAAACCTTACCTTATATTAAGTAAAAGCTCGATGAAAAACATATTATAGAGATTATATAGTTAAATAATATATATCTTAATTTTAGTTATTTTAGGCTTAGATTAAGCTTTTTATATGCTTTTGAAAACCTGCCTTTAAGGTAAAAGGTGGAGTGATTTACTTGCTTATTGTATATGTTATTCTTAGTTTCATAATTGAGTTATGTGTGTTTTTACGATTACTGGGTTTTGGCATAATTTAACACGTCATAGCGATAAGTGGCTTGGGGTTAGGCGCTAAATATCACTTCATCCCCGCCGCATCGGACATCCGAAATGTCCTCCTTTACATCCTACTCAGCCTCACGTAATTTACATCATTGACCTATTGCCAGTCGCCTCCTAATTTTGCAAATCCTCCGTCGGCCTCTAAATACTAAATAGGTTCCTCGGAGGAGACTATCGCTCCGATGCAATTATCTAGACGGACAGACGAGGAATCTGGATCTAGCCGAACTGAGTTCGGTGCCGATCAGGCCGATAAGATGTCCAGTCGGCGAAAAGCGTGTAATGATTGTAAACAGCAAAAAGTGCTGCCCCTCTCCCGCATTCCAACACTTTTAACACACTACTTGTTGCTGATTATCTACATAGCTTCGATGTGACCTTACCTCTGCCCAAGTTTTAACGGTGTCGGATTATTGTAGTCGGTGCAGACGTCTCGGACTTGCTTGTAGAATTGACGATGGCTTTCGTCGAACTAGAAAACGAAGGTAACGTCAAAGTCAAGTTAAGGCGCAAACTATGACGAATGGTCATTCTTACCATATCCGTAGGCAACCAACGGACCTGGAAAGTGAAATACAGAGCTTACGAGAGCAGTTGCGAGCCAGCCAGAGCAACACATCAACCTCATCCCAGCATAACGGAACCAACTGGCCCGTTCCAGCATCCGTTGGGACACCTGGTGTCGTGTTTAATACCCTGAACCAGACCGATACTGGCCTCAATTTCTCCCCAGTGAGACCCGATTCTACACCTGTATCTATAGATTTCCCAGATGCCACAACTAATGATGCGGATCTGCAATGTCTCACCACTCGTCCTGGTATCGAACCGCCAACTCAGCATCACGCCTCCACTTTCCCGTTAGCACGGCCACGAGCACTTGGTAACATAATTCTTCAAATAGAGGAGATTGACGAATTATTCAATATGTAAGTTAGTAAATTACTGGCCAGCCCTTTAGCACAAATCTCTTTGTTGCACCTTACCAATCTATTTTCTTCCGGCTTAGGTATATCAAGCACAACCATCCTTACCTTCCTCTCATCGACGAGAGGAAAAGCCCCCACGAATACTATGAAAGATCGGACCTGCTGTTCTGGGTGATTATGGCCGTGGCAGCAAGACGGCACAAATCGCAGCCAACTCTCCTACCCAGACTGGCTAGAAATGTGACGGAGCTGTTGTGGAAAACCCTGCGGTCTATGTCACACTCCATCTCGACCATTCGTGCGCTATGTCTCTTGTGTACTTGGCCATTTCCCACAAGCAGCAGCACGTCAGACCCTACGTTTATGCTTGTGGGTATCATGCTCCAAATGAGTACACAGATGGGTCTTCATTGTGCCTTCGATGCTCAAGACTTTGCCAAAGTTCCATTGAAGCTTGATACGTCCGAGTATTCCGAATGGGTGCAGACCTGGGAGGCCTGTAACATTGTAGCCATCAGGTTAGTCTTGGCACTAAGCATCTTCTAATTTCTATCCAATAAACCCTTGAACCTTCACTGACCTACAGTCGTTTCGAGTAGTGTGAGCATTGGCTGCGGCCTACCGCTATTTTCCCAGGTATACGAGTCTCCATCACCAAGTCAGTTTGAATCCTCTTCATCTGAGTCACCTTTTTATTTGCGCCTTCAAATAGAACGGTTCAGGCTTCGTGTCTCCTTATCGTTGGCGAGACCTATGCCGACAGGTGGCGAGGGCGCCCTGACGCGTGAACGATCCACGATGTATCATCTACTGAACTTGGATTTGGATGAGCTTGAGAAGGAATGTTCTGGGTCATGCGGTGAGTACTAAATCTCTACGTTTTGCAAATATCCGCATTTTCTCATCGTCCTCTCAAGACACCGAGTCTTGGTATCTCCAGGCTGCAAGACTCCATCTTCAGGCATTCTACCTTTTCGATCATTCTGCAATGGAGGCCTACAAAGACCGGATTGTTGGACTTTTCTCCACAGCCTACAATCTTCTGGACCTCGGCCAACGGCTTAATGCAAGACTCCAAGGCTTTTTCAATCACTGCCCTTTCTTTTGTTACCAGACATATGTCAACGCTGCATTCGTGCTGCTCAAAATTCTTACAAATGGGTTTTTCAACCCCATCGTAGATGCCAAGGCTGGTAAACAACTTCTTGAGTCTTCCATCACAGGCCTTCGGCAGATGAGTGTTGCGAATAACGATCTACCTGCTCGTCTAGGTGATGTCATCGGCTTCTTTTGCGCCCTTCCCGATCCCGCAGTTGTCGGAGGTGTCACGCTCATAGATTTGCAGTTAAAACAAGTCAGGAATAGGCTAAGTATGAGCGTGGTGTACGATTCTTTGTGGACATGGAGGAGGTACTTTCAAATTCATCAGTCGGATACTGATGGAAGTGACAATATACAAGATAAGTCCCACTCAAACCTTTTCCTTTAACACGCTGACATGACAAGGCACGACCTTTACTACATTCCGATGAAATGCAAACCATGTTAGGCTTAAACTACTCTCAGGGTACAAGTAGCTTCTTCGATATAGACTTTCTTCTATAATATATACCAAGCTCAATTGTTCACTTCACTATTTACTTACATATTGTCAGACATAACGTGTATTTAATCCATTAATCCAGATTGGTATATTTATTTTATATTCCATCAAATTCTGCCCCTTGCAGGATGATATCAGCCAGTACCCGAGGGGCATGGAAGTAAGTGCCACTTTGTCGCCAGTCTGCTTATATCTACCACGTCTAATAGGCGCCGCGTCTTTGGAGACCTCCGGCCGTATACGTGTCTCTTCGAAAGGTGTGCGAATCAAACACCGACTTTGATCGACGCCATCGGTGGCAACTTCACATCTCCCAGTATCACTGGCGCACATGGTCTTGTCCATTCAAGTGCGGAAGCATGTTCCCGTCTGCGGTCGAACTCGGGGATCACGTTCGCCATCACTACCTACCAAACGCGAGCGACGAGCATCTCAGCACCGTCGTGGCTCGCGGCGAGGTATCTGTTTCAAGTGACGTGACTAAAGAATGCCCTCTTTGCAGACAAGCTATTTCGGGCTTGAAGTCATACGTCAAGCACACTGGGCGGCATCTTGAACAGTTGGCTCTATTCGCTCTTCCCAGTATTGAAGATGAGGGACTGGAGGATGACGTCGAAAGTGATGAGCAGAACGATGAAGCATCTGAGCTGGGAGCTATCTCGACCGATGACAACAGTTGGGACGCTTCTTCCAAACCTCATGAGTAACCAGAATCAGGCGAGACAGATAAACAATCGTAATCAAGCGGCCCCCATGCTATGGCTGTCGGACACGATGGTGAAGGCGACGTCACCGCTGGCGAGACGCCAGACGGCGAAGCTCCCAGGCCATCAGCCGCCTCTCCTATCTCTTATGGTGAACCTGTAATCGAGTCAGGTCGAATGAAGTTCGATGAAGAACTCAAAGCCATGATAGTGGCCGAGGCTAAGGCCAAGCTCGAAGAAGAGAGGAAGGCGGCCAAAGCGGCAGCGGAGGCTGAAGCCGCAGCAAAGGGGGCTGCTGAGGAGCTGAAGAAGAACATCCAAGAGGAGACCAAAGCCAAGTTTGAGTAGTCCGCGAAGAAGGTTGAGCAGGCCCCGATTGGATTCAAGGAGTCAAAGCGGCTTCGCATTGATCCCTCCGACGAAGCCGGCCCAGTTGCCTAGAATGATCGGCCGATCGATACACGCTTTGCTCGCAGGCATCTATCTCTTGAGACATTGCGGACGTTCAATGTTGACTTCGACTTCGACGCGGACCCCGATTGCGTCTTGGTGAAGCGGTGGGTGCCCGAGTGTGAACAAGGCCTGATGTTGAAGCACACGAATGCATCCGTGAGAAACGGGTCAAAAATCAGCTGGAGGAGACGCCAAGCCGGAGGGGTGAGCATCAGTTTGAGTGGATGCGCAAGAAAGGCAGGCGGCAGACCAAGTCACCATCACTGCTGAATTACTTGGCTGGTATTGGAGGGGGCGAAGGGGACGAATACGAAAACGAGGAGCTTAACAGTGCAACATCTCCCTTGGAAGCGGAGCCAGTCGGTCCAGGAGATTCTGACTCTACTTCCGGAGTTCGAACCATACAACCACAACTTTAGAGTCGTCAATTTAACAAACCCTTAGCAGACTCCAGCAACCCCAGGAAACTCAAGCCGGAAGGTGATATTGGAAGTCTATCAGGAAACCTATCCAGTGATTCCGAAGACTACCATGACAATGCCGGAGGGCACATCACCAGTAACGCACGTCGCCTGCGAAGAAGAGTACAGGGCACCAGCTTAGCCTTCCATGACCCTCCACCTGATACAAAACTCGGTGAACAGCAACTGGAAGGGGGAGTCTCTGAGAACGTTTCAGGACACTTGCCCACTAACGATGAAGAGGTTGATGAGGAATCCTCACTTCTTCGCAGGGAGCAGCTTCGACGTTTGCAGAAGACGCAACGCCGCGCGCTATCCTTCTAGGATATAGAGGTAGTAGTAAGAAAGGCGAATTTCTTGAAGTTATAAGAGATAAATACTATATATCCTATGCCGAAATAATGTTCTTCACAAGCTCTGCTGCACAATCCAAGGCCGCTCCAAAACGCTCCGCGCCCTTCACCGGACTGACAAAGCATACCTCAAGCCTATTGTTGTTAGTATGCATGCTTAAAGCAATCGCCTTGGGACTAGGGAGACTCACGAATTATCAAATACTGTATAATTCATCCATACAGACTCTGGGTTCGGCATAGTGAAGCCCGGATCTTCTGCTAGCTTTGTTTCCACCATCGTTTGCATAATTAGTTGCGGGTAGCCCCTCTTCCAGACAGGGTCGGAGAAAAGTTCGGGCATCTCTTCATCCTTCTGATCCTGCGACATGACCTCGATCACATCCATCAGCCTGAAGTAGTTGCGGCCCTCGGTCCCCTTGGCAATTTGCGCATTGCACTCGCGTGCCGCCTGTAGAAGTCTGGCACGAGCCTCGCTTCGGGGTACAGCATCGTCAAGAGCAGCGTCGCAAAAATCCATCACCGACTTCAGAACCACCTGCACAATCTCTGGACGGCCAAGGTGGAAATGCGCTGTTGATACGGTCTCCCAACTGGCTGGCAGGTAGCCAAAATGCAGCCGACTGGCTAGCTGGATTGTTAGGTCAACGGTCGCCTTGATGGGCGCGGAATGACTGAGCAAGAGCGTTTTGCCAAATGAATTAATGAGATGCGGGACGTATTGTCTTGTGGATGTGATGGCAAGGTAGTCCTGGCGGAGAGTGTCAATGCGACCATCAATGTCTTCTGTTGTTACCAAGGGGATCTCTTTGAGACTGGCTAGATCAACAGGAATGGTACCGTCGCTTGCTGCGGCATTACCAGGGTCAAGAGTGGTGATAGCATTCTGGAGTCTCTGTGAAAGCTGAGAAACCGTCATGAGATCAATCATGGAGTGCTCGAAGATGGTTGCCGAGCGCCCATTGGCGGTGACAATAATCTGGGTGCATTTGTCGTGCCAGCGGTTGAAAGAGTCCCCGATGTAGCCCGAGCGGACTCGGTCTGCACGCGTGATGGGGCTATTGTCATCAAGACACAGGACGAATACAGAAGCTTCTATGGTTTCGAGATAAACTGCATTCCTGCTGTCCAAAGAGAGCAGTCTCTGCCGATTCTAAAAGACTGTCAGTTGAATCTCAAGTTGAAGCCCAAAATGCCGCTTACCAGACCCCATGAATCGCGATTATCAGTGGCCAGCATGCCAGCCCAAGACCTGTCTTCCAAGTCCAAATCGACAATTGCTTGGTACGTTGCTTTCAGAGTGTCATATGAAACTGTGGTCTCTGCCTGCTTCAGCGGGACTTTGAAGAGATGCCCTCTTCGCAATACGGCAACGTACTCATTGTCTGGGTACTTCATCATTTTGTCACAGTCGACATTTGGCTCTCTTACGGCATTGAAAAGCCAGGATAACGAGTGCCCACAGTTAGCTCTGGTACCGAGAAAGTCAGGCTCCAGCCTGCCAGCGTCACGGTCGGCCTTGAATTCACACAAAGCTGTAGTCAGTATAGCCGCTCGCTCCGCCTGGGTGTGGACTGTCGGGCTATCAAAGTGAGTACCCAAGAAATTTCCAAAGGGCGCGAGTGGGTATCGACGCTTGAGATGCAAGGCCTTAAGAAGTAAGTCGGCGATCCAACTCTCGACGTTGGGATCATCAGCCTGGGCACGCAGTTTATTGTAGAGTCTGCGACCAAGACTATCTGGTGCTGCTAGGGCATGGGCTTTGCGGCTGAGCTCTGTGTACTCCTCTCGGGTGTGAGCGAAATGGCCGACGCTGTTGAGAAGATCCTTGACGGCCTCGTCGAGGTCGACGAGCGGGTACCTGGGTAACTCTTTGCAAGTCCGGCAACAATAGAAGCCGTGATTAGTCTGAGCCTGCTCGCCGGTCGATAAAGACGATTCTTCTGTGGCAGTGCCAATTTCTTTCGGTCCTGATTGCCTGATCTCATCAGGAATCAATTTAGATCGCGAAGCAACTGTGGCCGTGAGGGCTGTGATGCTGCCGGCGCCGCTCAATTCTGATGTCTGCAGATTAACCTGGAATGTGCGCACCATCCAATTCTTCAACTCAATACTGACGAGAGAATCCAGTCCGATTGTAGCTAAAGACTGATTGACCCGAATCTCTTCTATCGGTCGGTCGAGGAAGACAGCAAACTTGGCGAGTGCAGCGTCTTGGATCAGCTGCTCGGCCTCGACCATGGTCTTGACACCAGCCAGTGCCTCTACAAAGTCGATCTTGTCGCTTTTGGCGGCGCCAGTGGTCTTTTGCTCCAGTGTATGTTGTAATTGGTTGAAAACGGGATTATCGAGCAGATACTCGTCGTTGGCTTCCATCATTGACAGACGTGTTACTCCCTGAATTGATTGGTGTAGGCCATCCCTTTGAGCAAGATCTGTCATGAGGTATTCGAAGTTTGCAAAGAACTCGTCGAAGGAGATATCCATGACACTGTTTTGTCGGAGACTTGCCCTGATAGTGCTAATTGTGGTCTCATTCTGGGATGCCTCCAAAGCGCCGTGGGCATCAATGGAGACAGCGCCGATGTTGAGGGAGACATACTGAGTATGCGGGTGATTGGCATGAGCACGTGCAAAGGCATCTTGGAAGCCATTGCCAGCTGCGTAGTTTGACTGGCCAGACTTGCCAATCACTGACACAATAGATGACAGTGCCACGAAGAAGGCCAAGTCCGGGCTGGCGAAATACTTGTCTAGATTGATGGTTCCAACAATTTTGGGCTGAAGTGGCTGTTTCCACTCATCGACAGTCATTTGGGAAAAGGTTCGATCCTAGAAAGTGTCAGAATATTGCATTGGTCCATGTGGATAACAGCAACCTACCCTCAGAGCCAAAGCGCCCTGCACAACGCCTCTGACTGGAGGCAGCGCCCTGCAAAATGAGACAGCATTCCTCATCTGCTCCTCATCGGTGATGTCACATTTCAGTAGGTGGAGCTGACCACCATGCGCTTCCACTGCTGCCATATGCTTACGTCTCGTCTCATCGTCGATGGTGCGCCGAGAGAGGGAGACAATATGTCCGGCTCCACGGGCAGCGAAAAAGTGACATATCCGTGAGGGGAGATCGCCAAGACCTCCCGCCACGATGTAAGTTCCGTCTTTCCGGAGTCGCAGAGGTGTTGGTTGCGCTGGTAGACATTTGACTCTGGAAGTGGGCTGTGTCACGAGAACAACTTTTCCTATGTGCTTTCTCGCACTCACAAGGCGGAAAGCATCCTCGACCTGCTCGATGGGATACACCTTGGCTGGTTCCATCGGACAAAGTGCCCCTGACCCAATGAGTTTGACGATTTCACCAAGAACGCGGTATATCTGGTCAGCCTTTCGTGTAGCCAGGGTTATCAGATCAAAGGCATGGAACGTGATTGACTTTTCGAATGCAGCCATGCTCAAAAGAGAGGCTTTTTGCATCTCAGTCTTCACCAGATCAATAAAGACGCCCAAACTTTTAACGCAGTCAAGGCTCTCTCTAAGCATCTCTCCCGTTGATGTGCTCAGCACAAGATCCACACCCTCCCCGCCTGTAAGACGCATGATACTCTGTTTAACTGAACCTGACCGGCTAGAATAGATGTGACTCTCTGGGATGCCGTAAGTATCTATGAGAAATTGCCGTTTCTCGCGGTTTCCGACCATACAGAAGATCTCTGCTTCAATGGACTGGGCAAGTTGAATTGCCGCTTGCCCAACCGCTCCGGATGCAGAATGGATGAGAACGGATTGTCCTTTGTCGAGGTTGGCCAGGTTCCTAATACATTGGTACGCAGTCACATATGCGTAGGGTATTGATGCTGCTGTAGTGTTACTCATCCAGTTGGGCGTCTTGTGGGCATGGTATCCGTTGACACGTGACAGGTTGCTATATGGCTGAGCACCAAAGCCCATGACCCTGTCTCCCACCTGAAACGAGTCCCTCATATCTGGGCCAATGGCTGTTACTATGCCTGCGAATTCGCCGACCATTTGCGCATCGGAATTCATTTGTCCGAGGGCCACGCACACATCTCTGTAGTTGACCCCGTAGGCATCGGGTTTGACCTCGATCTGGTCAGCTCCTAATTCTGGCAACAAGTCACCATCCACGAATCGGAGAGAGCCTAGTAAGCCGGGAGTAGCGACTTCAAGCTTGAGAGCCCGGTCACCTTGATGAAGAGCAGTCTCTGTCTGGGCCATGGTGGAATCATTCCAGCTGCTACGAGTCCATTTCAAAAACGTGGCATCTGGCAATACCCGAGGAATCAATAGTCGGCCATTCTCATAGGCGATCTCAGGCTCCAGAGACTTTTCATCATGAGTCCCTGGCCAGAAGCACTTTTGTAAGACCCCAGCTACTGCCTGCCCGGCTACGTCGGGACTGGGAGCAGGATCACGGATGTCGAGGGTGACGAACCCAGTGTTGCCACTCTCGCGACGGAGGACTCGTATAAAAGCATTTACCACGCCCTTGTATGCCGTTGATACTGGATCGGGGGTATCTTGAATGACGACCCAGAGTATCTTGGCCTTTGAGGCAAGAAGAGCATTGAGTGTCGTGAATAATTGAGGCTGAGGGTCGAGGAGTAGAGGCGTCTCAGCGCGATCAACGACCAAGTAGAGCGTGTCCTCGCTGATATCTACTCGATCCCATGTGCACTCGCTTATCTGTACATCGGTCGAAGTAGACTTGATATACTTAGAAATCTCGACAATCCCATCATCGGCCATATCTTCGATGAGTACAATCCTATTGTTTCCCGTACTATGCCCGTTGGTGAACGGGGCCACAGCTTTGGAAACCATCATGCTGTTGCGCGCAACATGTATTCCACCAAAGCCGTTCCTTGATAGTATCGTATCCCATTGCTCTCTATACATCAGCGCAGTGTCCTCCCGGAACTCGTCCTCATGAGCCCACCATCCAGATAGGGTGCCAAATATAAGACCGATAACTGCGCCTTTAGGTGAGTTCTCGACGAGGATGAGGCTTCCGCCAGGGCGGAGAAGCTTTCGCACATGCTCCATCGTGGCATCCATCCGCTTCGTCGCATGCAGAACGTTCGATGCCACGATGACATCATATGATTCAGGCTGAAAGCCCTGTGCGAGAGGATCGCCTTCCACATCCAGCGTCTTGAAGTCCATATAAGACTCCCAGTCGGCGAAGGTGCTGCGAGCTTCTTCAAAGAAGCCGCTTGATATGTCCGTGTACGTGTACTGCCCGATGGGAAGGCCGCCACCACTGTTTCGACCGGCAATTCCACCGAGAAGTCGCTTTGTGCAGCCGCCCGTCCCCGCGCCAATCTCCAGAAAGCGAAGTCGTGGATTCTTGAATGTGAGAAGCTGAAGATATGCAACTGCAGCTTCATAGTCACCACTGAAGGTTCCACCCTCGTAAGCCCTTATCAGGAGGTTCCCCTCCAGCATAACACTCAAGGGATCGGATGTACCGCTTAGAATTCCGGGAAGAGCTCTGCCGACACGTGCAAGTAGTTGCAGCTCGGGTGCATTGGTGAGGGAGTCAATGCGCTTCAATATGCTGACTTCATCCTCCAAGCATAAGCCTGACATGATCTGGCTGCAATAGTCAGAGCTAACCCACTTCTTCATCCATTCAAGATACTTGGCTAGATGAGGGCTCGTGATCTCAACGTTGTTGGCCTCAACGTAGGTCAGTGCATCCCGGATCCAAATGGATGCCGCCTGGTCGGCTACAAGGAAACTTTCCTCAGCTTCGACAGCAGAAACTTTGCTTCCTTCATAGTTATATGTCATATTCTCATCCAAGCCCAGTGTGGTGGAGAGAAAATGAGAGAACGAAGCTTCTGTCATAAAATCCGCATCCAGGTTCCATTCTAGCCGATTAACTTTATCCTGGACGAAGGGCCGATTCTCGTCTTGATGCGCCTCGCCGATGGCTCTGAGGTTAACCAAAAGTTTGATGACTGGTCTGAGCTGGCCATCCATCTCTTCTTGGAAGACCCAAGACTGGCCTGTAGATGCTTTTGGCCCATCGGGCTCGATCTGCATGGCGGCAGTCAGGCTATCGCCTGCTCGTGACGAAACCTTGGCATCAATTTCCAGCAGAGTAATCTTGGTTGGAACACAGGGAGCGTTGGACACAAACTTCTTGAAAAGCATCCCACTGAGCTGGTGAATAGCATCGAGGGTGATCGGGTGAATGATGTGAGGTCTGAAGGAGCGATATGGCATCAAAGAAGCCACGTCTGGAACAATGATATCGAGAAGGCCTTGCTTGTTGCCGTATTTCAAAGAATCAATCGGACTGAATGCCCCGTCCCATTGGTTGCCGGTAAGCTTGGCGAACTCGTAGAACTCGGCCTTTGTCATCTCCATATTACAGCTCTGTAGAGCATCATTAAGGAGCTGCATCGATTCTTCCCTGCGCAAATCTGTTTCTCTTGTCCCATTCACTTCATCATCCTCAGTGCTTTCATATTCGACCGTAATTTCACCGGAGCAGTTTTCGGTCCATGATCCATTCGCATTGTCATATGACCAAATTCGGAACGTTTCCCAACGACTGCCTTCATATTGGCGTGAGGTGGACATGCTGAGCTGCACTTCAACTTCGCCAGACTGCTCGTCATTGTCTGACTCGTTGAGGACAATGGACTTCGAAATGACCACATCACGGAGGATGAATCTTGAAATCGACTGCTTAGCATCTCTCAGCTGTACAAGCTGCTTCATTGCCTCGATAGCCATGGTAAGGTAGCCTGCGCCCGGATACAATGTAAAGCCCTCGACCACATGATCACGCAGCCACGGCAAGGCGTCCAAGTTGATGAGATATCTCCAGCGCGGCTCTTGAACAGTGCTCGCCGGATCTAGTAGGCCGACTAAATCATGTGGTGGAAACTTGCGAAAACGATGATCCTTGCTTAGTCTAGACTCGTGCCAGAATGGAGCAAGATCCCAGGGATAAGATTTCAAATCTCGGATAGTTTCAGGCTCTCCTTCATCGCTCATCTTGAGTACGGCTTCCAGATCAACCTTGAGGCCTAGCTCAAAGATCTTGCCAGCGAGGGATAAGACTGTCTGTACAGCGTTCTTGTGACGCACGAGGGCAGAGAAGTATTCGAATTTGAACTTTGCGCCTCCTGATGGTGCAAGTGTTTGACGGGAAGGGCCTGCCAAGGCTGAATGAGGACCAATTTCGATGAAAATACTTGTGTCCATCCCCGGTTCGTTTCTTAATTGATCATCCCGCAGCAAAGCCAATGCCTGGCTGAATTTGACCTGCGATACTAAGTTCTCACTCCAGTAGTCGGCGCCGAATGCTGCTGATTTGGTTGTACCGGTGACGCTTGAGTAGAATGCAACATTCCTTCGTACGTCAGAGGACTCGATATTTTGCATCGCTTTATGGTAATCCTGTGCGATTCGCCGCATATGATGCGAGTGATACGCAGTGTCAACTTTAAGTTTGCGGGCAAAGATTCCCTCGGCGTCAAGCAGAGACTTTAACTCTTCAATGGCAGCCAAGTCTCCCGAGATTGTACTGCTCTCTGGGCTGTTCACACAGGCTACACTGACAATTCCAGTTGTAACCCTATCAATGTATCGCTGCGCTTCGGCCTCTCCGAGACTGACTGCCATCATAGAGCCAGGCACCTCAGCCGCTGCTTTTGCATTCGAGGAAGCAACACCACGGTGATAGGCACTATTGAACATCAGTTACATCGTTTCGTAGGATATGCACTTGACTTACACAATGATGGCGTTGTCTCTGCTCAAGGCACCGGCAGCATATGCAGCAGCAACTTCACCAGAGCTGTGGCCAACAACCCGGCTGGGCCTTATAGAAAGACTCTCTAGTAGATCCACAAGCGCAATCTGAATGGCCGTCGTCGCAGGCTGGGAGATCTCAGCCTCGCCAATCCTCGACTCGCTCTCCGCTTTGAGTAGCTCATCAATGAGACTCCACGAGCCTCCTTCACTCAGTATGGTACTCTCCATAGCCATCATTGACTGACGGAAGCATAGTGACAAGTTGATTAGTTCACGACCCATTGCATGCCATTGGGCACCTTGTCCGGAAAAGACAAAGGTGAGCGGTGCAAGAGTGGTCGCTCTCTTCGGATGAACCATCTGATCTAATTCTTCCAGCAGCTCCATGCAGGTCGATGAGACGATAGCTCGGCGGAATGAAAGAACAGACTTGCGAACACCCAGCGTGTAAGAAAGGCTGCGTAGAGTCTGAGGATTCAGTAGATGGGTATTTGCCCACTGCTTGGTATTCTCAAGTGTTGAGAGTAAAGCCTTCTCGGTTGATGCACTAACAACAAACAATTGCGGAGTAGAATCGATAATAGTAGTGACATCAGTAGAAATTGAAGATCCATTCGGAGAAGCCAAGTGAGTGTTTATGGATCCATTGGTGGCTCCATTACATGACTGAGTGCCATTCTGATCAGTGGATGTCCCATTCGTATTCCCGTTAAGCTGGTGTTTGGAGCCTGGATCCTCAAGGATAACGTGACAGTTAGTTCCTCCGTACCCAAATGAGTTGACAGATACTCGAGCGGGGCCATTGTGCTGTGGTGTTGGCAGCTTTGTAAGTTCACTCGGGATCTGCTTGCATGTTAGCGCGTCCTTTATCGAGTTTGATGACTTTAAAACTTGTACCTTTATCTTCTTCTCATAGAGCTTTAGAGACGGCTTTGGTTTGATGAAGTTGAGGTTAGCAGGAATCTGGCCATGTTTGAGAACGAGTATGGATTTCAACAAGCCAGCGATGCCAGAAGTAGCTTCAAGGTGGCCGATGTTCGTCTTGACTGAGCCGACGTATAGGTCATCTCTCCTGCCAGATCCTTCGCAGAAGACCTTGGATATCGATGCTATCTCCTCGCGGTCGCCTGCTTGCGTTCCCTAATTATTCTTCTTAGACTGAGTCTTCTTTTGACATGCCAAGAGACTTACAGTGCCGTGTGCCTCGACGAATGACGTATCGGCAGGATTCAGCCCAGCCTCTTGGTATACACGGAGGGAGAGAGCTGCCTGTGCCTCGCTGCTTGGAGTGTTCAGGCCTGGCGTTTTTCCGTCTTGGTTCATGCCCGAATTGGCGATGATGGCATGTACTCGATCACTGTCATCTTGGTAAACATGCTAAGTGGCTTCGAAGGATCCATGACTTACCCGTCCTTAAGCGCGTGGTCCAAACGCTTGAGTACTATTGTGGCAACCCCTTCACCGCGTCCATACCCAGCGCCTCTCGAGTCAAAGGCATAGGACTTTCCATCTGGATTGAGCATTCCCATGCCACTCACTACATGGATATCAGCGCGATGTTCGTGTCTGACTTACGATTCACAGGCAGTGCAGACGAAGAACAACTCACTTATGCTTAGAACGTCTGGTTGAATGACAAGCTGCGAGCCGCCAACCAAGGCGAGATTCGACTCGCCCAATCGAAGGCTGTGGCATGCTTGATGCAAGCCGACAAGACTACCAGACTACCCAAAGTCAGTAAAGCATTCTTGTGACATTTCAGTTCTTGGATTTCATACGCAGCCAGTGTCAATCGTCATGCAGGGACCCCGCAGGTCGAAACAGTACGATATTCGGTTTGATAGGACTGATTGGTGTAAGCCGTGAGTACAGGCATCATTGGCTAGCTGCATCGACTTACTAGACTCGCCCGTTCCATTCAGGTGCGTCCTACCAATCGTGGACAAGTCCTTGTGCCCCATGCGGTCGTAGCTCCTCTCGAATATGCTGGCATACACGCCAGTGTTGGAGCCGCGCAGCGTTTCAATGGGAATACCAGCGTCTTCGAGAGCTTCATACGTCGTCATAAGAAACAGACGCTGTTGCGGATCCATCGAGTGTGCTTCCGCGCTCGAGATGCCGAAGAACTTGGCATCAAACTGGGAAATGTCATCGTGGAGGAAATATCCGTGCTTGGTCACCATAGACTGCTTTGCATCTGGATAAGCATCGAACCACGAATCTGCGTTCCAGCGGTCTTTGGGAATTTCAGTCTGCCCATTGCGGCCCTCCGACAGCAGTTCCCATAGCTTGTCTAAGTTGTTAGCTCCACCTGGAAGCCTACAACCAACGCCGATAATGGCGATCGGGGTCGGGGGTATAATTCGAGACATGACGTTATTGCGACAACGATACGATGATTTTAGATTTGTATGGGAGAAACTATACAAACGGTCTACATATATCACCTTTTCTGTTCTTGTACACTATAACTATAACTTTTGTCAACTGGTCACGTATCTACTTCGCAGGCCAAGGTGTTCCCCCTCTTCGAAGGATTCAGGCTCGTCCCGTCCCTGCGGACGAAACAGCTCATTCTGGCTCGCGAGCCCGATGGATCACAGTTTTTGCCTGCGTCATAGTAACAATAGGCTAAATTGGTCGGCAGTCAACTATCAAGATCCGAAGTTCGCTCGCGCACGAGAATATCTCCAAGATCTGGTGGCGGCGCGGCTAGTCAATGCTTGTTTGCCGCTCTAGGCAAAATCGGAATCAATGGCTCCTTGTGGCCAGGCGTAGGATCGTGGAGCCATAAGCCTTCACTATAGTACGATTCAGAGCTCAGAAGGACAGATATAGTATAGCATTTAACCTGCCAATGGCAAATGAAAGATACCTATTATTTCCGACTGGAAGGATCGTGGGGTTGCATCAGCTACCCTAGAAGGTGGCGAAAGGATGGGTCTCAGACATGTATCGCACGCTCTATTGGACAGCAGCCCAAGAGCCGCAGAACTGTGCCTCACGTAAGCCAGATCCTACAACTTGCTTGGCCGTGCATCCGCGAGCCCGGCTAAATGCTCCTCCACTACAGCCCATGTCTCAGGCGGCAAGATTGCCATCATCCACGTATTACCCCCGCCATCCCTGCCCCCCACCTGGAACATGTTGCGAATATGCGTGTTATGCTCCAGCGAAGTCCACTGGTGCCATGCGAGCTTGCCCGGAGACTTGCCATGGCCGGCTACGGCTGGGGCAATGACACCGGGGGAGAAATCGATTGAGTCGAAAAAAGCCATTTTACTAAAATTGGACACGACCAGGACGAAGGAGTCTTGGGCGGCAAATACGGGCGGGTTCTCTTTGTCCTTAGCGTACGACTCCCGCAGGAGATGCAATTGCGCGTGCACTTGGGGCGCCTTGGTCAGCGTCGCCACGGACTCCCTCACTAAGAGGGCGGTCTTCGCTAGCGGCTGCTCCCGAAGCGCTCGAAGCGTCGTGTTGGTAGAGGTCGAGAAAGTTGCATTGGCGATGAAGACGGGGCTCGAATCGGGCTTGTCCTTGCGTTGAGGGAATGTTTCTGGTAGACAGTGTCTTGCCTCATACATGCCCATAATATGAACGGGCTGATCCACTGGAGGAAGGATACCACAGCAGAGCCGTGCCGCCCATGCAGCCAAAATATCGGCGTCACTCACAAATTTTCCATTCAAGAGGGCTCCCTTTGGAATGACTTCGAGTTTATCCGAATCGCGGCCACCGACAAAGTCCATCTTGATCCTCTGTAAGGTGGAGTCTGGTAACACGAGCATGCGCCGCACCGATACTGGGTATCTCGCGACATGCTCTAAGTATTTTTCGTACGTCTTTTTGAATGCTTCAGGGCTCAGTTGCATACCCGCCAGAGCGTAAGGTTCTCTGGGCGGCACTGATCCAATATTCTTCAGAGGGTCGTCGTATGCACCCATGAAAGGTGGGATATCATCGTAGCGTCCGTGAAGATCCATCGACCAGGCCAGGACCAGAGCTTTAATCCCCATGAAATCACATACCACATGAACCCAGCGGATACTGATCAACGTTGCATCGTTGAAGAGAGCTATGTGAACACCAATAATGGGCTCTTGTCGACGAATGTGTTCAGTAAAGTCAAGCGCCCATTCCGGTCCAAGGGTCAAGGAGTTGAATTGCGAAGTGATACCAGGAAACAATTCGGGCTTGCCTCTTGCCCTCGGGAGGTTTTTCGCAACAGGATGGTCCGTGGTTTTCACCGAGAAAGTCTCTTCTGAAAATTGAAATGCTGGACGCTCGTGGCTATATGTTCTTGGTGCATGGATCTCGAGCTTGCCGACTTTGTTGAACTGCAAGCGGCCGCCTAATTTTCTCCAATCGCCCAGGCTGAGAAGATGCGTGAGAGCTACGCACAGCTTCTTCGTGTCTAGGAGTGCATCGAAGCGCAGGGTCCAGTGTTGCATGTACCGATTGATAGGGGAGTCGTCGAACTCATGCAAATGGAACACAATGTCAGATGTGGACATTTTCCCCAGGTCGGGAGCAGTGGCATTTCCAGAAGACATTGAAGCCTACGCGTGGCTTGTGAGATATGATTTTAGAGACAGTTAGGAGATTATACCACCTTGGGTAGTAATTGAAAGCTTTCATAGCGAATTCTCGCTTCTGCCGACCCCGGAAATTAGTAAATCCTTCTTTGGAACTGTAGCATGGCCTCTCAAAATCCCCCGCATACCAGGACTTAGTCGGGCCGCTCCCCGGTTACTGGGTTTTAGGCAGATATCACTACAGGCTGCATAAAGTATGGTTTATATAACACTCAATAGCTACAAATAAAAATAACAGTTCAACTTCAAATACTTATTTAAATGCCCTCAAATGCTTTTTATAAGAGGCCATTAACTCATGGACAAACCTTGGGTCTAGGCTTGCAAGGGAGAGACAGATAAAAATACTCTACGCGTCTGGAATGTTTAATTTTAAATCATCATACTGTAAGACACTCACCTTCCACCAAAGCAAGATTCGACATCTACGCGTCTGGAATGGCCAATTTAAAATGTCATACTGTGAGACACTCACTCTATACCTCAGCAATATTCTCTGCAGAACATTGCTTGGCTGTGGGCCACCTAAGACATCTTACCCGATGTTTGAAAGTTGTTTCAATAGTGAATTCAAGGGAGAGATGTTCCCCGACGACCTTGTACTTAAAATCCTGAAGATTTCCTGCCATGAAATTTTGTTCTCTGTCGCTTACTGTAGATATTCTCAAAACATCATAAGAATCATGAAGAGCCATATCTTTGCAACTACTCTTTTAGGATCAGTAGGCATTGCTTCGGCAGCCGAATATCCTTCGATGGTTATGGACACTTGGTGCATTACGTACCTATCAACCTATCTTGCTCCAATATCTGGTCAGCCCAGTTTGTCACCGTCAAGACACTTGACATTTTTCGGAAACAGTTCCACTGCAACGGTCTCGAGTACGAAGTCTTCATACTTGCTACATTTGTGTTGAATCAGTATTAATAGTGTGGCAGACACAGACGAGCAGAGCATAATTGCTTCGGAACCTGGAACAACGCCTGACTTCTCAAGCTTCAATGTAGCACCAACCGAAGCACAAACTGGCTCTGGGGCGCCATCTTCTGGTTCAATAACCGAGCCAATTATCACACCTTCAGTGTCTACAACGGACATAACCTCTTCCGCCTTGCCCACCTCAACCGGTATTGTCGAACCACCCGGACGATCTGTCATCTTCCTCATACAGGCATCCAATGATCAAAAACGCGATATTGGAAAACGAGAAGCTGAAGGCTTTGTTGGCGCTGATAACCCCGACATTTGCACCTTTGCTTTGGTCTTCAATTTGGCTGAAGGCCAGCTCTTTGTTGGCGGTTTACCGACGTTTTACGCTGGCGAGGATTACAAGGCGCTGGGTGTCCAAGACGAAGACTCTTTTATCCAGGGCGCCATTACGAGAACCTTTGGAACTACAGGCCGAACACTTTTCTTCAGGAACTCAGACCTACCAAATGGCGAGGCAGGTTTCTGTCAGGACTCTAGTGGTCAAGTGTACATCACTTTTACTAGTAGTCCTCCTGGATGCTTCCCAGTTACTCTGGGTGTCTACGACGGTGAGATAATTGTCGATGCTTCTTTAATTCTACATGCTGATCAATATACAGTTACACAATGTCAAAATGGTCGGCTTGTAGGTTTTGAGACTTCGACTTCTGCTTTGGCAGTCTCCTCTGAGGCAAGCACGACTGAGAATGTCAGTTCCGGAAGTGTCAGTAGTGGAGAGTCTACAACAGCAGAAACGACCGTATCTACAGAGTTCAGTTCTCTCAGCTCTGTTGAGCCAAGTAGTACCCTCTCCGAAACATCTGATTCTGAAGCTTTTACCACCGCTTCTTCCCAGATTGTTGATACATCTGCCCCAGCCTCTTCACAAGTATCTGTTTCTGGGGCATCTTCCACCGTTTCTTCCCAGATCGTTGATTCATCTACCTCAGCCTCTGCGCAATCAACCAGTTCTGAATCCTCCACCGTTTCTTCCCAGGCTATCAGTTCATCTGCTTCAACCTCTGGACTTGAAGCGCCCACCACGGTTTCTTCCGAGCTTGTTCCGTCGTCTGTCACCACCCAATCGTCCATTTTCTCCAGCGACTCGACTACTGAGGCATCGTCGTCTACTGAGCTGGAGATTTCAAGTTCGCTCACCAGCACGTCAGAGGGATCAACCGGTACGACCACTGCAACTTCAGTTGGCTCAACCACAGAGACCCCGACTGAGCCAGCTAGTTCAGCTAGCTCAAGTACGTTCTCGAGTGCTGAAGAGACTACTTCAAACCCATCGACGACAATATCAGAGTCTTCAACAGAGATCACATCTACTACTACCGAGGCCAGTACCGCAGACACCACTACTGATCTCATGACGACTACGACCACTGCCGCGCTGAGTGAGTGCCGCAGCGACAGCAATCCACACACCGAAAGTGGTGTCGACTTTGATCTCTCCTGTGATAACAGTATCACAAGCGGTACATCGATAGGGGTAGTCCAGGCAAACAGTTTCAACCAGTGCGTGTTCTTCTGCGCTCAATCGTCTAACTGCGCTGCTATACAATATGAAAAGGCTACAATGCTCTGTAGCGGATTCAGTTCATTCACTGGAACTTCGGGGAACGCTCAGTTCGACGTTGCAGTAAAGCAGGTTGCTACTACGACTACGACCACTGCTTAGGCAGCCACAACTACAAGCGCAGCTCCTAATTCTAGTGGCCTCGAAAACCCATACACAGTTGACGGCGCAGCTATCTCTTGTCCTTACTATTTTTTCTTACTCTTTTGTTCTCACTCTTTAATTCTCAGCCTCTCCTTTAACCATTATGCAGAGTGATTCTAACGATGCATTCAAAGAACTGCCTTTAGCTACTGCCCTACATCATAACAGTTTCATTAAATAATTGACATTGAATATTATATTTTCCTTTCCATAAATCTCCAGAAATGTGAAAACTCTTTAAATGCAAAGATCCAAAGGATTCATTACTCCACATCTTTGCAGGGGCGTTCGGACTACTTAACTCAAAGCGTATAGATACAGCCGATGATCTATCTTTGAATGAAACGCTGCCCCATTTCCAAGCATAAAAATGGGACCTCCGAAGCACATATCCATTCTGTCGGTGATATAAGCCCCTCTGGTCAGCGCAGTTCCTGGTTACTCTCACTTTCATCTTACAAATTCTCGTCAGCATGGAGCAAAAGTCAGTGTTGCTACCAGCCAATATTACGGCCGCTGCTTTGTTCCAAGCCATTGCGTATCTAGTCGTTTTTTGGCTTGCATATCGTATGCTACTGGCAGTTTACAATATCTCGCCATTTCATCCTTTGCACCGCTTTCCTGGTCCTAAGATTGCTGCAGCAAGCTACCTGTACGAGGCATATCATGATTGGTGGCGGGTTGGGCGTTATGGACATGAAATCCGTCGCATGCACGAGCGCTATGGTAAGTTCAGCAGTTCTGTCCCTCGGAAAATGTCTGCTAACATAATGCAGGTCCAATTGTGCGAATAAACCCGGATGAACTTCATTGCTCAGACCCGTACTTCACAGACGAAATCTATGCTGGCCCTGGCCGAATCCGCGATAAATGGCAGCACCAACTAAACACGGGGGGGGCCGGTCCCGTTTCTGTGACTGGTTTCTCAACAGTTAATCACGAAGTTCACCGTATGCGGAAAGGGGCCTTGTCCAAATATTTCTCTCGTCAGCAGATGCTCAAACTTGAGGGCGAGGTGCAAGAATTGGCACAGATGACAGTCGACAAGATGCTTCGATTCGCTGGTCGAGAGCCCTTTGACGTGAAGGAAGCCTTTAACTGCTTTACGGCAGATATTATGTCTCAGTACGCTTTTGGTGAATCCATGGGCTTCATCGCTCAAGATGGTTGGGAGCCGAATCTGGCAACTTGGGTCAAGTCCTTTTTCCAGAGCGCCTACATGATGAGACATAATGTCTTTGCAAGGAAGATGGCTCAGCTTCTTCCGTTCCTATCTGACTACTTGGGTGAGGATATTAAAGCAGTCATGAGACAGATGAATGTTGTCATTCCTGGGTACATCGCGGCTGCTTTGAAGAACCCTGAGGGAGGAAGAGTTTTCGCCGATGTGATGGAGTCCAAATCATTACCAGAGTCAGAGAAATCCATGTATCGGCTATCGGGAGAGGGGTTCAATTTCCTCCTAGCCGGGACCGAAACTACTGCCGTAAGTAATTGCTCTTCATTTCATATACAACGTTGGTATTCATAGGTTTCAACAGGCCATCCTGACGGTTATCACTTACTATCTTCTCGCTCAGCCACTGACATATAGACGATTGATGGCCGATCTCGAAGGAATCGATCCGAACAACCTCAAATGGACCGAGCTCGAGCAACGTCCTTACCTCTGGGCCGTCATCCACGAAGCTCTTCGTGTAATGCCTGGTGTATCTCACCGCTCAGCCAGGATTGCCCGCGAAGAGGACTTGGTCTATAAAAGTCAGGATGGTAAAGTTGAGTGGGTGATTCCAAGAGGCACTCCCATCGGTATGACTTCAATGATCAATCACTGGAATAAAGAGATCTTTCCCAATCCGGACGAATTTGTGCCAGATAGATGGTTGGACGGGGGAAAGCCCAACTTCAAACTACAGAAGCTATTGATTGCCTTTGGTAAGGGTAGTCGTGCATGCATTGGTGAAAAGTAAGTTGCATGTTGTTCAAGCCCGGGTTTTGTGTTAACTTCTTTTTCAAGTCTCGCTTATTGTGAAGTCTACATCATGGCAGCTTTGCTCGCTTTTCGAGTTATTCCCAGGGCGCGCCTACATGAGACAACAATTGAGGATATCACATATGATCATGACTTGATCGTAGTACAGACGAAGAAGGGATCTATATCAGTCCGTATTGCTATCTCATGAGTCATAATCTTAAGCAGAGCAGGTTGGACTAAAGCTTCATATTACAAGTAACATCAATAGAGACTAGCTGTACCTGCAAACATGTACTTGTCTCTACCCCTCATGAGCAATATTTTGGCCAACCAAACCTCCTAAGCGTGTTCAACTTCTGTAACTGCACTCTTCATCTGCGCTTGGCTCTTGGCGATCCCAGCTGCAGAGTTCTGTCCATCGAAAAGAACGGCAATCTCTTCCAGAGTAGGGCCCTTCGTCTCGACGAAGAAGAAGTAGATCACGAGACACTCAATGACCAGGCTGGAAAACGATGTTAGTCTAGTTTATGCGTTGGCGCAAGTGGTAGTGACTTACATCACAATGTAAACGAAATAAAACTTCCATGCAAGCTGCTGCAACCCAAGAGGATTCACCCACTGGTTAAATACCCCTGAGAGAGCTGTAAAGCAAAAGCAGAGCGTAAGTCCCTTGGCCCTGATGTTATATGGTAGGATCTCAACAGTATAAGATACTGTCAATCCTGGCCATGCAGCACCAGCCACGCCGTAGAAGAGGAAGATCATAGCGACGACGGCAATACCAGCAGCAGACGATTCAGTCTTTGCGTAGACGGCGCTGCATGCAGTCCAGATGGTGAAGGATATGAGCATGCCAATGCCAGCGAAGAGGAAGAGAACTCTTCGTCCAACACGATCAACAAAGAAAGCAGCGAGAAGGGAGACAAGCCAGCACCAGATGGTGAGGCCACCGTTGATGTATGCTTGAGTGACAGCACTAGAATGTGTTAGCTTCTCTCGATAGTAATGCAGCATACATGTTCACTCACTCCGTAATACCGATAGTTTTCAGAATCGCGGCAAGCTGTGGTCAAGGTCAGTTTATACTCCCAGTCGCATCAGGCCTTGGGCTCCTCTTACATAGTATGAGACAAGACCGTTACCGCTGCACTGAGAGAAGATGGCAGTAGCAATAATCAGCCCGCATCGCTTGCGGTTACCTGGGGTACGCCAAAGCTCTGCCCATCCATTGTCTGATGATTCACGCTCGAGTCTGATGGTGTTGACGATCTCAGTGAATTCCCATCTGACAAAATCATCGTTATCGTCTCCGTTGCCATGGTACTTGACAAGAATCTTGCGAGCTTCCTCCTCACGTCCTTTACTAATCAACCATCGCGGGCTTTCGGGCACAATGAAGATGGCCAGAAGCTGGATACCAGGCATGAGACACTGCAGTCCGGTGGGAAGAACCCATTGGATGTTTCCAGTCTGGTTTCTCAGAGTTCCAAAGCATACCCAGGCCGCGATGATACTCCCGAGATACCAAAGCGTGTTATAAACAGTCGTGATCTTGCCTCGATGTCGGGGATGGGCGATCTCGGTGATGAGGAGAGGGCAAGTGGCGTTGGAAATGTTGGAGCCACAGCCCATGATAAATCGGCCGACGAGATATAGGGCGTCGCGTCGTGGTCCGTGGCCCTTTTGAGGAAAACACTGCATGAGGGCGCCGACAATGACGATAACACAACCAATAGCTGTGCCTTTCTTTCGACCCAGTCCATCGGCGACATATGGAGCGAAGAGAAGGACAAAGAGACCTCCGAAGCCGGGCATGGCGCCAAAGATACCTAGTCGACTTCCCTCTGGGTGATCAAAAACTATATCATCATGTCAGCTGAGAGGAGTACTGACGTTCAAAGAAATGACTTACATGTCTGCCATGATCCCATTGTCTGGAGACCGTTGAGCAAGCTAGAGTCGTAGCCGAGGGTAGTCGAGCCCATGAAGAGAAAGACCATCATAAGGTACAGCTTCCTCAGCTCAGTCTGTTTCCAGAAAGGCAAGGTTGAGCCTTGAGGAGCATGGGTCTCCTCTGAAATGTCGACATCAGTTTCCTTTGAGGCCATGATGAGCCAGAGTGTTGGTGAATGTGCCAATTGGTCAAGAGACTGGGAGTTGAAGCACCTATTGATGAAGGGATGATCTTGGCTGCTTCCCCGACGAGTTATATATCCAGGACGAGGAAGTGTCTGGCATCAGTGTCTATACTTGACAGCCACATACTAGTCAGAAATCAAGCCATGAGTCTCGTGCCAGTAAGTTACTGTGATACATCATGGTCCTTGCATGGTACTGTTTGCCATGCTTTTCCTGCTCTCCCCATGGGGAAGACAAGGTTGAGAAGTTTGTTTGGGAGACTAAATCACAACAGGCTAGGCCATTGGAGATGGTCCACCGCGCTGGTGGCTTTAATTGGACATGAATGTCTGCGCTTGATGACTACCTGCAGTCGAACCATTCTTATTCAGGGAAGGCCATTGAAGTATATCCGAGATTTCGGCGAACTGGTCCATACAGAAGACTCTAAAAGAGAGCAGGTGATCCGAATATTCTCCTCGGACTATCTCTTTCCTTTTTGCCAGTTGATTCCACGCACAAAGACCGTCACCTTATTACTCCGCAGTAAAGCCTGAAATCAATGGCTGATACAGTCGAAGGCGCCCCTGCTTCTTGCTCCGCAGGTGCATCGACAGCAAATCCGGGGCAAAGGTCTCGGAACCAAGCAGCTTGTGATGTCTGCAGAGCAAGGAAAATCCGGGTTGGTAACCTTGCGGCACCCATAACGCCACTATCTACCCCTCATTGTTGATATTCTAACAATTTCAGTAGTGCACGTATGATCCCAACTGCCAACGATGTCAAGGCTGCGAGTTTTTAAATGTGGACTGTACTCATGAACGGCCAAGAAGGAAGCGTGGTCCTCCAAACAAGTCAGTCCATTGTATGTTGCTAATTATGTTGGCATACTGATGCAGAGCAGACATGCACAAAAAGCTCAAAGGCAAGTTGCAGGGACCCCAGGAATCCCTTCTCCAAACAACGTTTCCATCTCACCAGGCGGAAGCAATGATGCTCGCCAATCAACAACACCACTTCAAAGTCCCCAGTTCCTGGGCCTTGTGAGCCGTTCCGCGACTTGCACCTGCTCTGGACTCAGTAGCAAATGGCTTTCCGCGTTTGCCCCGGAGCCGATCATCATGCGCCTGCTTGGGGACTGGTTCAATGTGATCCACCCTTTAGCTCCGATCTTACTCCGGCGCCGGTTCCTCCAACGCCTCCAGCAAGGGGTAGCTGACGTTGACGCCGAGTTCTGCGGGCTTGTCATCAGTGTATGCGCAGCGACCAAGGCCACACTACCGCGGGGTGACTATGGGCCAGTGACTGTAGATTATTGCGTCGACTTCCTTGATGCTCACGGACTACTCAAAAGTCAATTTACCCGAGACTCTTTTAGCATGGACAGATGCATCGCCTTATACAATATCGGGACAGCGATGAGCGCCACCACAAAATCGGGGTTGAGCAGTATGCGCGCCTATCACGCCTTGAGCGAGGCAGCTGCAGGGGCCAGGTACCTGGCGTATTATCGGATACATGAGCATGATGAGGCTGAACAACAGCTCCTGAGGAGACTCATATGGCTATTATTTGCTAGCGCATGGTAAGTTTCGGCACTGGGAGCGGACGACTCGATCAACGCTAAACAAGTCGCATATTACAGTAGTGCGGACATTTTCGGAAGACTACCCATCAGCCTACTTAGTCAAGATCGCATCGAGAACTTTCCAAGGCCTCTCCCTCTTTCTGACAATCAGATGGAGCCTGGAGCCCCAGACAGCTGTCACGAGCCACCTTGGCATGGAGATGACACGACCTATGTCCCAGGACTTAACTCATTGAGCGACCTATTCCTCATCTGGCAAGAGGTGCAGCAAGTTCCCGACGGTACGGAACCACAGACTATAATTACGAGATATCTTGGAAAGATCCAACGAGTGTTGGATAATCTCCCGCCCGAGCTGCGGTGGCGTGGCGGTCTGTCACGTCCCGCACATGTCACAGAGGGACACGACGTCCAAATCGCCAATTTATTTGTGACAAGCCTCAACATCCGCTCCAACATTCTTCAGAAATTTGGGCCAACGGACAAAAGCGCACTAGAACATCAGAAAATCGTAGACGACCTGTTAGAAATCCTGTACCATCTTCCCCGGGCTGTCTTTGATGCAAACGGCAGCAGCCTTGTCCCCAAGATTCGGGACATTGGAGCCGCGTACCTTGAACAGACTCAATTGGGGGATGGCGTGGGTGAAGTGGAGATAGGGGATGCGAGAATTAAACTCGAGCGATTACTTCGGAAGCTAGATGATCTAGACTGTTGGCAGGGAATTGGGGTGCTCGACACTCCGCCCTTGAGGGTAGAAACGTGACCCGAATAAACAGACATCAGATCATTATTACCCAAGTCGGAACTGCAGAATGGGGGAGCCTTGGTCAACACTACCCAAACTTCGGAGACCTTTGCCCCGCAACCGGGAGTGCTACACTATTCGCCGAGGCTTGGTGCCATTTCTCCCAGGTTAGAGCGAAGTAAATCCGAGTATCCTTGTATGCATGGCTGGAGCTCCGCACTAGAACGCATGATCCACCAACCCTACACTCTATTTTATACAGTTCGGGAAATACTGAAGTTATTTGAACCATCTGCAATTCATAACTACCATCAATTTCATGTTTGTCAACTTATTGGTTTTATATCATTTTAACACTCTACAACTATGACTGCCACACAAATTCCAACAGCACCAGCTCAACATGCATACCCTCATCTTCGGCGGTCTGACAAGGGCTCAGTCCAGCTCATCGTCAAGGGGAAACCCTTTTTGATGCTCCCTGGCGAGCTTCACAATTCATCACTCAGCTCCGCAAAGTTCATGAGCGAGGTTTGGCCTAAGATGAAATCCGATCACATCAACACATTGCTCGGTTCGGTAACTTGGGAAATGATTGAGCCCAAGGAAGGCCACTTTGACTTCAGTGAGCTTGATCTTGTTCTACAAGGCGCTAGAGAGCATGATATGCATCTCGTTCTGCTCTGGTTCGGAACATACAAGAACGGTCTGTCCACATACGCCCCAGGATGGGTCAAGAGAGATCCCAAGCGATTCCCCCGAGTTCAAGTTCTTGAAGCTGGTGGTGTCAAAAGGACACTCGAGATGATTACTCCTCTATGCGACGCCGCGTGCGAAGCTGATTCTCGAGCTTTTGCTGCCCTTTTACGACATCTTGCAGAGGTTGATTCAAAGCACCAGACTGTCTTGATGGTTCAAGTACAGAACGAGACCGGAGTCCTCGGCGATTCTCGGGATCGATCGCACCGAGCCAACAAAGCGTTTGCTGAACCCATTCCAAGTGATCTCCTACAATATCTGAGCCGCGTCGATACCCACTCCAGATTCAAGAAACGAATCTCAAGCGTTCCTTCATCAGGAAATCATTCCTGGGAGTCCCTTTTTGGGCCTGGAACAGCAGCCGATGAGGCCTTTATGGCGCATTTAATCTCTTCTTACGTGGGGCGAGTTGCCGCAGCAGGAAAGGCCGAGTATCCCATCCCTCTGTACACAAACACATGGCTCAACCTTGAAGGACAATCGGAACTGGACTTTGGTGGGGGCGCACCAGTTGTTGTCGGCGGTGGTGACAAGCCTGGAATTTACCCATCTGGAGGTCCTTGCCCACATGTTCTGGACATTTGGCGATTTAACACGCCCTCTCTGGATCTACTAGCACCGGATCTATACTTCCATGACTACGAAACTGTGTGCCGCAACTATACAGAGCAAGGAAATACTCTCTTCATCCCAGAACAAAGACGTGATGAGTATGGAGCAAGACGCATCTGGTTATCCTATGCGACTTATGGTGCTCTTGGGGCCAGTCCGTTTGGCATCGACACCGGCTCTGATGTCATCGGCCGCGAGTTCAAGCTTCTCAACCAGACCAAGCAGTATTTCCTTGATGCTGCACCCGAAGATCGCTTCGGATTCTTCTTTGACGAAGAGCCAAGCGAGAAGAAGCCGGAACAGTGGACTCGCACATTCGGTGACATCAAGGTCATTGTTGAGCGCTGCTTTGTCTTTGGCAAGCCTGGCCCTGGTGCTGGAATGATTATTCACTTGGGTAACTCCAAATTTCTCCTCGTCGGCCGGGGCTTTCACGCCCGCTTCAAAGCAGCTCGCAAGGATGCAACCTTTGGTGGGATCCTTTGGGGCGAGGAGAAGGAGGTTGATGAGAACGGAAACCTGCAGACTTTGAGAATCTTGAATGGAGATGAGACAAGGCACGGCGAATTCATGATGATGCCTAACGACGACCCAGATTATGGCGGTTTCCCTATTGCTGTTACACCTGGAGCGAGGACTTGTATTGCTGAGGTGGAGGCTTATTGGATTGCCGAGGATGAAGATGACAGATAATGACAAGATTGATTCATTGGGTAGCCGAGATTACAGTAGCATCCACAATAATACCAATTCTGTAAAATCTTGTCGCATTCCCTTGTATATCACGTGTTTCAGACCCATGCTGATCACAGATCGCCCCTCATCCTTCTCAGCCACCTCCAGTTCAATGGAGTCGAATAATTAACTAAGACACAAACTCTAATCATTCCAGTCACCATGGCAGACCAAACCTCGCAGTCACTCAATCCGGCAGAAACACCATCATCGCCTGCCGTAGCCTCACCGCCGCAACAGACAGATATTATCGCTGCCAATGACGAGCACGTACGTGGATTAAATACCTCATCACGGTTAAGTCATGAGTTCATCTCTTTTGTAGGACAACGAGGTTGAAGACGATGCCGATTCCACTCTTGGTACAGACGCGTTAGTTGTCCCTTCAAAATATCCAAGTGTGACTAAATGCCAATTTCTCCGACTTTAGAGAAAGCTCGACTGCTTCTGTCTCGGCCAGTATCCTCGAATATCGTCGCAGTCAAGGGCGCACTTATCACAGCGATAAATTTACCACCAACTACTTTTTGCCCAATGACGATCAACAGCTAGAGTCTGTGGACTTGACGTATGGCCTTTGATACCCGAAACCATTGTTTCAGGTCTGATCTTTCATAGTCACCACTATTTGACAATCTTGCTGGATGATAAGCTGTTTCTCCCTCCCTTGGAAGCAGACGATATTAAAGTTGGTATCTCCGTTCCAAATATAGCTATATTGGTCGTGCCACTGACCCCTTTGTGCTTCGCCAGAAAGTGCTTGACGTCGGCACTGGAACTGGTAAGTTATCTCAGACATATTGCTTCCATGCATTGCTGACAAACTGCATCAGGAATCTGGGCGATGTAAGTGCAGTACTGGTTCCTTTACATGCCTGTCGCTGACGAGACCTAGCGAATTTGCTGACCGTCATCCGAATGCCGAGATTATCGGTACCGACCTCTCACCATGTCAACCAGAATGGGTTCCACCAAACGTTCGCTTCGAAATAGACGATGCAGCCCTTAACTGGACATGGGAACCTAACGAGTTCGACTTCATTCATATCCGTTACATCTTTGGTGCTATCAAAGACTGGTCTGCCCTGTTCTCTGAGGCTTACCGTTGCTGTGTCCCTGGAGGCTGGGTTCAGTCTGCCGAAGCTGATGTCGAGTTTCGTAGTGATGACGGCACTATTGACAAAGAGCCAAACCTGAAGCTATATAAAAAGTTGTTTGAAGAAGGTGGAAAGATCCTCGGATATCCCTTCTTCGTATATGATCAGCAGGTTCAAGGGTTCAAGGACGCTGGTTTTGAAGACGTCACGACTGTTGACTACAAGGTAGCCGCTGCAAGTCGTTCAAACTCGAGGAAACATCTATTGACAGACTTCTAGCTTCCTGTGGGAGATTGGCCGAAAGACCCGAAGCTCGCCGAAGTTGGGAGATTTGTTCGCGCTTGTTTGGAAACTGATCTCGAAGGTAGCTTGAGGCCTCTCTCTTCTCACTTATTGACTAGCTAACGTCAACCCCTAGGATATACTACTATGATGTGGAATGAGTTACTTAAGTGGCCCAAGGATGAATACCAGCTGTTCCTGATGAGCATCCGCAAAGCTATCAGAAACCCAAAGATTCATACATACATGAGGGTTCGATATGTATATGGACGCAAGCCATCATCACAGTGAGATGAAACTTATATCACGATTTCAATTTAAAGATACGTTACAGCACTGAAGAGCCGCTCCTTGAGATTGACTGCATATATGCACGAGTCTTCTCAATCCCAATCGCAAAGTCATGTCCAGCCACTCCAGGTTATCCTCAGGGGGCCATTCAATTAAATGGTTATTTAACAAAATACAAAAGTGCTAAAAGAACAGACCCTTCTTCTTCCTCCAATCCCATGTAGTTGCCTGTCGCAGGTCATCAACACTGAGTACATCTACACCCTCCCGTGTTAGAATATGCCAAATATGATTCCTCAGCCCAACAGGCCATGCTGGCACACTGAAATACCTGGCTTTTAGGCCTAATCGATGAGCACCATGGATCTGGGCCCGGATGCGCTGTAATTGCTCTTGCGACAATCGCGAACCCCAAACATGCCCAACTGCTTTTTTGAAATGAGCAGAAGCATAGTAGCTATTATGAGAGTTGTATTTGTCTGAGACTTTACTTTCTTCCACGTTGTATGTCCTGACTTGCCGTCGTTCAATGCTGCTCGGCAATACACCTTGCTCAATGCAGTTGTCCGGCATTTGAGAGCTTTCAGCTTGAGCTCTGTTTGGATTTGGCCAAATTTGAGACGTATCAGCCAATAGATCCAATGGTGCATCATAAAAGACATCACGGTAGGTGTTATTTGCCGTTATTTTATCGAATGGGGTGTTTCCCGTGCCGACAATCACCACGGGGCCAGGTACAATGGCTGTACCGTTGAAATGCGTGAGCAGGTTTCTGCGTCGGAGTGGCTCGAGTTGTCTCTGAAGTTTCTCCCAGGTTGCGTTCCCTTCTGTTTTGAAATCGATGAGGACGACCAGCGGTCGGTCCGGATCAGACTCGAAAACCCCAGCCAGAGGCTCATTAACAGCCGAGGGGGAGTGACAAGGCATCTCTCGTCCACATGAGAAGGTGTCTCTTTGGCGGTCGAAAATGCCGAGAAGTGGATTGATATACAAACTTTCCAGCGTATGGTTGGCCTCCAACTGGAAATGACGATGGGCCACATACAGGTCATCATCTTCATTCCATACGTCGGCTTCGACACTCGGACAGCCCGCAGAAATGGCTTCTAAAAGTGGCACATTCCTCAAATAATCGTTATGTGAATGGCAACGCACAGGTTGCGCAGTCATTGTTGAGTCGGACAACCAGTGTCCGACGCCAATTGTTGCCGCCGCGGAGTCGATCCATGGGTGAACGATCAGGTCCATTTCGTCCGGAAAGTAATGATGTAAGGTATTTCCTAGAATATGGAACAGGCCACTGTCCACATTGAGTTCTCTTATTAGCATGGCTCTCTAGAGTCCAGTCTGAGTGCGCCAAGAGGATAGCAGAACTCACGTCATGGAGAGATAGCCAATAATCAACAGGCAGAAGGTCCTTCGCATCTTCCTTCGAAACTGAATGACTCGAAGACGGGGCAACGTCGATGCTCCCAAGCCTTTAAAAGGCGAATTTCGTCGTCTTGGTACGAATCCATCGATATCCAGAGGCTCAGGCCAGTCCGTCGGATTGTCGTATCCTCTATCCAACGAAAAGCCGTCATTCATGTACTCGACAGAGGACTCCAAGTCATGTCGTGGGGTTTGGTTACCCTTCATGATCCCACTTTACAGTCTGTTATCGGTTGTAGGCTTTATCAATACACTCTTGTTCTCCGATTTTTACTTTCTTGATCAAGCACTTGAACAACGTCAACGAATGCTGTCAGACGAGTAAAGTATCTCGCAGGGGCACAAAGTGGAGTAAGAGAGGTCAAGTTACTTGGTAAGTTAATCTTCAGTCTGGGTTTCAGGGCTACTGTATAGACAAATATGAGATGTAACATGCTGCGCCGAGGCCGCGTAAGCGCTCCCAGTCTGTCAAAAGATATCGGCGTTTTCACTAGTTGAAGTCCAGCATATGCGTTTCCCGTGTACCAATTGACTTTTCCTGGGGGTGGGGATCGACGCCCATCTGTGCCGGATTGCCGAGATACCGGCCTAAAATGTCCGGCCTCTAGCCAATAATGGCATAGTTCACCTGTTTTATTTCGTTTCAAGGCTAGTTTACCATAGCTTAAAAACGCCTGTGCTGTCAGAGCTGACGCGGTCTTGGCAACCGTCACAGAGCCAATTTAGAGACCAATGGCTAATAAGCATCAATTTGGCTTGTTGATAAGCTTACAGGTCTGTTTTCATATTCGTATGCAGTACGATGCAGGTGCTTAACACTCTATCACGGCTTTGTTTCGCCATAGAGTGTACCAGGATCTTAATATTACGTAAATAAAGATCCAATGTATAAGCTGCTTAAGTGTTGGATGCTTAATGCGCTCCGAGAGAATGAATCTCTTGCATACTCACCGAAAGCATGATCAACTAGGTGGCATGCTGCAGTGGCTGAAGCAAGACTTTTTCCCACACTCGTAGATTAACATCAAGGTGTCTTCTCAATCATGGTTCGCAAAAGGGTTTCTGGCCGGGAACGGTGATCTCCGAGACGACTCGGTATTACCAAACTATGCATGTACCGGGGTTATTCGAGTGCTATGATGTCAATGAATGCGTAAGCCTCTCACCTTATCACTGAACTCTGTCTCATGCTCAAACGCGGCTGTGTTACGAAGACCTCAGTTATGCTAAAGATAGGCGATTTAACTGATTTAGGTGGTACCCGTCTTGTTTCAGTAGGCATATACGACTTACGCCATTGAATAGAGGAGCATGCCAAATCTGGGTTTATTGTGAGTCATGTCGAAAGCTCTGCCTTACTTCAGAGATGTCTTCTTACCCCTAGGCAGCAGATCGGTATAACTATTAAACTGCCAGAGCATAGCTATTTATTCCTTAACTGCGATATTCTAAGTTACATAGGGATTAATTACTATTACTATAGTCTTGTCGTAGTTCTTGGAATAATAATAAGCGTATTGGTACGTAGAACAGGAACTTTTAATGCCGTTCACTTATTATATAATATTAAACCTTTTAACTATCGCTTAAATGTCTAATTTATTTCGCCTCCTTGCTTATACTAATATAGGATTAGCAGATAAGCTATAAAATATACCTAAAAATACACTGCTTGCTGCGAGCTTTACTAGCTGATAGCGACAGCAACTAGCGCCGGCAATTCTCAAAAGCCGATATGCCCCTGAATATCTAAGACTGGCTCGTACAGTCTATACTAGTGACGCGTCTTGTGTTCAGTCATACTCGAGAATTTACCTCGATGAATTGTGCCGGACGGGCACGTGCATGAAACATGGCAGTGCTATGTCGGTGATTTTAGTGGATAGGGATCAACATCTTCCTAACAGTGATCCAATCAGCCATGCACATGGGTGAGATGAAACAGATTGCTGTGAGATAGCACGTATCGCTTTATGATTCAATAGTCGTTTTATTAACAAGGTCTTTCTTTCAAGGGTCCCGCGTCTGGTTATATTATAGAAGACATCAATCCATTTGTCAGTTGGCAGAAGTCCAAGTCCCATCCCGCTTTGCCTTTTACTTTGCCTTTTGCTTTGCCTTTTTCTTCACAACACTTCTACCAAATATTATTTCTATCCAAGTCCCAGTTCAAGAAGATGGATCATCACCAATTTGGGGAAAGCAGGGGACCCTTTCCTTCGACGCCAGCATCTTCATCACCCCCTTATACCCCGAACAATGGCACACCAACACCAACTGTCGCTCACTCTGATTCTGGAACAGAAGTCGAGCTTCAGCCGTACACAGGAGGTGATAGCGAACAAGAGGTAGATCCACAAACGCCTGACGGACTCGCACGACCACGTCATATCTTCTCCAAGCACAAAAAGTGGATGACTGTGTACATGGTGTCCCTAGGTGGAGCGTTTTCCGCCTTGTCATCCAACATTTACTTCCCAGCGATCGATACAATATCCAAAGACCTTCGTGTCAGTGCGACCGACGTTGGTTTTACTATTACCGTGTATATGATTGTTCAAGGAATCGCGCCCTCACTGTATGGCTCCATCTCAGATTCGCGTGGTCGTCGCATCACATTTGTTATCGCCTTAGTAGTCTACCTCGCCGCAAACGTGTCGCTAGCTTTCACGTCCAACCTGGCCATGCTTGTGGTTTTGAGAGGATTGCAAGCTGCTGGATCGGCTGCGACAATTAGCATCAGCACTGGTGTGATTGCCGACATAGCAGAACCCGATGAGAGAGCAGGCTTCATGGGAACCAACGCCGGCATAAGGTATGCGTATCCCCAGAGCTACAAAGATTCTTGATTAACAGCTTTGATACAGAATGATTGGCCAAGCTATAGGCCCTGTCATTGGTGGATTGCTGAATAGTGCATGGGGATTCAGAAGCATCTTCTGGTTCCTATTTGTATTTAGTGCGTTGGTCCTCTTAGGGCTGTTGGTGTTTCTACCAGAGACACAGCGGAGGATAGCTGGCAATGGCAACGTTCCTCTCAGAGGCTTTTACAAGCCCTGGTCCTACTTCTTCTACCCTCCCAAGGAATGGCGCAATGCCCCTACACCGCCAGCACCAAAGCTAGAAAAACTCTCTTGGAAGACGATCATCGAGCCACTGACGTATATCCTTAGAAAGGATATTCTAGTTCTCCTTTCTTGGGGTGCTCTTGTGTACACCATCTGGAGTATGGTCACGTCCTCAACCACAACAGTGCTGCTCAAGACTTTCCCCGACCTTACACAATGGCAAGTGGGCCTTTGCTTCCTTCCAAATGGAATCGGATGTGTTTTTGGGTCGGTATGCACTGGTCAACTGATGGATCGAGCTTTTAAACGCGCCGAGGCTCGATACAAACAAGAGCATGGACTCGCTAACGTAGACGTCAAGTCCCGGCAGGACTTTCCTTTTGAACGTGTCCGGCTATCACTAATGCCTTATTTCAGCGTTATTTTCATCGTTGCAATGGCGCTGTACGGGCCCAGCTATGAGTTCAACGACCTACGGAGACACTTTGCTGGGAATCTGGTTGCCTCCCTGGGTCTGCAATTTATCATTGCATCTACTGCAACGGCCATCTTCAACATCAACTCGACGATATTAGTAGACTGCTTCCCGTATAACTCAGCTGGCGCTACAGCAACAAATAACTTGTGCCGTTGCCTCCTCGGCGCTGCGGGCGTCAGCGTGATACAGCCTATGATCACCAAACTTAAGATTCGGAACGCATTCCTCGTGCTCACGGCGATTGCTGTTTTCTTCTCACCACTGGTCTGGGTTCAGTGGAAAATGGCAGAGAAATGGAGAAGAAAGAGACTAAGTGCCTAATAGAATACATAGGCTAAAGTGATTTATACCTATATAGGGGTTTAAGATATATATAAATACAAGCTATTATTATAGCGACATAGGAGTTATATGTTATTTCTCTATTGTAATATAATTATACATTTTATATAATATTCAAGAGCTACCCCTCCAGATTAACCAGTAAATGTATAAGCTCTATTTTCTCAATTCAGATCTCTGCGTTATCTCCAGCCACTCCCCAGTATCCTCTGCTGATGATCGAGGCAAGAAGGTTGCAGGGTGGATAAAGTTGAAAATCCCAACGGCGATTACCATCATGGCTCCATCAAGCGCGATAAAGTACCGCTCATGCGTAATAAGGTATCCCGTCCAGCCCTGGGAAAGCTCTATAGTGCGGTATATGCTCCTCAGATAGATACATAACAATGACAGCGTCATGGCGCTTAGTATAGGAATTGAGGACTGCTTTCCAGATTTTAACATGCCTCGTCTAGTGGACCGAATCAGAAAGTCGATTGCAAGAGCAACAAAGACGCTCATGGAAGCCAATTGGAAGACTATTCCCGCAACCATGGTGTTTGTGCCTGGATCTGTGTTGCCGTTGACCTTGTTCACTTCCGCTGAGGCCAAACCACCGCCAATTGCCTGGACAACCAGGGAAATCACGTCGCAAGTACAAAATATCCAAAGATATAGGCTCGGTCCAAGAATAGAGCAGTCACGGCCGAAGACCTGGATCAAGCGGCCAAGAATAATGTAGACACCAGCAGTGAAGAAGACAGGGGCTAGCAATAATCAGCCAGTTAGATAACAGCCTCGATAGGTCAATAAGCGACTGGCCGGAGTACATACCAATGATGAGTGTCGAGATCTGCATGAGAAATGCTGTAGAGTTGTAAGGACATTGAGAGGACCATGTACGGCCAGCCCAGCCGATGATTTCGACTATTGGAAATGGTTAATTCGAGCCCATACTCATGGATAGAGTGGTTTTAGCATACCCAGACCGCCAATGATGAACACGACGCACCACCAAAGCTTCGACCGGCCAAGCTGAACTATGTGTATAAGGGTAGAGAGACCGAACAAGATACAAAATACAATTCCTGCAGAGGTGGATGGAACGTAGCCATATGAAGTATGGATGCCCGTTATCAAAGCGTGGCAGCCCTTGCGTAGGTCTTGTTCTGCTGACATGTTGCGTCGGTGCGAGACAGGAATCAGGGAAAAGGACTGAATTGGCGATGAGATCTAAGAGCTGGACTCTAGCTGTCGCTTTATATACTTGCCATTGTTATGAGAACGTAAGCCAACAAACCGGGATCTTTCCTTCCTATAGGTTTATCGATGAGACCACAGGTGGTGTAACCGAAACTGCGAATCTCGCAGTTTGATACCTACCTAATGAACGCTCTGGGGTTGAAGGCCGCGCAGCGTGCAACATTCTGGCACTGCCATGGGTGTTGGGATTCCTTGTAGACCCAAAGCCCCAATTTCACGCAAGTCATCGCCTTATCTTGTAGGTGCGTGGCTTACAAAGCAGACAAATCTGACAACCCACTGGCCATAAGCCGTAAGCACCAACTTATCGGCCCCGCATTTCTTCGGAGTTAATCTGCCAAGACTGTCCTGAACTGCGAATTTCGCATTTCGGACTTCAGTCGTGGTCTTTGACGAAGAGTCAACGCCATCTACACCGGGTTTTCGTTCCTCTTGTCTCAGTCTGTCGTGGGAAAACCTGTCGACCAGTTCGGGTCTAACGATTCGTCACCTTTCGCTTCAGCCATTCATTATCACCATGCACTCAAGACCTAGCCGTGCAAAGAGCTGCACTGCATGTCGACAGGCCAAGCTGGCTTGTGATGCACGCCACAAATCCGCTGGAGTCCCGTGTACGAGGTGCAGTAAGCGCGGGCTGCAATGTCGGTTCGATTCGAATTTCAAAAGAATCCCAACAAGAAAGTTAGTAACGGCCATGCGGGTTCCAAGAGCAATCGACCAATCCCCGTCCTTGATAACGACTCTAATACTCATACTCACAGTATCGTGGAGGCCATCACCAACTGTATTGACCCTCAGCAGCCGCTTGGTGAATCAAGGACCGCGGGAACCCAATCCCATACAAAGCAGTCGACAATGTCACAAGAACCCTGCATGTCGTCCTCGGCCTGCACGCGCTCCTCTAGTCCGTCCTCTCGTACCGACTCTCAATATTCCACTGCCCCCATCGGCACTACTCAAGATACTACCGTATCTAGTGTCGGCGGATGTACTGGGGGTGGTGAGGCATGGCTGCAGCTCAAAGCGGTCGACATACCCTCCAGTTACCAGCTCGGAAGTCTGAATGTAAACAATACAGTAGCTCTGGAGTTATTCCAACAGTCAGTATTAATATACCCTGAAGGCGAATTTAAGCTTGCCAGAGAACCGAACTGAGTCAAGAACTAGCTTCGATAGCTACTACCGTCCGCACGCCAAGTTCTTGAGGCCCATACGTACGTCTTTAACCGAGTACTCACAATCCTCCCCACATCTTTTCTGGACCATCATCCTCTGTTCTTCCCAAATGCACACGAAACACGCACATATGTACCCCTCTATTGTAACAGAGCACGAGGTCATGTTCTCAGGGACCTATCTCCGTGCTCCACTCAGTATCGAAATGATGCATGCCCTGCTTTGCCTTTGTTTGTGGCCAGTTCCGAAGCTTCGCCTTTGGCAAGACTTGTCCTGGGGATATATAGGGCTTGTTGTGAACTCCGCCATGCAGCTCAACTGTCACCTGCCATCCAACCCGCTCCTTAACACACAGTTGAGGAGAAATGCCAGCCGACGTGCCGTGCCAGACATAGAAGCTGCTGTGAGGGATACCACCTGGCTTGCCTGCTTTGATATAAGCACTCGGTATGTTCTCTTTCGGCTGATTCCCCGTGTCACATCCATGAGGTCCGCTGCTTACACAACAATATTGCCACAGGCTTAGTGAGTTCTTGGGTTTTCCATCCTTATTCTCATCCGGATACTACCTGAATAGCGTATCCCGTGCTCGGGAACGAGCATCAAGCCTTCTGGACCCGTCTAGCCATACGCTATTGGAAATTCGCCAGCTCACCATGACGTTGATGGCAAAGCTCGACATGATTACAGACTCCTCCCTCCACTTCTCCCAGACGCAAAGCAGCATCAACGACTTGGAGCTACTGAGGAGCTCAGACCAACACTCCTGGAGTCCCGAGACAGAACTCACTTTGCAAGGCGCAAAACTGTACTTGTATGCCATGTCACTTCTATTACCTCCCCCAAAGGAGCCTATCGTAGCTCTGCAAGCTATCTCTGATCGGGATGCGGTATTGATCAGTGGATTAATGTCCGCTTCGACAATGATATCAGATATGCTCCACCAACTCCGTGACAAACCTAATCAAGGCTCAGACAAGATGACTTGCAGTGCAGCGTTCTGGCCAAAGACACAAATCAGCTACCTGTTCTTTGCCGCGACATTCATTTTCCGGGTTCTTCTCTCACATTCAAGTCTGACACCGCAGGACATAACCCTTGCTATGTCACGTCTTGCAGATGCACAAGCAGTTTTTAGAATGGAACCATTGCATCCAGATCGCACACGAGCTGCTGAGATTATCCAGCGGTTGATAGAAGTTGCGCGCGCTTACATAATGAAAGACGAGGGCGAAAATGACGCCGAAAACCTACTCCCAAGAGGCCTTCTGGTCACTGGTCGCTTGGGGGCATCAGTCTTGTTTGATGCCGTCCTACGGTCTGTGCACTACCACAAACAAAGTGCACAGAGGCGCAAGTCCCGCCCACGAAATGAAGTTGGTATATATGAGGCCGGCGCACCTACCCCTGGCACGGAACTGCGTGTAGGCGGAGAAGCGAGTTCAAATGCCGGAGTGATAGAGCAGCGTCAATCTGTAGAAGCCTATGCAAATGCACCAGACGCTCCAGGTTTAATCGGGCTTGGCGATTTGTTTGATTTCGAATTCATGGATCGCTATGAGTATATTATGAGTACCGACCCGTCCCTGATGATCGATAACCTGGGAGATCCAGGCTTCAGGACTTGGTGACCCCCCTATAGCATGGAGACTATTGCATATAGGTCTGCACCAGAGTCGCAACCCTACTACCTCAAATCGGACGACGGAAATGAGCCGCAGGTTCATATCTATGAAACCAAAGTCTCCTGCCCCATAACGGGTATAGATGAGGACTCCTGGGTTGCATATCAGTTTGTTGATACTTCCTATCAAGAAGACAAACCGCTTGAGTATGGTGAACAGCATGGTGTTAAGCCAGATTCTCTGACAGGGGGATTGTTCGATGCAAATCTCCCTATATGGACTCCAAAAGAGTATTTCCTCATTTTCTACGAGTGTCGACTTAAACAAGTCAGACATTCTATGCATAGACTGGTCGCAAGACTGTTTCTAAGGTTAGAACCATATGTAAGTGGCCCCAGGCATGTAAAATACTATAATAGAGCTCTTACTTAGTTTTAGACACAGGATGAAGGGGACATAACAGCTTCTTCTGGCTAGGGAATCGTGGAGTCGATGGCCCAGAAGAAACTCACGGAGCGAGTTCTCAAAGAAGCAAACAGATTTCTACCACAGACTATCCACTCTATCTGCAAGGCAATTGAAGTTTGGGATAGGTTCAGCCGAATAGATCTTGCTTACCTCTCAAACATACTGAAGTCAGATTCTAAGAAGAGTCCAATTCCATCTGATAAGGCTGTTACCATGATTGAAGATCAAATTGATGAATTGCGAGACCTCCAATGACGCGCAGAGAAACAATGAGACTTGTGCACGGGGCTTGCTCGAAAGTTATGCGAGGAGAGGGGACATTAGGGGCTGGATTTACGTGGAAAAGCTTACAGGAATAGCTGGAGATGCAGATTGTAATGGAAAATAATGATGTCACAGCCCGACAACAAGCAGGGAGTGGAATGACCAATTATTGGGCCGGTATTGGCTTGGTAAGGACATGCAGTCTGTTTCTATATAGCACAACGTTAACTCCTTGTAGGTCTTCCTACCGCTCACGGCTGTTACTGTTATCTTTAGTATGCAACCGGGTATTTTGCCAGGATACTTTTATAAGTGGTGGATTTTCGTTGTTTTCTGGGTTGCAGTCACGCTTCTCGTTTTACAGGCCATCAGATTCCAACCATCGGAATCAACAGTCCCGATATTGGTGAGCAATGATTCTTGCAGGAGGGCTACTCCCTTACACCCTATTACATTAAGACTCTCTCTACTATCATCGTCAACGAATTATCCTGCTAAGTTCAAGCTTATCCCAAGGTCCCCGGGTAGGACGGTTTAGTGTGGACTTTTCTGGGGTCCTGCATTTTCCCCAGGAATCATGAGATATCGCGACCCCATTAATAGTTCTCATTGGTGCGGTAGTGTTTTTCCATAAGCGATTCATGGACGATCAGCTTAACACTATATGCAGTGGAGACTGGTGGGTGCTTGACTGGGCAAGGATATCAGGCCAAGCTCCATACGGTATTTCGGAGGCACCAACTCCATCAATTGGAGTGGGCTGCCATTGGCCCGTACCGGCAAAATATAGTTTCAGATGCTGATCTCTGGTTTAGCCTAATAACACTTTCTGCCGTAACCTCGTGCCATGACTGTATAAGACCGTTGTGATATCGTTTAAGAATTCATTTTCGTAAATAGTTGTTTTTGTTATTAGTGACAGCTGAGGTCTTGGCTAGCGATATGTTTGACGGCATCACGACAAAGGCTCTTCTAGTAGCCTGCCTGGTTTTCTCAGGCTCGGCATTACCCAATGGCAATGATAAGCGCCATTGGGTAGGCACATGGGCGTCGATGCCTCAGGAAGTTGAGCCTGCAAACTTGGCCCCAGCTCCATTTGTATGTTTTCTTCAAATATTGTTGAAGCTATCTTGCAAAGCCCTCAAATACTAATGAATGACTTCGCGACAGGGAGGAGCAGATGCTGCAGCTCAATTCGAAAACACCACTCTGCGCCAGACATTTCACATGTCCATTGGAGCTGACAAGATCCGTATTCGATTTTCCAACATCTTTGGCAAAACAGACTTGCCCATCACTGCGGCATCAATTGCTCTACCAGTTGGTGGAAAGGCAGGTGTTGGTCAAATCGATACCAAGACCACGAAGCAGCTCAAGTTCAAGGGAAAGAAGTCCGTTTCTGTCCCAGCAGGAGAGATTTTGTACTCTGATCCCATTGACTTTAAGCTGAAGCCTCTGTCCAACCTCGCATTGTCTGTTTACACTGAGAAGGGTCAGCTTGGGAACAAGATTACCGGACATCCTGGCAGTCGAACGACTTCTTGGATGCAAAAGGGCAACCACGTCAATGCTGCGTCTGTATCTGAGGGAAGCACCAAGCATTGGTATTTTGCGAACGGGGTTGACTCGTGGGCACCAAAGGACCATTACGCTGTTGTTCTCCTCGGAGACAGCATCACCGATGGCCGAGGTAGTACAGATGACACCAATGATCGGTAAGCGGAATCAATGTCCAAGCATTTGGTACTCTTGCTCACAATTCTAGATGGTCTGATGCTCTTGCGGCCCATTTGCAAGAGTCTGGTATGTCAAATGTCGCTGTGAACAACATGGCAGCAGGTGGCAATGCTATCCTCTCAGGCGGTCTAGGCCCTCCTCTCCTCCAACGATATAAGCGAGATGCCTTGGAACAGCCAGGTGCCAAATTCGTTGTCGTTTTCGAAGGTGTTAACGACATCGGACCATCCGCAACCGACGATGCCACCCAAAAGAGGATCAAGGACGGTCTCATCAGTGCGTATATTCAAATCGCGAAGGATAGCAAAAAGGCGGGCATGACCACCATTGGAGCCACAATCACACAGATGCTTGGAAACCAGTACTACACTCCCGAAAGAGAAGTCACTCGAGTCGCGATCAACGACTGGATCCTGAGAAATGGGACTTATGACCATACAGTGGACTTTGCGTCTTTGATCGGAAGTGGAGACAAGCTGCTCCCTCAGTATGACTCTGGCGACGGTCTACATCCCAATCCTGCCGCGTACAAGTTGATGGGCACAAAGTTTCCGGTTCAGGTTTTTAAGAAATAGTCATAGACGCAAGCTTAAGGAGGATTGAGAAGTAATGAAATAGTAAAAAAAGGATTTTGCCTTTTACAATGTTCACCAATGCGATACCCATGCAATTGGACCCAAGTACAGAAGGCCGGAATGCTAATGGAAGAAACATCTCCAAATCTACATATACTAGCTTTATGGCTCTCCGTATTATCAACCTTGCCCAATTATAGCCAAACACTTTTTCACAAACCCCGCACCGCCCTCACATTCCACGACTAACAACTCTTACCCTGGCATAATTTCCGCCTTTGTGTCCATTAGTCCAATAGCCAATATGCCACCAGCCAATGCTTTTACATCTTGCGAGGCATGTAGGTATGTCTTCGCTGGATCCTTCCCAGCTAACCAGTCTCCTCCTAAGTCACAACTAACTAGTTAACAGACGTCTTAAGCGTAGATGCTCAAGAGATACCCCATCATGTCGCCTGGTAAGTACTCACTTTTGTTCGCTTGGGCATACAGGTCTCAGATCTCTGTTTAGTGTACTCGACTAGGTAAAACATGCAACTATGGAACAGAACATGCCAGCCCAAACCCGAGAACCTCTACCAATGGCCTGATGGGTCAAGATCGCACAACTCCTGCTACGGAACTAGACATGCACCGAACACACAACTTCCCGTGCTCATACTTTCTGGACTCCGATTTATTCCAGCCGATATCAAGAGATATCTTGACAAGACATGATGGCCCATCTTTTCTCGGGCCGCAAAGACGCTTTGCGACTGCTGGTACATTTGACTCTTTGATAGAACACTACGAGAATACCATCCACCACTGGCTGCCCGTGCTAAGCATCAAGCGCCTAAGGCAAGACGCAAACGCTCTAGAATGTTCAAATCGAGGCGTTGTTGATGTTCTGGTCTTCTTGGCCCTTGAGGCTCTTGTTAGTCAGAGTGATGAGCATACCGTATCGCCGCAAAGTAACCCTTCATATTTAAAGGCAAAGCATGGCAGTTTTATCGCTGAGAGTGGGGGAACTATCAACATTCGACTGATACAGACCATTGCTTTGGTAGCTTTGTACGAACTTGGCCATCGTATCTACCCTGCCGCCTATTTAACGATAGGACAAGCTGTGCGACTAGCTACCATGGTTGGACTGCATAGCCAAAAAGATGCAAAACAGCTGTTCGCGGAACCGGAAACGTGGACATTATGCGAAGAGCAGAGACGGACTTGGTGGGCGATTGTAATGCTTGACAGGTATGTGCAGATCCATGTCCCACGAGAACTTTATCATTGATTATTACTAGAGTTGTCGTTGCAGGCTCCCCACAACTCCTCATGGCTGCTCCAGATCCGAACACGAATGATCTTCTTCCTTGCAACGACGATGACTGGACGAATGGACGAATAGGTTTCAATGAAGCACTATTCACGCGCAACTTCCACTCGCCCTCGTCTGTGGGACAATTTGCTAGAGTATGCCAAGCGGTCCATATGTTTGGCAAAGTCCTCCGTCACATAAAATCCAGAGAAAAAGACACCGACCCAGTCGAACTTACTGCCGAGGCCTTGCAGTTGCACATCGTCTTGACAGCGTTAGATCAGGGCATCATGAGTAGTGACTGTGACATCATGACGACACCTGGGAGCTTGCATTCCGCATTATCATTGTGCAGCTTAGCTCGATTGCTACTATACAACGAATATGCATGCAACGAGCCCAGCTTCAGCACGGCACGCGAGAGACTGGCTGCAGAGGTTGAGATGCAACAGATATCTCTGGCGAGCATCCAAGACATCGTATCCAAGACAATACCGCAGATGGCGAGGCAAATAATGTCAGCGAGTCAACAGCAATCCAAGGGACCAAGACATTCGCCCATCTTGGCTGGCTGCCTGTATCATGCAGCGACAGAGTGCGCATGGTTTGTCAAGGAGAACAATGATGCGGAGATGGTGGCTGGTTTGGAAGCTATCACGCATGCACTCGAAGTTCTAAAGTCCGAGTGGACTGTTTGCAGTAAGCCTCAATCACCTTTATTGGGTCCGAAGCATGACGGCTGATAGTTTTACGCAGATGAATATCTCACCTACCTGCAAGGCAACAGCCCTCAAAACTGACATCATTACAATAATAACAGGGCCGATAGAAGTTAAGGCTGTTCACTAGTGCGTTCTGTCTGTCCGCAACGACTTCGCATTCCCGCTCTGCCCGCTCTGCTTACCCTGAGGTCTACAGCTAGCTCAAACCCCACCTCCGCTCTGCCCGCCCCAACGCTGACATTCCCGCATGCCCCAGTATGGACTGCTCCACTCTCTGGCCGTTGTTCCGAAAATACGCCAAAGCATGATAATGCCAAGTTCTTTACTCAAGGGTCATCAGATTGTTATAAAAAGGGAAATACCTCTCGTTATGTTTTCTTTTATTTCATCTTCAGGATATCTCGAACTTGTCTTTTCCATCAACAGCCCTTTCTATCTATTATCTTTAGTCGTCCATCATTACTATTTGTTCTGTCGGTCAACATGTCTCAGCTCGTTTGGCTTGTTACTGGCTGCTCCTCTGGCTTTGGATCGGAGTTTGTGCATCAGATCCTGTCCCGCGGTGATAAAATCATTGCAACTGCCCGAAACAGTGCAAGGATTGAGCCACTTGCAAGCCAAGGAGCAGCTGTCCTTGAGCTAGATGTCACAGACTCACAAGACAAGATTGATCAAACCATCGCCAAGGCCATTGCTATCTATGGGCGCATCGATGTATTGGTTAACAATGCTGGTTTTGTAGCTGCTGGCTCTTGGGAAGATCTCAGGTATTGCTCTTACTAACCAATGGTATTGTCGACCTTGCTAACATGTCTAGTTACGATGAATTTGTTTCCTCCTTCGAAACCAACGTCTTCGGACCAATCAAGGTTACGCGTGCAGTGCTTCCGCATATGAGAGCCAGGAAATCAGGAACTATGGTCTTTATTAGTTCTTTGTCTGGCTGGGTCGGGCACCAGTTTACTGGAGCTTATGCGGGATCAAAGTTTGCTCTTGAAGGTCAGCTCCCGAATTTTGTCTATGAGAGTCTACATTTCTTTATTCTAACATAAAATCAGGTGTTGTTGAAAGTCTGCATAACGAAACCAAGCCTCTCGGTCTTCGCACCCTCTTGATGGAACCCGGACGCTTTCGAACCCCTCTTCTGTCAACAGGCCACCTTCGGTCAAAGCAGAGTCAAATTCCCGACTATGAATCAGCTTCCGAGACTCATCATGGCCACCTTCATGGCGGAGATCTGAAGCAGCCTGGAAACCCAGAAAAGTTCGTCACAATTGTGCTGGACTTGGTCAGACAAGAGGGCTGCGCACAGGCGAAAAGCATCCCGTTTCGTCTACCTGTTGGGAAAGATGCGGTAGAAGAGATTGGGGCCAAAGCCAGGGACGTTTTGGGGACAATGCAGGAGTGGGACTCTATTATAACAGAAACCGACTACTAGTTGGTATATTAAGAACAATTACTTAAAGTAATTAAAAATTGTCCGCCCTGAGTTTTCGCAATCATGTCTTATTTCCATGTGATAGAACCGAGTGGGATGTCGAGTGGGATATCACGTGCCAGATAAACTCAAATCCGGTCAATCGGCATTGAAGTGCAAGCTGCATCCCACTGTGTATCCCACTCAGTGGGTCTCCATTTACGGCTTGTTCCTTTGGTGTTGGGTCCAAGCTCGCGCTTTGCTCAGTCGCACTGCTATCCCACCGGATATCTTTGTCATAATAAGGTTCAATCCAATGGCGGCATAGCCGCAAGCATGACGAAACATACGTAAAAGCAATTGGGGTTGATTTCACAATACATTAAAAAATTAAATATACCCTGCAGACTTGCATGTATAAGTACGATGTTGCATTCCGCCTCGAAAGCAGCTCACCATCAACATCCTCAATCATATTTCATCGTGCATCTTGAGTCGACAAAGCAAAAGTCCAACAATCACCATGCAATCCAAGATATCTCTTCTCGGCTTGGCCGTTCAGGCTAGCCTCGCAATTTCAATTCCTCGGCCTTGCACTTGTCCATCGATTTCTGGCAACAAAACGATTGATGCTTATCAGTTGTACCCAGAGAACGTTGATTTCGATACACGCCGTTGTCTTTTGTACTCCAGGTTAGTACTCACGAGCCGTATCAAACAGCAGGGATAAAGTCCTGACATTCACTATAGCGTATTGTACAATGCAACTGCGGTCGCCTGGGATCCCTATCGAGGAGAGATAGTGCATACTTTCGAGGCGCCCGGGCTCAGCGGCAACCCTCTGCTGCATTCAAGTGGCGTGCGTGTCGACACTCTGGACCGACTCTCTGTTGTCATCGACGCCGGCGCTGCTTTTGATACTGGTGGCCAGAATATTCAGGGTGATAACTTGCTTGTCAAGTTCGACCTTGTAGACAACTCTTTGCTGTGGCGAGCAAACCTGACCAATGCGACCGGTGGTGTATACGGCGGTTTTCAAGATAGCGAAAGTGATGATGCAGGCAACACTTTCGTTCTCGGAACCTTTCCCAGCAGCCTGATCAAAGTCAGCGCAGATGGAAAATCTGTTGTCCCATGGTATCTCGTCGAGCCAGCCAATCATACCATTCACGGCTTCTCAGGAATTGCCCGCAAAGGCGACACGCTCTTTGTGACTGATAACTCTGATGGCCAGCTTTACCGATTCGATATCAAAGCATCAAAGGGCAAACCGGTTCATGTCCCAACATCTAAGGATGACAAGCCCTTAGGCCAGGGTCTCGACGGTTTGCATCTGCCTTCACTCTACGCTGGTACTGTTCTTTTGGTCAGCGATAATACCAACGGTACTGTTGTGTTGAGATCCAGCAATGGAAAGTGGAAGTCTGCTGAGAATCTCGGCACCATCCCCAACCCTTACCTCAATCAGGGCGGATTTACTGTCGCGTCTGTGCAGATCTCTGATAGTATCTATGCTGTTACCGAGTTCTTTGGTGATGCTATTAATGGAACTCTCCCCGGCAATAGGACAGCTTTCCCCTTGAGGGATATCACAGAAGAGGTAGAGACTCTACTGAGAGCCTAGGTACTGTGAAAAGTCGAGAGTCAGGTGGCATTGGTCTATAAAGTCGGAAGTTCCTTTACTTAGCACTATATTATAGGACGCCAGCAATAAAATAGAGTTGTTTAAAGAAGGTTGTTTCGCTTTAAGAATTCCCCGTTTTTATCATCCAGGCGCTGCACAATCTCCATAAGTCTTCTCTCATCGTGATGACCTTCGGGGTTTGAATCGCAGTGTTGGTAATATCGGAGTGCTTGGCTCAGGAAGTCTTCGGGGTCCAGAACCGCGAGATTTTGCTCGATCATGTCGCAGCTGAGGTCTATTGGGATGTGCTCGTGAAAACTATTAAAAGAGCGGGCTCCACCATCGTTGGATATTGACTCAAACAATCTCTGCAATGAGTATGTAAGTCGTTCGCGGTACATAGGATCCATTTTCAGTACTTGGCTTAGTGATGACTCCGTACAGTGTATGTTTTGTTGATAGTTGGTAGCTGTTTGTGTTTGTGAACGTATTTTTAATCAAGCATAAGACGAAGAAGTTCAAGTATTTATATTACAAGCTGAGCTGCATGTTCGGTATAGTTTCGTCATGCTATAGTGCTATGCCTTCAAGCCGAACACAATTGCTTCTTTGTCAAGCTTCCCAGAATGGTAAGTATTAAAGCATAGCAATGAACTCATTCATTTCTTTCAACATCTTTGTCCCTTGGCCTTGATGTAATGTTCTGAGAGCTTAGAATCTAATTCAGTATATTGCTTTTGTTCTTCGTTCTTTGTTTGTATTGCTTTGTGAGTTTATCTACAACCTGTTCAGTCAGGCTGAATAGATTTCATGCTTGTTGAGGCCAGTCTACGGCTACAACATGCTGTTTGTAGGTACTGTTTTTGCAATAGTTAGTATCGACGTACTGCTGAGAAGTGTCTCTGCGTTTGGTCACGACTGGAAGATGCATGCTGTCACCCATGCTAAAAATAAGGCAATTGACAATCCATCCATTAATGAAAATAAAGCTGTTTAATTAGGCGTAAACTCGATTATAGATGGTCTGAAGCCCAAGATGATACCCTCACAGCCTGGTGGAGTGAAGCGTTCCCACTTGGTAATATAGACACTTGTCAACCTATAGCCTGGTGGTGCAGCACAGCCATAGTATGATCCATGCTTTCCACTGCCGCATTCCAAAGCCTTATCCTTATTGTTCCAGAACCTAAGCTTTCCAAGTTTTTGTCCGTAGTAAACACTAACCCAATAGAAGTATTCGTCCTCCGCGAGGTCAAGTTGTTTGGGCGCACCCCCAGTAGTCGATCCGTAGGCATGACCCCAGGAGTCTCCGTACCTCATCTGCAATCCATCAATGTCATCCCATCCCCTCACGTACGCGGAAGTGATGCGAGGACCACGGTCGGTGATAGGAGCTTCACTGTATTCGCTCCATGCAGCATTAGTCGTGTGACGACCAAACGGGCCAAAGAAGATCTCTCGATCCAATCTTTTCAAGACGGACTCGGGCATCTTGTCTCCTGCCAGGTACGGCCAATACTCGGCGTAGTTGAGTACATTCATGACCATGCCGGAGTCGTAGTCTGCGTAGGCCCTGAGCGTGGCTGCAGCTGTGCTTCCTCTATTGTCGGCGTCATTAAGCTCCGCACGGTAAGGCTTGACTTGTCCGCGCCCTTTACGATAGATCTTGTAGGCGTAGGTTGCATAGTCGAGATCATCGTAACCTTCTCCATTTCCTGCGGATCCTGATGCAGGAACAGCAAGGTCGGAATATGCGTCTTTCCAAGTAGCGATTATAGTAGTTGGCATTTCTAAGTCGATGGCTGTGGCAATAGCTCCTTTGAGTAGATGGTTTTGTTCCGAGGCGATGCTTGCTGCCTGTTCAACAACAGCCTGGGGCGACGTTTTCTTCCTAAACTCGGCACGCATGGTGTTGACGTTCTTTTCCGAGTAGCCCCAGGCTATGCCATGCCTGATTCCATCAGATAGTAGCATGAGATGAATGTTGGCTGCAAGAGCAAACAAGGGGAGAGAAGGCACTGCAAAGCGTTCGACCCGAAACTCGGGAATGGCAGCCCTGACCACGCTCAAAAAAGCGATGTGAGTCGTTTTGAGCGTGTCCCTTGCTCTCATCTGTTCCTCACCCGAAGAATCCTTGTAGTCTTCCCAGACCCGTGTGTAGTTCTCCATATTATCTTGAAGACCTCGGATCTTCTTCCTCAGAATGTCCATCTGAGTTTCTGTGATCTTGGTATCAACGAGTGCCTCGATGCGCTCCCGCAGCTTCTCCCAGATCTTCTCAGTTGCATTCGGGTGGAAGAATAAACTTCCCAACAGGGTGGTAAGCGCGCTGAGGCTGCTTCCAATGACGGGAATAAGTTCACAGCCTAAAGCTAGGACGGAGCAGACATATTGTCCAACCTCGTCGGGGTCGGTAACTCCCAGCTTTTGACCACCGTCGGCGGCCTTGATAAGCTTAGTGGTTAGATCATTGAGGAACTTTTCACTGATTTTAATGCCCATTTTGGAATACCGCGTGGTACATAGGGAGCCGAGTCGAAAAGTAGGGAATAAGGAGGATATGTGTAGGTGGTGGCGGAATGGCTCAGGACGTTTCTTGTAGTAATTGAGTAACTTACTTAAACTTATATACTTGTAGATTCTTTTTGCTGCACCCAGGATACTTGTAATATATTTTTATAGATTATCAGTTTTATCTACTTAGAATAATGGATTGGCGCAAGATGCGTCATAGCTAAAGCTAGCAATACAGCCTCAGGTGAAATATTCCCCAATCTAACCATCTTGTCAATCTGGTGCAGCTGGCCTTGAACCGTGTTGATATTCTATTGGCCTATAAACTTAGCGTGCGGAGAATGTGACGTGCAATGACACGGCACAACACGGTTCGGTAGTTAGTGGAACAGATCCTTTTTCAGCTGCTATACTAAATGCATATCCCTACCTCTTGAAGAGTGGAATTCGATAATATGACAATGGCTGACGTTACCTTAACCCAAGCATCGAGATCTTTCCGAGCAATATACAGCAGTTCTTATCAGGTTTAAACTGCAGGATTACATTGGCATTTAAAATTTATATACCACTTACCTAGGTATAATAAATCCTTACCAGTTTTATAAAAGGCCAACATCTTCTATTATATTTTATAAATATATTAATAAATAATTAAATCTTAATAAGATATACTAAGTTAAGATTATAAATTTCTTAATTATATTATTCTATTATTAATTAATAATTAACTAAATATATAATTATATATAACTTAAAGCACTTAATATAATAGCATTATAAGAAATAGATATAATACTTCTCTTATATCTAAAGACTCCTTGTTAATTACTAGTGCCTTAGTGCCTGCTATATAAATATTTAAACTATGCGTTTTTCTGTCCCTAGAACTCTTTATAACACCCAAGACCCTTTCAGTGTCCTTGCTGAATCGGCAGCCGAGAGTTTCTTAGAGTAGGCTTTTAAATAGATAACCTAGCAGGCAGAAGATAGGCTGCCTTATAAATAGAAACTCTCTTAAACATTCTATTAATTCTCCAATATTGTAAACCAGGGGAAAAGGGTAATATTTTCAGGCTGTCCTAGATTAATTTAATACTAAAACCGCTTACTCTAATATGCCTTAAGTACAAAATACACTCTTGCTTTCCTTGACTGATGGACGCGAACGTGGTGTTGTAGTGTGTCGAGTCTTTTGACTCGGTAGGGCGTGGCAGGCTGCCCCTATCTTGTTCAACCCCTCTTTAATCGGGCGTACCACTAGCATGTTTCGTTCTTCAAAGGGTGTAGTCAATTCTGGGGTGCCCCCAACTGTTCGGTACAGGCGGCTTGAAATGAATTCCGCTCAGAGATAGACATTTTTGCCACCGCGGAAATGGCCCGAAGACTAGTCATTGGAAGAGGACGATAAGAGAGGTAAATTTAGAGCTGATTCTGTTAATCCAAACGGATAAGCCACTCAGAGAAATATATGAAATAACATTTGGAGCCCTTGTGGCCCGTGACATGGTCAAATTTGCTAGTTTTCACAATCTGTTGCTCTATTTTGATTGCAAGAGAGCCTCTGTTAAGTTAGTAACTAGTCCATCATATAATCAGCGAAGAGAAATATAATACCGGCACCCAATTACAAAGAGCAGAATATAAAAACATAATTATATCACCAACATCCAAGTGGATTGATTGTGATTTGCGCTCTTAACAGGATCAAGAGCAGTGTGACATCCCCTGAACCTTGCGAATGGGTGAGATGAGCAGATCTCTGTGTATTGGAGAGACCTGGCTGCTATTGGTTCTAGATCATTAGCCTAGCCCTGGCCGGCATTGATACCCGAATTAAGCGACCGTCAGCCTACGAAAGTCTACAAGCCCAGGATTAGTTTTATTATCTGCCCCTATGGCAAGCATGATAAATGAAAGTGGGTTCGGCCCGTGCACGCCAGCATTCAAGCTGTATTTCAGCTGAGCCGATCTAGCCGAGATAAAGAATGGCTTCAGGCATAAATGGGATCTCGAAATATCCTCTGATAAGTAGCCAGCGCTCGTCATCTTTACAATCTCTCCACTGTTTCCTCAATAGATTTAACATGGGTCCATTTATAAGCGTAATAGTATATGTGACCTGGTGCCACTGGGCTTGGATTGCAGCCACTCAAGCTGAGTTTCCCAGCTGCGCGGTAAGTTGTAGGAATTCGGTCATTACGGTCTGGCTTTTCTAACTACCCCATCACGTAGTACAATTGCTATAGTGCTTTAGTTGGCAGCAGCTCATCAGCTACAACAAACTGCAACACTTCCGATTACAAGTGTATATGTCAAGATGAGGATTACCTCCAAGACCAGATCTGCTGTTTACACCAAGAATGTTCCGACGGAGATCGCGAGGCTGCTGAGGGCTATGCCAGATCAGTCTGCCAAGCTGTTGGTGTGACTTTGGGTCATAACTTGACTTGTCCCACTCTATCGGCGTCTGCTTCAGGTACAGGTGAATTTGCCACTTCCATAGTACTAAGGACCAGCTCCTGGCTTACAGACTTACCACAGCTACAGAGGAGCCAGGGGCCAGCACCAAGACCGATATTGCAGGCTCCGCTTCGTCTTTAGACTCAGCCTCTGGCAATAACGAAAGCGGCGACAAAAGCTCAAACACGCACATAACTCACCAAACACCGGGACATAAAGTTAAGACGGGATTGGGCGTGGGACTGGGAGCGGGGATACCTATCCTGGGTACGATTCTAGGCGCCATTACATGGTTTTTGAAGCGGAAGAAAAGCCAGTCTGCTGCACAGACACCACAAACCAACATAACAGCTCAGCCTCCCTTCGATCCCGCGGCCCCAATTGACGAGGTTCAACATGTTCACCCGGCACCTGGTGCTGCATTTTACCCTGTGCCGCTAGCACATCCTCAGGATACAGCACATTCGCAGCAGCCAATATTTGAAGCCTATGGATCACCTGGAAACATTGGAGAAGGCCGACATAGTGCTACAAAAATTCCTGCTGCTCATGAGCTGCCAGTAGGAAGGGCATAAGTCGTCTGATCCACAGGAAGTACGTGAGTCTTGGTCGTCGTCTATAAAGAAGAACTAACGGAAATGGAGAGGATTGGTACCGTGTTGATGGCAGAGGCTGTGGTCTGAAGGATGCTAGTACCTAGCCTGAAGTAATGCAGAATACAACTATATGGGATTGAGTTTAACTGATGTCTGAGTTCTCAAGCCTCTCATATATAAAGACACGCACATGTATTACAACTAACCAATTGCCTAGTATACCTTCATTAACTTTACTACTCTTGAGCATAGAAATTATAACTAAAGCTAGAAATATAGCTTTAAGTAAAATAACTCTTAATTTAATTATTTTACTAATTTAGTATAGCTAACCTTGAATTATATAAATTTCCCATTAGTCTATTAACCTGATATATAAAGGATATAATTAAAAGAAGTAATATTAATACTATATATTACATGGTATAAAGTATTTCTAAATATAACTGTAAGATATGGCATTATACATTGTATTTAATAATATAATAACTTTATTATCAAGTTATTAGATTTTATATCTATTACCTTAAACTTTAAGTTTTAATTAAATAAATAGCCTTTATTTCTAATACTAAATAAGATATTTATCTTATCAATAATAACCTAAATATTAAGATTATAATATATAATAATATAACATAATACAGTATAGTAAAATTAATCCATTTTTAGCTATTATATTAAATATATATCCTTACTTCTTTAAGATAAAAACCTATAAATATAAGTAAAGCTAATATTAACTTATGACAAATATTAAGATCTTTCTAAGTACTATATAGATAGGCTGGCAAGTAGAGTATGTTTCCGAATATCAAGTAGTATAGGAGGCTTCAAGTGGTGAACCTGCCTTACACATCACTGCTTGCCGAATGGGGACCAGAAACATACTTGCAGTCGTATTTCACAGGAAGCTATCTAGCATCTGGCTGAAATCCAGTTTCGCAAGGTCTATAGTTGGATTTAGAGTACCTTGCACCAATGGGTCGCCTGTTCCAGCAGTTAGAGAAGTGCCCCACAGACCATCATCATTCTCAGCAGCAGTAAGGAAGTCGTCGAGGCTCAGATTCATTTCCATCCCGTCGAGAATGCCGCAACCACCAACCCTATCCGCCGTCATACCGTCATTGAGCCAAGCCTCACTGGCTTGAGGTAACTCCCTTGCTGGATCGAGTATAAGAGGGCTGGGCATGCGACCTCTCTGGCGTGGAGTGGCCTGGGGCGAAGCCTGAGCCGCACGTCCCTCTTGATCTGGCGCGGAGATACCCAGTCGAACGCCCGCTTGTTGTAAACCGCGTATCATCTTCCACAGACGCCTTGAGACATATGATCTCTTGCTGAAGCCCCGGACCAGATCGAGAGCTGTGTTAAACTCTTGTCGTACGCTATCTCGGTACACAGCAGGTTCGAGAGCAACAGCCAGGAAGATAACACCTAGGGCAGATATTAGAAAATGGTTAAAGCATACTTGCTGTGTTTGGTAGATATCTGTTGTTTGGTTGAGATGATGAAGCTTCTGTATCATGTCCTTGGCAATGCTAACCAACATCTGGACTTGCGACGTATCTCTTGCGGGTCGAGGTATAGCATGTAGCGCGGACTGATGCAGAAGGATCTTCATCTGACAGGCTCTCAAATCCAGAAGGATCTGCAGGCGGTGATGACCTCGACCAAGAACAGGCGCTCCATCTTCAGGGAGTTTTAATATCGTGGGTATCTCTTTGTACCAACGCTCCACACTATAGTGAAGGAACTCAATCTCATCTCTGGGGACGTTGGAAGCTGTGCTACCCGCATTGTAGAGTGCCGCCCAAACTTTAGCACCGATTCGATTGTATGCCACCATCGCGTGGAGATAAGGCACTTCATCATCCTGAGACGGTTAGTAAAGGAGTCCATATTGTCCAGTGTGATTTGATGTCGGGTTGGACTCACTGGCCATGGGATGTTTGAATCAATGTCATTACTTTGGATTATAAATGGAAGTCCAGCTCCAAAGCTCCATCGTCTGTCTAGTGTATGCACACTCCAGAACATTCTAATGGCCATTTTCCTTTCGAATGGCCCCTTGAACATGGTGGTGTACGTGGTTGCTTGATGTAGCCCAAGTTCCAGACATGAGCGCGCAGGAATCCCGATAAGTCTCCATGCTTGGAGGTCGTCACCGGAGAGGAACGAGTGAGTGGCCTGGATGATAGTTAGTATGGTGAGAGAAGTAATGGCAGGTTGACCTTCCATCAAGGTGAAAAGGGATATTGAGTCAAGTGATGGAGACTCCCAAATCTTGCTTGAGATCCTTTCCTGTGCTTTAGCAAATAAAGCATTTCCAAGTCCACTTGAACCGCTTGTTTCAATGGTCAATGCAGATGATAGAGCAAGTCGTAAGATGTCAATTTTGTCAGCAGTAATAAGTGGTGGTCCAGGAAGTGAAGCAAAGGCAAAGCCGGACCGGGAACCAGCTTCCATGGCGTCATAAAGCTTGTGTGCATTTTCTACCAGGCTTGAAAGTGTCAATAATGGATACGAGTTCCCGATTTCCTCTTCGTAAACATGACAGAGTCGCAACGCTTCCTGTTTGTCGATGAGCCAGAGCGGATCAATTGTTAACTTGGTGAAGTTCCATGACTCTGGTGCTACCAGGGGTCTATTGAGGAGTGATTCGGATAAATTGGCAGTGTCAGAAGATTCAGAGTCCCCAGCTCTAGAGCCCTGGGCTCGAAGATGCTGACGGGCGAGCTCCAGGTTGAAGGTATAGTTGACAGCGGGCTGGCGCGGTTGTCCGGTGGATGACGGCGTGATAGTCGGAGTTGTTGTATGCGTATGTATCGCCAGATCAGCTGCATCCTCCTGGGCGGTTGTCGACATTGCATGACGAGATAGGGGTCGTCTCAAGGATGTCTGTGATGCGGACTCCAGCCCTTCCCCAGGGCTTACAGCTGTTACAGCGCTGGTTCGACGGTCATTTCGTAGCTTTTGAAGGTTGTCTTGTAGCTGAGCAACTTGTTGACTTAAAGATTTGATAACCTTGGTCGAGCTGATTCGTCAGCGTTGAAGACATGATATGCACGGCTACAGATGAAGATGAAGACATACGAATCTGATTGGCTTGTCGAGGCGGAGGGTGCATAAATGCCTGTAGTTATGTCAGAGATTGTGCAGTATTCATCGTTTACAAGGTATCTTACAGTTGAGGGAATGCTGGACACATCGTCCGCACGGCTGCTGCCCATTGCATTTGCTTTTACGTCTCTTACATTCATTGCTTCAACCAGAGGTTAATCAAAGACGACTAATGCTGATAATTGAGATAAAATGAGTCTTACCAAGCCTTAGAGATGTACTTTCCCCGTTTGGTCTTTGGCTTATGTAGGCATTGAGGCTGTGGTCCTCTCGACGCGTTATTGTTGCCCTGAGAAGAGGTCTGGACTTGGGCTGCATCGACTTGATTATCTCGATCATTACTATCGTTGCTGACTGTCCCATCACCTGTGACCTCCCCTGAAGTCTGACCATTATTGCCTCTTACTACTGACCCCATTTGCCGGATGGGTGGGGTCTGGGCTGTCGACATGGTGGAATTTGGCAATGTCTTGGTGAAATGGTACGATGAATGGCGGTAGCGGAAATGAAAGATAATTCCGGGGATTTTTGATCTCTCAAGAGAATGATCGGAATTGGATGACTAAGTGCGGGGTACACTAGGTCTCATATCTAAGGCTAACTTATTAGGCGAGATAGTGGCGTCCTTCTTCACAAGACTAACCAAGTATGTATTCTGATATTTACTGTGGGATTTCCATACGATTCTGCCGTTCACTTGTCCTTTCTCCAGCTTCTTTGCCATTATGTTAATCTGGTCAATCGGAACAACCGTAATCAGCGGCTTCACTTCCCCCCGAGCTGCAAGTTGAAACAGCTCTTGCATTTCAGGAAGCGTGCCAACAGCACTTCCGATAAGCCTAAGGCCTGGCAGGTCGTCAGCTCCAGTTGGGTTGTCAGTGGTATAAAGTAAAGAAAGGGACTACTCGCCTCGACGGACCATATCCAGCGGCGAAATAGGGAGGTTTTGCGGATTGACGCCAATACAAACTATGGTCCCTGCGTTCCGCACGCAGTGAGCTGCTTGCTGGTAGGCAGCGATGGATCCTGCTGTGCAGATAACACCGTGGACGCCTAGGGATGTGAGTCTTTTGACTTCTGCTGGTACCTGCGAGAATGTCAGTACTTCTAGAGCTTGTGATGATGAACAGCCAGTTATGGCTTACATTTTGTGTTAAAAGGTCGATAAAGTGAGCAGCCCCAAACTGAAGACAAATTCTCCTCTTATCTTCGCCACTTTTCAAGAGTCATTAGCCATTTCAACCATAATTGATAAGCTAAGGGGTGACGTACGTATCAACCGCAATAACGCGGTAGCCTTGCGCTCTTGCGATCTGCACTCCACTAGATTATTAGAATTAGCAGCGACAATAAGTGCACAAGAGTGAGCAGAACGCACAGATGTCCCAGTCAACCACCTGCACCAGAGATCAACAGCCAATTGTCGGTCTGCAAATTGCATTTCCTGATAGCAGAGTACATAGAGATACCAGCTATGAGATCTCGAATTAGTGCTCTTATCTACGCATAGCTTTTATGAACCGTCTCACTTACCGCAGAGTAGGGGTGCAGCGATGTCACTCTGCAAGTTGTCGGGCAGTAGATGTACGAAGGCAGCGTCAACGGCTATCTACACTAGACACATCGTGAGAAATAAAAGTGCGATATACGTGATGGCTTCTTCTTACGCTGGAAAGTGCCAGGGACATCCTATAATGATGTGAGCGAAGCCCGCAAAACATAGAACGAATGACATTTACCCTGCCTAGGTTTTGTTGCTTTGGGCATGATGTATACTCAACATCGCAAACTTCGCACTCCATACAAGGGCGACTTAGCCACCTGGAATAATAAGTTAAGCTGGTATCGTATACGTGCTATTTGTTCCTTACCCTAACCCGACTCTCTTGTTGATCATGTGCGCCGTGGCTGCAGACCCAGCTGAAACAGTGCCAAGTAAATGTCCAATACAGATATTTGGCGGTCAGACTATACCTTTCACCACCATGCCAACTCCCTCGTGGCCAACAATATCTGAGATTAGCGGCAGCGTGCCATAAACCCGATTGAGGTCAGAGTGACTAGCAAATTGAGTTACTGTCCTTCAGGGCTGGTCATACCATGGATGGATACGTACCATAAACCAGCGATTAATAGTTTCATAAGGATCTGGTTTTTTAATAGCTGAGGAACAACCTGCCCATTCTGAATGATGAATTGAGCTTCTGGTCCGGGGTTTTGGACTCGTGCAGCTGTTTGCGTTGTAGGGACATCTGTAGTACTCATAATTGCATAGGATTGAGATACTCGTCAAATGGAAACCCCTTCTCATTCGGGCACAAAAAGGCTGCTGAGTATCGTGGTCGTCGGGATGCATACCTGGGCATGCTGAACCGTGATCTTGAGGAGCGGGTAAGCAAAGGAACTCACAAGCCTTGCATCCTGGCAAATATCATGCTAGACGGAGAGGCAAAGCTCAACGACGTGGAGATGATGAAACCATGGCAGAGCCACCCATCACCTAACAAACCTACCCACTCCCGTTGGCATGGTGAGAGGCTTCAAATCGAATTGGTTTCGCCTCTCTGTCCGCTGGATCCACGAACCACCTGTTATCCAATTAGCGTTTGTCAAGAAACCAATATGCTCAGGCAACAACTCACGTCAGGTCAGCTCCATCAGGTCTCTCTTCCTCCAGAGCTGTGAAACCGTTCGCCAGCCACGCAAATGCAAGGTCGCTATCCTCACATAAACTCTTCCACTCAGAGTCCTCGTATCTCAGATCCTCAAGAAGTTTAAAAAGCTGAATTAGTGAGCCTGGATGCAGTGACCGAAGCTCTCCATCCTTGGTTCCATTCTTATAAGTGTTGGTGCACCCTGATGCCCATACCGTCCTCTTGAGATATGACAGGGCATGATTCTGATAAGCCCGAGCGACTCCTGGACGAAGGCTGAAAGATGAGTAGTTTTGTGTCTGGAGCTTTCTGATCATTCTCACGATGAAGCGGTTGCACATCTCAATGGACGTAACCAAGCTTCCGTGACCAAGGGAACTGGCTGGTCCAAGAATAGTAAAGTAGTTTGGCATATCAGCAGCACAGACTGACAGATAAGACTCGGGAGCTTTGAGCCATACCTCTTGAAGGTTAAGACCATCCTTGCCGAGGATGGGGAAGCGAGGTGCATAAGATAGCTCAAAACCAGTGGCACAAATGATGGAATCCACCTTGGACTCGCGACCATCCTTTGTGAGAATGCCATTGGGTGTGAACTCGGCAATGTCTCCCCAAAACTACCTCGCACTTGGGTGATACAAGCACTTACAGATATCCCAATCAGGGTGTTGGTCGACGGCTTCTAATATCTGTTAGTTGACGGTATTCTCCATGGCAGTTTGTACATACCCAACAGCAAAATCCGGCTCTAGAAATTTGGCCAGGTCAGGCCGTGAGTCAAGTTTAGCCTTGATGTTGCCAACGACTGATTGGCGAGCCAGCTTCTGTTCAGGTGTATGATCCATGAAAAGCTTGAAGCGTGTGTTGATATCGTCCTCCATGCTCTTGCGGAACTCGAGATATCTCTCAGGGTGCTTGGCCCACTCAGACTTCTCTTCCTCAGTGAACTTTTAGTTGACGCCCTTTGGTTCAGCAAACTTCTCGCCGATGCGCGAGGTAATCCATGTTGGGCTGCGAATATGAACGTAGATCTTGTTGAATTTATCGAGAATGGCCGGCAGGACCTAAATTCCGCTGCTACCGTTACCGATCAGAGCAACGGTCTTGCCTTCGATATCCTTTTCCCAGTCAGATGGCCAGTTAGCAGTGTGAAACACGGTACCACGGAATGTCTCGCGTCCGGGGACATTGCGAGGCCATTTCCAGTTGTTGAAGAAGCCGGTGGCGTTTACAAAAACGTCACATTCATCAATAAACGCATCGTTGGTCTCACCATCTGTGACGCCAGGGCTAGAGATGGCGACATCCCTCCCATCGGTCTTTTTGATACGGAGTTGCCAGATTTGTCTTTCTTCAATTCACTTGGCCTCAACTACTTTGTGTGATAGCTTGAAGTATGAGCGTAAGTCGTGCTGGTCAGCACAGTCGTCAAAGTAATGCTTGATCTCTGGTGCGGGTGCGTAGAAATGCGACCAGTGGGGATTGGGTGCCCAGGTATACTGGTAGCTGTGAGCTGGAACATCACAAGCACACCTTTGAGCAGTCAGCATACCACCGACTCAAGTAGTTCAAAAAGGCAGCAGGGGCTCAACATACCCAGGATATCTACTTTCATGCCAGGTTTCGCCTATATCGGCGTTCTTCTCATAAATGGTGAGATCCACGCCAGGGAGCTTACCAACGCGGACCGCAGGAGCAAGATCAACACCTCCAAAGCCCGCTCCGACAGCAATTACTTTGAGCTTGCGAGGAGTGAGCATGGGAACCTTGGATAGGGCGTAAGCAAGGTCATCGCGATCCTGGTAGTCTTCAGTGGCTCCTGGCAGGGTAGTAGAGGTAACAACCTCATTGAAGTACTTGGCTGCACGGGCTTGGGGGAGATTGAAGAGTCCATCTTGGATAGAAATTGTTCTTGCAGTGCTTGAGCTTTCAGTACAGACTCTAATCTAATCTCAAGGGAAGTGTCTACTATATTCTAGGCCCGGCTCTGAGTATCTTACTCTTTTCCAAATGCAAAGACATGAACGATAACCGACACTACCCTCCACCATTCCCTTGTGACATACAAAAAGCGGAAAGTGGATTGTATTTCCGCGCACAGGATGTGACGTAGCCCGGAACGTTGGGCGAAATCCCACCAATGACAAGGGTTTGCGCTGGTAATGGCTTTTCAAGACATGGCCCCCGAATTCATCACATTGAATGGACAAGGACGAGCCAAGTAGTAGGGGTTTATGCAGAAGGATGATTATTGAGATCCTGCTTTACTTATAGCTGTCTCTTGCGCATATTAATTATATCTCTTCAAGTTCTAGTAAGTAGAGTAATTATTAATACTAAGATAAAGTAGTTATAATAAAGGTAATTATTTTATCTCATATAAAAATAGACTATAAGTAGGAATTATTTATAATAAATATTTATACTTTACTACTATATAATAGTTACTTTTTTTCATCTCTTAACCTTTTCAAACAGCTTCCTTTACTGCTATAATTGCATTCACCACATATCCTATATTCCTCGAATTCACTAATACTGTCAGCGTTTCTATCTGGATCAGCGGAGCCGCACAACTTACGTCCTGCCATTGATATTCTTCCAGATGAAGAGAGGTAAACGTGGTACTCGTTCTTTAAGCGAAGCACCTGCTGAGGGTTGAGACCTGTGTATGAGAACATGCCACTCTGCAAGGCGATTATTTAGCTGAATTACAAACTAGACGATATTCAGGTCTAATTACCTGTTTGATGATATGGTCAAAGTCGCCGCTTTCATCAGAGGCGTTCAGACCATCATGAAGTGCTGATCGGACTTGTCCCAGTCTTTTGCTCATAGAAGAAACATCCCTTAGCCATTGAGATTTAAGCTCTGGGTCGCCGAGAATTGTTTTCACAAAGGTACAGCCTGTTCGTGGTGGAGTTGAGTATTCGGTGCGAATAATGAATCGAAGCTGCTGAAGTATGTTGGACTGAATGGCGGTGTCCTTGCTGTTCATGATGAAATGGAAAGCTCCTGTTCTCTGTCCGTAGAGACCGAAGTTCTTAGAGAAGGACTGCGCCACGCAGAAAGTAAGGGGGCTTTTCAGGCTGGCAAAGTATCTAAGCGGCCAAGCATCTTTCTCTGGACTGCCTGTGGCAAAGCCTTGGTACGCATTGTCAAAGAATGGAAGGATGCCTTTGCGCTGGCAAATCTCAGCTACGGCCTTCCATTGTTCTTGGCTAAGATCGAGGCCAGTTGGGTTGTGAGCGCAGACTTGAAGTATAATCACATCACCAGGTTTGCCCTGAGACTCAAAAGTGTCGATCATGCCTTGAAAGTTGAGGAGTCGTGTGGCTGGATCGTAGTATGGATATTTCTTGCATTTCACGCCCATTCTTTCAAACATGAGAATGTGAGGACCCCAAGTAGGATCAGAAACCCAGACGCATCCAGGGCTGAGGAAACGGGACAAGAAAGCAGCACCGATATGAATGGCCCCAGATCCGGAGACAGATTGAACCGAGACAGTTCGTTGCAACAGCTCAGACTGGTCATCTTGACCCAATAGAAGCTTTTGGGCCAGTCTGAGGTAAGTGGCATCGCCCTCGATAGGGAGATACTCATGCTTCCCCAGGTCGTTTTGAGATAGGAGACGGCGTTCTGCTTCCAGTACCGAAGGCAATGGACATGGGTTCCCGTCATCCGAACGATAGGCCCCGATTAGGAGATCGACTTTTTGCGGGTTTTGGTCGAGTCGGTACTCTGCTGCCAGAGAAAATATCTCATCGGCGACAATGTTTGGTACTGCGTTCAACCATGACGGCGTGGCGTCCTTGGAACTGGTATCCTCGAGAGAGGGCATTTTGACAAGCAGCTGTCGTAAAGATGCTGGTGTATAATAGTTGCAAGTCTTTGATCTATACTTTTGAGGTGATTATGTCAAGGTGTTAAAGTGTCTCTATGGCGTAGTAATTATTTCTTCTTATTTTTTAATTACAATCAGTCAGTGTCGAGACTGCAAGAAGCAGAACTATGGAAATGCGGAATGGCGGAATTCGTATTAAAATATGAATGGCGGAAACAACAAACATATTCACCTCTGTGGAGTCTCTCTTCACGACAGAAGTGGCGTCTAATTCCGTCTTAAAAATCGTCTGCCATAAATTAAGCAAGGAGCACAAAACGCTCTAGGTAACCAATATTCAACCAAAACTCTGGTGGTATTAAAAAATTAAGCTACTCATAATCATGACCGAGTCTCAAATCCCCGTGGGCGAATACCTATTCCGTCGCATTGCCTCGCTTGGTATACGGCAATCAGTGGAAAAGCAGGACAGATTCGACTAGGAGTTTAAAAAGATCAAAGTAGACTGTTAATATAGATTTATAAGTATACTTAATGCCTGGTTATTAATAATATCAGAATATCTGTAACATTTTAGTAAGATGCCAGTATAATGAGCTATTTACATTATTTCAAAATTAATTGCATTTTGTTCAAATTTATTTTAACACAGCTTGTAAGGCGGTATTGGTGCGATTTTGTAAATTGGTGTACATCGGTATGTGATGATGATTCTTAGCCCTTCCGAGATTACGCTGGGTCCAGACGCAGGAACAAGAACGCTACCCAATAACTGCATTCCGATGCGGAAGATCGTTCCGTTTTCTACAAAGCCCAGCTCAGAACTACGTTCCGGATATCTACGAGTTCCGCGTTGAAATATTTAAGCAACACAAAATAAATAATCATCGCGGGGGATTAAACCTCGTACAAAATTTGACTAATATAAGAGAAACATTTATCTCGACGTCATCATGTCTGGAAAAAAGGTCTTACTCACAGGCGGCAGTGGGTTTGTTGGATCTCATTGCCTTGACCTTTTGCTTCAGGAAGGGTAAGTTCAATGACCATCTCAATTGAGTTTGCTGACATGACCAAGCTACGAGGTCGTTGCAACGGTGCGATCCGAGAGAAAAGGACAAGACATTCTCGGTGCCTTTCCTGCAGCCAAAGCCCAACTCTCATACGCCATTGTCGAGGACATTGCTCGTGAGAATGCTTTCGACGAGGCTGTAAGAGCTGCCAAATTCAATGCAGTTCTGCACGTAGCCAGCCCTTTTCACTACAAACCGGTGGATATACAGAAGGATCTTATTGACCCTGCTGTCAACGGCACGTTGAATATCCTCAAGGCAGTCAGCGAATACGCCCCAACAGTCAAGCGCGTCGTCATCACATCATCGTTCTCCGCGGTAGTCAACATTAAACACCCCGAGAAGATGTATCGAGAGCACCATTTCAACCCAATAACTCGGGAAGAGGCATATGAGGATGGCGTACAGGCTTATAGGGCTAGCAAGACATTTGCCGAGCGCGCTGCTTGGGACTTCATGCAAGTCAAAAAGCCTGGATTCTCTCTCTCCACGATGAATCCACCTCTGATTCTCGGACCACCGGTCCCATGGCTCGCATCCATGGACTCAATCAATACTTCGAATGAACGTCTGAGAGATCTTTGCCAGGGAAAATGGAAAGAGGGATTACCTCCGACAGCCTCGTGGTACTGGGTTGACGTTAGAGATGTTGCTCTCGCTCACGTTCGAGCATTGGAGAAGTCGGATGTTGGAGGAAGGAGATTCTTCTTAATGCAAGGTAGAATGAGTAATGCTCAGATCGCACAGGTGGCTGCAGATGAATATCCGGAGCTCAAGGATAAGATCCCCAAGACTCTGGTGGATGATACACCTGTCGATCTTTGGGAGGTTGACACATCACCATCGAAGGTCATTCTAGGCCTCGAGTGTCGGGATCTGAAGACCTGCATAGTTGACTCGCTGAAACTTTTGATAAATTAATAGCTGCTCGGAGGTGCGAGGTAAACCCAGCTGTAAATTAACTATCTACAATGCGACTATTCAAATCCTTCCCATCCGTTGCAGGTCTGGTGAAATATTACTTCCGACTCTATATGAGGCCCATAGTATCGTCCGAAACAGCTCACCATAATCCTGCAACCAGCACACCACCAGCCATCAAAGCAACAGCTAAAGACGCTGTCATACGAGAACCCGGGGAACCATCTACAGCCTCCGGCTTATCATCTTTCCTGCCCTCTTCCTTCTCTCTATCTTCGTCTTTATCCTCATTTGCAGCAGAAGTACCTGTAATTTTAGCTTTCAGAGTACTGCATGCATCTGGTCCAACTGGCACAAGATCAGTGATAGCAGGGTCATCACTGCACGCCTCCCATACTACGCGATATTCGGAAACATGCTCCGCCTGCCAGCTTGTCCATTCAGAAGCCCACTCCGAGAATTCCTCAGCTGACGATCCAGTAATGACAGGAAGTTTGCAAGGGTCTTGGGTGTTGTAGAGACTCCCGAGGGCAAAGGATACGCCCAGTTCGGACATGTCCATCGGAGGTGCGGGGGCGCCGGTCATTGACAGAGAGTCTTCGAGCGCCCAGCATGATGGCAACGTGAGAGATGGGCGTGAAGTGGTTATGGTTGGTGCTGCTGTTGGGGTCAGGGTTTGAGCAGCGGCATGAGCGCTGAAAGCGGTGAGGAGGAGGATGATGGAGGTATACATGTTTGGTTGGATATTTGCTAGTGTTGCAGTTAAAAGGATAATTCTCTTTTTTTTCTTCTTTAACGGCCGCTGCAGCGCCTCTTTAACTTCACACGCATACTCGAAAAAGGCCTCCAGAACAATGGAGGTAATTTAATATTTGTAATTTCATGTATTTTGGACTTGGCAAGCAGGCGCAATGTGCTGAGTCTTATCTGACAGGGTGCATGCATTGGTTGTTATATTATAGCCTAAACCTTGAAAGGCAGCTGACTTAATTCATGCTTATTCTAAGCCACAATCTTGCAATAAACCCTTGTAAATAACAAGAAACTAAGGCCAGCAATCCAATGCCGTGAAGTAGCTAACCCCACAGGCTAACCATCTATAGCACCAAGCATCAATCTTTGCCTTATAATATCCTTTTGCGGAATTCCGTTTCCTGTTATACTGACAGGAGGAGTGGTAATAATACGGATGTTATATTGTAGAATTTGAGGGCATCCTTGAACTATCTCCGAAACTCGTTTTGTATTAGAGTCATGCCATGTTGCCGCCACATCAGGTCCCACACAAAAGGAAAGCCCTTGGTATGCGAGATGTGCGGGAAGACCTACGGCCGCCAGTTAGTACTATAAAGCCTTGATTACCTCATGATGTCTCACATATTATCCCGTCAATTCCATGCCCCTGCCCTATTCCACTTTCTAAACTCTGCTTGCTGACGAGAGCCGGCCAGCGACTCCCTACTTCGGCATTCACGCACGCACGACCGCGACAGTAGCCAGACGGTGCTCAGAGACGCTGAGTGGCCGTCACCTTTGGACAATGCCGTCGTGTCTGACAATATCGCCGCCCACGACACCATATCTACCGCTCTCGACCCAGTCCAATGCCCGCCAGAACACTTCACTAGATCAGCCAACGCCAGGCCTGCCGCAGTCGCATGTTGCCGCATTTGCAGCTGAACCCGCCGTCCCTTGGCCGATGACGATATCGGAGACTGAGAGCGACCGCCCTGCAGATGGAATCTCATATGCTCTCCCCGACTACACTCCCCGACCACACAGTAACCTCGGTGTAGGCCTCAACAACTATGAACCTGCCTGGCTGCCCGGCCACGGCTTCAATATGAATGATGTCAACTTCTCTATCTTTTCTGCCATATCCGATTTTGGCCAGCGCAACTTTGCTCAACCGCCGCCACCGGATCATGACCAGGTCTATGCCGCGGCTGACGCCTTGAGCGTCCTTAACGCATCCCCAACCTTGGCCACAGCTCGAGGCCGGCAGGAGCACCAGCAACAACAGAACCAACCCCAACAGTCTGCATCCATCGTCCAGCATAAATGGCACACTCAGCTCAGCTCCAGCTTGCCCGTGCACATGCCCAGCGCGCCCCTCAGCGATCCTGAGCAAGTAGGTGACGAATATCGGAGAAGGGCTCTCCCATCGACTGCAGCCTCCTGTTAGCAACACGGTTCTACCCTCGGCCGACTTTTTCGTATGCACTCCCTTAATCCATTCCCGTTGTTCGTCACTGAAGAGAGATGACAGAACCTATGTATCAAGCTCTACTTTGCTCAATTGAGTCCCGTGTTTCCGTTGATTCGTGCGCCCTCTTTCCGCCCTTCGTCGGAAAGTGCTTTGCTGCTGCTCTCAATTTGTTCCGTCGGTGCGCTCTTCGTCGGCTCTCCAAGTGCTATGCCCCAAGGCAGGAGAATATTTCAGGTTCTAGACAAGGCGGTTGTGTCATCTGTAGGTGGCTTCCATGCAAATCTTGTATCTATTATAATCTAACGCCGACAGTGGGAAAACTACATGGGTCGCGACAAACGCGAAACCTCATCACTTATGCAGGCAGCTCTGATCGGTCAGACTTTTGGCTTGCTCTCCGGGCGCCCGCAGGACCTCTGCATGTTGGAGGCATTTGCCGGTACTGTAATCTCTTGGGCTCGTCAGGGAGGTTTTTCTAAGATCAAGAACTCTCTCGAGGTGGTGGGCCTGAATCAAATTGGTAATAGCAGCAGTTAGTCCATCGACGAGGCGTGGAAGTCGTGGGCACAAGCCGAAGAAGCGGTCCGACTCATCCTTGGCCTCTACGTTCACGACTCTGAGTTTGCCACCGCCTTCCACCATGAGCCCCTACTCCGGCATACCGAAACGAGGCTCCCTGTATCCTGTTCTGAGGATCTCTTTTTGGCCCCTACTGCGGTTCAGTGGCGTTACTTACTGAGCAAACAAACCGCGAGTATAAGTACAAACGTATCGTCTTCGGGCGAGCCTGCGCGTCAGCCAACATCCTTACCTCGCTCCGAAATGTTCCATACGCCTCGCTGGCCGGCATAATGGCGTCTATACAAGAAAATAAGGCGTTAGCTTTAGACACTGCTACTATTCCTTACTTTCGGGATCTGTTGCTGACATGGCACAAAGAGCATATGAGTAAGCATCGTGAGGAGAGGAATCCTAGGGGTTTGATTGTGCTCTGGCATGCTGCTTTCATGACGCTATACGTCGATTTTGATCCCCTTGAGCGCGCCATCGGCCGCGATGGGACTGATGAGGCGGCAAAGGTCTCAGACCGTGTCAAAGTGTGGGCCGGCTCATCCGAAGCGAAACACTGCGTCCTACATTCTTTACTCGTCCTAAAGAATCTTGAGACGCTACCAATGGGCCTATAGCCGGCAATCCACGTGCCCAAGTCGCTTTTCTACTCGGCCGTCGTCACATACTGCTACATCACATGCAGCCCCTCGCTTCACGCCCTCTCAACCCCGTCTTGAGAGGAGGCGATTGCTGCTGAACTGCAAATGTTGAATACGGCTGGCACAGCAAGAGATATAGAGGGAGGTGACCGGGCGTGGCCGGGAACATTTTCGGCTGTAGATTCGAGCATATTATGCAACACGATCGATCTCTTACGTGGGGTCGGGCATTGGGGACTCTCGCGCAGATTTGCTTCCATCTTAGAGTTGCTAGTAGGTGACCTAGTCAGCTAGCAGAGCCAGTCAGGTTAGGGTAGTGATGTAAGCAAGGATGTGCTACCAAACTATATAAGATTTTAAAGTCCCTCATTATATGTACAGTGACAAAATCAACCTTCTCGCCATCAACTCCATTAGGCAGTAGAGACGATCAGGTTCAAAGAGTGTGATACAGGGAATCCAAGAGGTGTTTGCATATAGATCTCGGGCTCTACATCTAGGTAATATGGGTAGCTGGCAAGGTTCCGGGCCCTTTACAACGTGGATTGCATGCTCCTGTCCCACGAGCGGAGTAACGATTTGTTCCCCTGCTGCGAGACCTGACAAGGCTGCCCACAAACCTTCCCCACTTCGTCTGCGGGACTAGTCTATATAATTCTCCATTAATCTTGTATAAAGAATGCTGGGAGAAAAGGCAGAGACCTCTTCCAGAGCATGTAATTTTTGCAGGATGTACTACTAGAATAGATAGGGGTTTTCTAATCAAATGCAGACTCTCCCCTCTAAATGTCAATATTTTTCAGGCACTTTGAGCCTTAAACCTTTCTCTAGTAATTAGACCCTAATGTAACTAACCACGAACCCGAGTTTCTACTATAACACATATTTACAAAGTACACACACTATCAGGTCTATGAAGAAGGAATACACGAGGGCGGGACAAACAAAGGGGCAGGGGCTGAGAATAATATCAAATTCACTATCAAGATAATAATTGCAATTTGACAGGAGCAACCCAAGCTTTTAAATGATAGGTATGGTCAAAGACGACTTATACTGTCCTTCAGTGTATACAGAGTGCAGGCCCACGTTTTCATCATCCGGCTCGGTAAGCCTAATGTGCTCAACCTCAGGGTAAGCCATTTCGTGCCCCGAAATCCGCAGCATGAGGCCCTCGCCCTTCTCAAAGACCATGCCGGTTGGCCAGAACGTAATCTCGAGGCATGCCACCGTCCCTGCAGGTACAGGCTCGCGCCTGTCGTGGGCATAGAAAACCTCCTGACCATCACCGCGCGTCCTGCTCTTGTCCAGCGACACAGCGTGAGAGGCCCGCAGGTATCCCTCGGTGTCGATGATCTTGGCCACATTGGTGTTGGCCACCTCGCTGCACGGAACTGGGCAAGGGTAGTTGAGGTGCTCCAGCAACTTACCCTGGGCATCTATCTTGCGTAACTGCACGACCACGTCCATGTCATCTTTGTCCGCACACGACATATTCACGATCACCTTGGCGTAGCCTGCCAACTCGGTATACTTGTCAAAGTACAGCGTAAAGTCCTACGCCCGGTCATTAGTCAGGGGTCAAAAATTGAAAGGTGGTAACAGCTTACTGTGGAGTCCTCCAGATGGTGCGAGTTGTGCTGTGCCTGTGACAATTGTTGGGGATTCTCCTCAACCAGGCTGTTGCTGGCTGCGTCTAGGTAATACGTTACCAGCCTTTGCCGTGCGAGTGGGTACTCCTGCTCCGGCCGCTCGATGATCGTCTTTGCTGGACTGCCGTCAAAGCCTATGAGAGACAAGCGGACTGGCGGAATATCACGCTCCCAACCATTACCAATACCCTTGACAAACCTGTCAAAGTACCGCTGAAGCTCGTCTGTGATCTCAGGCCGATAAAGGTCATACCACTCCTGGTGCGGGTGAACGCGCAGCCACTTTTGCGTGCTCTTGGCAACGCGGAAGGTATTGAATGAGCCAGCAACGTGGAGTCCTGAGGAGTAAGACGCCGTCAAGTAAAGCGGCACATCGATGTTGGCAGTATCTATGTACTTGCTCTGCCAGTAATCGTCAAATAGCGGTCGGTTTTTGAGCATGCCGGACATGTCCTCGACCGAGTTGGGTCCCGCAAAGCCCCCCATGATTAGGTCGAAGAATTCCCTGTGGTGTGGCTTGCCGCCACGAGCGACACAGTCACGGTATGGGTCGCTGAAAGCCTCCATTGGAGCAAGCGCTTTAAGGGCTGGATGCTTGAGACGGGAGGCATAATTGATCTGGGCAACAGCCAGCCACGAGTTGCCCATCATGGCCACAGAGCCATCGCACCACGGCTGCTTGGATGCCCATTCGATGGTGTCGTAGACATCCTCTGCTTCCTGGATGCCAAACCAGTAAGTGTCGCCCTCGGACATGCCGGTTCCACGAGGGTCAACGCTGACGATGGCGTAGCCTCTGCCGCACCACTCGGCAGGGTCGGGACCCTCGAATTTCTCGTACCCCGACGTCGTCTCAGCTGGCACTCCGCATCGGTATGGGCCCATAACATCATACTGCTGCGGCCCTGTACCGGACTTGCCGTAGGGACTCCACGGGATCAGTGCTGGGACCCTCACTGTGTGTGAGTCCACGGGCCGGAACACATCTGTGTAAATCTTGACCCCATCTCGCAACGTAATGACCACGTCTTGGTCAAAGGCTACGTCGTGAGGGAACGCTCTGCGACCAGGCTCCTTGACATGGCCTTTGGGAATCGTGGTTGTGCCGGGCTGAAATCCCGGGTAGTGGAAAAAGTCTGCATCAGTGACCGATACTAGTTTGGTGAACTTTAAGTCTGGGAACTCGGCCTTGAGTTTCTGTTCCGTGGTAGGAGCCATGATTATCAGATGAGAAGAAAATGAATAGTGAACAAAGTCAGAAGCATAGGAGTCTAAGTATATCGCTTAGCTGTGGCAGCCTATCTAATACTTTAAATAGAAGTCTATTAGTCTTGTTGGCATAGGTAGCACGTGGGGAAGATTGTGGGGAAGATTGTGGGGACGATTGTGGGGAACTGAGAAATGCGGGGAAGTGCATAATGCTTTAAATGTCCCACTATAAGAACCCTAGCTACTAGTATGACGGGGATACTGAGCCGGGTGTCGAGGGCGCGGGCTTGGACTCAATTGTGCCACTCGGCAAACTCCCGCGCATCGGTGACGGGGTTGAGGACGTTGAAGTGGTTCATGAGCTTGCCGCCGATGAGTTCATCGGTGGGTGGAAGAGAGAAGAAAGAGTCGTGATCTTTCTGCAAAGAGCCGCCCGGCCCAGGTCTGATCATGTCGATAAAATCCGTGGAGCCAGCCAATGAAACCAATGGTGCCACACAAGGTACCCGAATCGCATTACCACCTATCTGTAGCAATTTGCCCTATGAGCCACTAACCGCCGTTACGAATGGCAAGCACTTTGGTCTACAGAGTAATGGGTCATGTATGTTTTCAATAACTGAATGAGTTATTGATAGAATAAGAGATGTTATGCTTGGAAGTAGTGTTTATGTTTAGGCTAACATGTTGTCGAATGTCGTGGGCGTCAAAGAATTAATGCATTTCACAAACACCTCACATAGGTGCCTGTCTTGTCTTTTCGTAGTACAAGTAGAGTGACATGTTTTATTTATTTATCAACCATAAATCAAGAGAGTCTGGCTCAATTTTCCATCGGCTCCAAAGTTTCTAGTTATAATAAAACTGCTACTATCTTAATAATTATGCCCTATTGGCTAGCAAGCCTATGCATTAAGGTCTGCATCTTTTTTATTTCAAAAGGCAGATTTTATACTAATCCTATACCATAGTTCATTATTTTAATATTTAACACAATAAAAGCCTAGGTCTTTTTCTAAGAAATATCCTGCAATGGTATACTTTGCGTTACTTCCCTGATACTTAACTAATTAATTAGTATAGACTCCTAGTAAATCGATGCAGGTACAAAGACGGATATTATACTGCTTAGATAAGAAAGTAAATAGATAGCAGAGGCGGCGAATATAGACATAGGCATCTAGAAGGTGTTAATGCAATTAAAAGGGAGTTAGTTAATACTATCTTAAATAGTAATAGTATATAAAAAGGCGTATCTGGCATCTATAGATCCTTTAATCTATTATACTAAGTCTTTAAGCTCTTTCCTATTATCTCTTAACTTAAAAATATATTAGTCTATCTAAAGATATTAATAGATTTAGTTAAAAAGCTTAATTAAGTTATATAATATATCTAGGTATATAAAGTACTATTAAATTACTAACTCTAAGTGCTTATTCTTATTAAAGGGCTAGATATTATTTAAAAAATAGAATACCTATATTAGAGCCTACTTTACCTTAGGAAGTATTAGGATTTTAATAATAGACTTTAAAGATTATATCTTATAGTTCTCTTAGACTAAAGCATATAGATATTCCAGTAAGATATATATATTAAATAGTGCTTTTACGCTCTGTAAACATAGACTAACTTTATCTTTAGTATCGGTAATTATAAAGAGCTTATAATAAATATCACTAAAAGAGAATATTAGCCCTTGGGGCTGCTCTTGGTCTATCGCTCGGCGCTATTCTTAGGCATCTCGCGCTTCAAAAGCCTTCGAATAAGCTGAAAGCCTGAGAGTATTTATTGTATGCAGAGTAGCAGCTCCTGGTTGACCTAATAGATAACTCAATTGGCCGTCAAGAATGTAATGACCAACAAGCGCGCGGTGATAGACTTCTTCTGCGGCCCATTGCTTCCAGTCACGCTTATCGTTGACTTCTCGGTGGGGTTGTTGTGATGACGCTCCAGACAAATTGTTCTGGTTTGCCCAGTTAAAGCCTAACCTATGAAAGACCTGGCTGGTAAGTTTCAGGTCTGCTTTCTACGGAAATTAGCCAGTTGTCATATTATATGAGCGAGTCTGGTAGGTTACCTCGGACATGACAGCATAGCATTGGCCGAGAAGTGCAGTCAGCACGAGCTGGACACCCCTGTGTGAATCGTAGGGCCCTCTGTGGCGTAGTAACGCCGTCCACTGCATTGCCATATCAGCAAACGATTATGAGGCTGTTAAACTATCGGATGCATACAGCGGTGGCAACGGCGGTGTGAGCCAGTCTCCATAGTACCTCTCCCTTGCTAAGTCAGCTTATCATCACATCATCCGAAACAGTGTGGACTCACCCCGTGACCCGCATCATCTGTACCAATAAATAATGATCCAAGCGCTATAGCATTAAGGATCAAGCTCGGCGAACAATCACGATATACAAAGGTTGGTCGATGAAGAATTGGGTAGATGTTGAAGTGGGAGAAGTATGCTTGAAGACAGCTATCAAGAAACGCTGGATTGAGTTCCGGTAGAGACTTTGCGGCTGACGTGACATTCTGTGACTGCTTCATTGTCAACCTCTTAAATTTGATATTTACTTTAACAGAAATACATACTAGGCATGTCATCATATCACTGAGGCTTTGGATTGCATCGCGGGAGCCATTCACGGGTGATAATTGATCCGAGTCCTGACTCTCCTCGACATCTGCTGACTGGTCGTCTGAGAGAACATTGGGCGGTGGCAGCGATTGCTGGAGTGGGTGAGGTGTTGGTATACTGCCAGGGGGTAAGGTCAACGAGCCCCAGTCGAATGTGATGATGCTGTGTAGGAGAGCTTCAGAATCAGGCCATTGCAGGTGCATATCAAGCTCTGAATTGGATAGAGCAGGATTAGCAAACATGTCCCCGTTGATGTCTGGCATTGGCTCGTAGGTGATACTGTGGTTCTGGTTCTGTTCGATAACACTTTGGATGCTTGTATAGTCCGACATACTAGGGGACATGGGCCAGCCATCTTGCGGCTGCTGTTGGTCTTGATCTTGCTGTTGCTGTTGTTGGACCCGAGCATGGGTTCGCTGGTGCCTCGTCACTGAATCTGGCCGGCTGAATTGGCGTCCACAGACTCGGCAGGCAAAAGGTTTTGCCCCAGTGTCTAGAGTGGAACCAGGCCAGGGTCAGTCATTCAGTGCATTTATCACGGGGTATGATATGAGCGGCGTCAGAGGGAGGAAAACTTACGGGTTCTTTCATGTCGCTATTGATATCAGTCATCTAGTGCAGCATGTCTAGGACAAACAATCGAACGTCCCAAGTCGATAAGGAGTACTGACCTGCAAATGCTCTGCTTTGGAATACGTCTTGTGACAAATGGAGCATGTCAGAGCTGATCGCTGATGGCGGGTTCGTACGTCATGTCTTGTCATACTAGCTATTAGAACAGCACAGGCTGTTTGCAGTGAATTACAGGTAGCTTTGGTGATGGCGAGAGCACAAGGCGTGGAGAAGAAATGGCTTCCGGGGTGGAAGATGCGGATGCGTCGGGGAAGTCAGTAGATTGCGGGGAAGCGAAATTCAGCTGATTGGGTTTAGAGTGTATTGACTTAAGTGTATGATTCCCCACATCCCGAAGCCTGAGTCTCTAGGGTTGGTCTCAACGACCAGAGCTTTCACGCCTAGTTTGGATAAGAGGTAGGCTTGTAGGAGGCCGCTCGGGCCTCCTCCAATGATGAGAACAGGGACTTTGACTGCTTCGTCGTGATCATTGGCATCATGGCCATTGGTACCATGACCGTTGGTATCGTGCCCATCGGTTTGGCTAGCCACTAGGATAAAGACCGTGTTGTCGGTATGACGGTTGAAGATTAAGATACCCATTATACTAGATTTGTGTGCCAATCCTATTTGTTTGGTGGGTTTAAGATGGTTGACGATTTACTCGATGCTGAGAGACAGGGTAAAGAGAGCAATGGAGATATAGATAACACGACTTGCAGTCCTCCGAAGCGGCAAAAAGAAAAATATGCATTTCTTGTAGTCGGGGCAAGATACAATAACACCCACTTTTCTAGGCTTTCGATTTATTTTCGAACGCTCGACTTTCGGGTTCCACGCCCAGAAAGCCAAGCGGTGGGTAGGACTTGGTGACAAGGTTTGGTGGAGAAGTTGTGGAGAGCCCTCGCCTCTCCACGATGGGCCGATATAGGAGAGATGCGAGTCGAACTCTGGGAGATGGTTAAATGTCGATCGTATTGGCGGAGAATTGATAACGGGTAGCTCATCGTCGGCTTGTCTGTTTTATCTTGGTAATCATGTCGCTAACCTCCTTCACCCGTAAGCACAAGTCCAGCATAACTCTGCTAGTTGACTAGAAACCTAACAATTAGAATGCAGGACTAATTCGTTTCACTGCCAAGAATGAACCATCCAAGATTCTGATTGGTGAACCTGTATCAGGCAGTGTGGACGTCGGCTTAGTGTTGAGGAATGGCCAGGATGTCTGGGCGTACCTCTTCACTGGATCCTCCATGCTAGAGCTTGGAAACAAGACAGGACAAAAGGTGCAGGTTGATCGGTTGCTTTCCCCTCTTGCGCAGCATGAGGTTGGCACCATTCGGTGCATTGGCTTGAATGTAAGATATGCAATTGCAAGCATGATTCAAGGGTAATCTACTAACTGCATAATTCCTAGTACAAACAGCATGCTCGAGAGGTCAATCTAACTATACCGACCGTCCCAACCGTTTTCTTGTTAGTTAATCGTCCTATAGCACTGCTAGACTTGGCTAAACCTTGATAGGAAGCCAGCCACGAGCCTCAATGATCCCTTCCCATCACCAATCCCTCTGCCGAAAATATCTCAGTCGACTGATTCAGCCGACTACGAGTCAGAGCTAGCGGTAGTCATTGGAAAGACTTGCCGCAATGTAACTGAGTCTCAGGCCTATGATTATGTCCTTGGTTATACAGCCTGCAACGATGTGTCATCTAGAGCACCCCAGTTCCGAGACAGTCAGTGGTGTTTCTCCAAGGGATTTGATAGATCATGTCCTCTAGGTAAATACAGAAAGCCTCTCGAAGTTTTCAGTAGTTTTTTGAGTGGTACTAGCGATCATAGGCCCGACATTGGTGTCTCGTGACGCGATCCCTGATCCAAGCAGGCTTAAGCTAAGAGGCATCCGAAACGGACAGCTTGTGCAAGACTGTGGAATAGAGTAAGAAAAGCCTAGCATTTTAGGGACCTGCTACTAATATTGGCTAGTGACCTGATCTTCAACGCGCCTCAGATTGTTAGCTATCTATCTCAAGACACTACTTTGCCAGCAGGAACGGTTATCCTGACGGGAACACCTGCAGGCGTAGGATATGGACGGTCCCCACGACAGACTTAAAAAAGGCAGATGAATTTTCAGTGGAGATTTTGCCCTTCATTGGCACGCTTACAAACTTGATCGAAAACTCTTAATGGTGTTCGGGGCTCTCATCAACAGTTAAGGTTTAGATACAGATATAAATGGAAGATTGTGAGATATCTAAGATAGAGCCATAATGTTTCCCAAAAAGTAATGCCAAGTAGTAAGAACAACTTTGTGTATTTGACGACCCATGCAAATGACCACAAGACGCAAATAAGTCTGACCGAATGCACTGCTACGTTTAAAGTTCAACTAGATATTGTACTGGTGTCTGCATTGCTCTGTTAAATGAGACCCCGCAATACCAGCTGTGGGGATAGGGAGGCATGGATGGACCTTGTGATCATGGGATCGTGAATCTACCAATTCCTGATCAACCAAAGGAAGCTCATTGTCCATGAGCCAACTCCCGTACCATCGCTGACGAGTTCAAAATTTGGGCTCCCCACGACGTAGCCTCAATCAGTCTAGACCAAAGTTAGTTTCCACCAGCTTGAATTATTCTTCCCCACGACCCCCCGATTTCTCCACATCTTGTCTAGGCCGTAATGCCGCTTGGTCATCATCATTCGTCCCTGGACTAACAGGACGACTGCCTTCTATGCAACAAGGAGGACCAGCTCCTCGAGGTCATCTTATCAGAATCAAGTCAAGCGTGGCAGGTTGATACGACGTTGATCATCTCGCCCCGCTTACTGTTCCTGTACCCCAGATTCTGGAGGTGGGGTCTGCGTCTGATCTGGGGTATAAGAGGAGACAAGTGAAAGCTATCTCAACTTTCCTAACTACCGTTCCGATTCTTATGTACACTGATTTGTCTTCGCTACCCTCGCCATGGCAGAACAGGAGAATTCCGAGATCCATGCCGAGACAACAACCAGCATCCGCCCACCTGGTACCGAACTTCTCTACGACAACGCAAGCTATCTACAATATGTCAAAGACAAACAAGTCAATCATATCATTCTCGTGCCCCAGCCTTCTACCAACGATCCAAATGATCCACTCAGATGGTCCAGGGCCAAAAAGTGGATTGTCTTCCTGAATGGCGTTTTCTACGCCTTTATGGGAAGTGTTACTGGTCCGATCATGGCTGCGGGAACGATACCGTTGACACAAAAGTTTGGTGTTTCTCTGCAGAAGCTTACTTATGCGAATGGCGCCACTTTGATCTGTCAAGGTGTTGGAAATATATTTTGGATGTAATCTCAAGACTTCCCCTTGCGTTGAACGTCCTTCTAACTAGTTGATTTTAGGCCTTTCGCTATCAAATTTGGCAGACGACCGGTGTATTTGATGTTCAATCTATTGATGGGTGTAGCGTGTATCTGGCTTGGCATTGCATCCAACGCTACATACACGCCTTTTGTCATCGGCCGGGCTTTTCTGGGGCTGTTTGAAGCACCCATCGAATCAATAGTTCCAACCACTATAACTGATACGTTCTTCCTCCACGAACGCGGAGCCATGGTTTCTATTTACGGTCTTTCCGTTCTTAGTGGTAACGAACTTGGGCCTTTGGTAAGAGAAGCATTGCCCTTCTTGTTGTGATTTTGCTAATGTGCAATTCAAGTTCTCTGCCCTCATCATTCAGTACCTTAGTATGGCATGGGCATTCTACATCGTAGCTATGTTCATCGGTCTCAATTGCCTCACCATGTTCTTCTTCATGACGGAAACAAAATACACGAACCCGCATTTCCCGACCTCCTTGGGAATCACTGCGCAAGGTCAGCCGGAGGAAAAGATCTGCGCTCAAAAAATCGAGGATATACATAGTAGCTTTTGCAATGAGCCAGCAGCTCAGGCACATGCTCTACAGAAGGATAACTACCTCAAGGAACTTCGGCCATTCCGAAAGGGTGATCCTCAAATATCTCTGCTGAAGGTATTCCTTCGACCTTTCGCGCTCTTATGTTATCCCACGGTGTTATGGGCCTCTATGATATACGGTGTGTCTCTTGGCTGGAATGTCATAATCGGTTCCACCGTGGCCCAGCTCTTCGGAGGACCATACGGGTTTGACTCCCAAGCACAGGGCCTGATATTTCTATCTCCTTTTGCAGGGTCAATCGTTGGCGCATGGCTCTGTGGTTCTGTTTCTGACTCTTGGTCTAACTATCTTACGCGCAAAAATGATGGTATTCGCAAGCCCGAGATGAGATTGCCCGCCATGTGTATGGGAACATCACTGTTGCTGTTTGGATCCCTCATCGCAGCCTTAACATATCACTTTCACGCGCATTGGGCTGGGCCTGTTATAGGCTTGGGTGTACTAACTGCGGGGGCTCAAATCGGTGTTTCCCTGTCCATGAGCTATGCTCTGGACTGTCACAAAGAGGTGAGTAATCTATGTCGCTGTATTGTACAAGTGCGTACTAACGCAACTCACAGTTATCTGTCGAGTTGATGGTGACAGTAGCATCTCTCAAATCTCTTATGGCATGGATATGGACGTGGGTCATTAACGACTGGATTGTAAGCAGTGGCATGCTTACAGTTTATATGATTATTGCTGCTATTAATGTTGGTATTCACTTAACGACAATTGGTCTATATTTAAAAGGTAAATATATTCGTATTTGGCTTCAGAAAAAGGACTTTACTTAGTAAGCTTAAGTTAAATAAGATTATTTCATAAACTAAAATAAAAAGTACATAAGTCTTAAATATTTAATTAGATTTTTATGATATATAAAATGTACTTAAGTAATATGACTTATTATATATTTACTAAATAGCTTTATTATTATTTTATGTTAGAATTAAACAAATATCAGTGCAAGTGTCGTGGCAGCAGAACAACTATGGAACTGGAGCCGCAATCGTTCTGGAGCCCCGAGAGGTCTGCATCTTCGGTCGTTATTGGGAACCCTTCGCTCTTTAGATGGAGGCTCTTATCGTTGATCACCGAAGAGATCCCGGAAGTAGCATTGAACATAGCGACAGTTTGACCTGCTCCAGCCATTTCTGCGCTTGTCGAGAAGTGCAGCGAGGCAGCGTTGGTTCAGCTTAAAAGTCCGCACTTGGGGAGGGCTTAGCGGAGGATTTGCAGGCATGATTGGACGCGATGGAGAGCAAGTCGAAGGCTGCGCAAGAGGCGTCGTTGCGAGGGCGTGAAATTGTGCCATTTGTAGTTATCCAGGTTCGATTTGATACCATGAGATTTTGACTCTTGAGTAGAATTGTGATGTGAAAGATATGTGGCAATTTCTATCGCTTATTACGCCGTGTCGCGCATCTGGCTTAACTTTGAGTTATCACAATAATACTTTACGTGCTCAGGGTTGCTGTTCTACGCCACTCGATACTGACTTCAAGTTTTTGGCTTAACAATGGTATCACGGCTAGTAGAGGTGGTGGTTTTGACTCTTGACGGGATGTAGGTGACTGGGTTTGGCTATTTCCTTATTGTTGAGAGTGATAATGGACTATAGGGACATCTCTAAGTCTTAGAATACTCGATGCTTTAGTCCAAGGCACTCTGAACCCAAGTATAGACCTTGCGAAATTGGATTTTAGCCAGATGTTAGATAGCTTCTTGTGAAAGAAATCGCAAATGGAATTTTCATCCCCATGAGGCAAATAGTAGTGTCAATTGCGTGTATCTAACGCTCGATTTGCTTGAGAGTGAGAGACAAATACCGCCAATTGTGTAATATTAAACGGGAAACGCCAACTGCAACGGTTGGCAGTTATCTCCATTGCGACGTATCGCAAATATGACAGTTACACTGTAACTCAAGTATCTATCAATGCCCAACTATGAAGAGCCAGAGTTATCAGCACACGACCAGGCCGCTGAACCTCCAGATACTTTGTATGAGGCTATAATGTCAACCACGGAAGCATACGTCCCAGCAATAGTTAGAAATGTCCCCAAGACGATGATGGTGACGCTCCAGAGCACTCCGATGGACCAAGTGATTGAGCGATCTTGCTTCCCACGCTTCCAGTTATCGTAGAGCCACATGCATCCCATAGGCTGGAATGAGAGTGATGTGGCAAGCAATGCCCCAATAAGAGAAACGAGCCCACCAAAGATGGGAATACCGCTGGCTATCACATACGCAACAACTGTGATACCGAAGGTACATCCTATCCAAGAAGCCCAATGGGTGAAGGTATTGGCCGCGAGATGCTTGGAGCCTCGCAAGACACGCACGAAGACATGTTTGCTCGCCAGCTAGAACATCCGCAGTATTAGCAACATCCCACAGACATATTCTAAGTAAGCACTCACATGGCAAGTCAACATAGTCGTGACTATCAGCCCAGGAAGGGCAATTCCATAGCTGATTCTCTTGATCAAGACACCTGCAGATCCGAGAGCTGGCGAAGCAACATACGAGCCACAGAAATAGTATACCACACAGCCGATTGCGATATAGCAAGCACTGATGACTGTTTGGCACAAGATCAGAGATCTCGTATAGTGTCTAGGGTCCCTCATTTCTGCAGCAATACTGAAAAAGGCCGGGGTACCTGCGTAAGCAAAGATCAACGCACAGATAGCGGACATGGCGTTGGTGAAGCTTGGCTTTTTGAAGAGCTCGTAGTCTGATACCCAAACCGCATCTTTGGGTGCAGCTGCAGGTCGATCTTGTATACCCACGGCAATTGTAAGGATGATGACTGTGTTTGGGACTTTAGCATGGTATTCTTAAGACAGGTGCGGGCATGTACTTACCAGAAGAGATGACACAGATCAATCCCAGCCAAGCGAGCCAACTTAGCTTCCCGAGTGTTCGGATGCTGGCAAAGATGAAACCAGTGATAGCTGCAACTGCGACAAAGACGGCAGTACATGTTCCGTGATTTGAAACGGCATTGAAGCCGATTGACACGCTGAGCATTGCCGATCCACAGACAAACGTCCAGTCTAAACCACCAAGCATCAGTCAAAGTTCAAGCACCCCGGTCTTCAACAGCAGGCGTTCTTTGACTTACAGAGACCAAAGGCAAAGCCGAAGATTTCCTGCCCAGCACGACCAAACATCAGGCCGCCAGCATCATCAATACCATAGACTTCACGATGCCGAAGCTTGAAAATGCCGACTATGTAATCTGACCACGTCGTAATTGCAGCTACGACGCAGAGGCAGATGAGGCCTGGGATCATTCCCAGCGTGTCGAACACAGACGGGATGGACAAGATTCCAAGGCCAAGCTGCGTCTTCATCATCAGACCAGCCGTACCCACCCAACCGACCTACACATACAATTAATATTCTGGAAAATCAATAGGCAGAGTAAACTCACATTGCGGTAATTTGGCCCGTCATTGGTGAGTCTTCCGAAAACAGCATCATGAGCATGACCAGGGTCATCATGAACTTCGCCAGCAAACACTTGACCCTCCTGGTCATCAACCTTTTCAGTACCAAGCATAGTAGTAATTAATCGGACAATCGAGCTCGTGTTCTCCTTCCGAATATTGAGAAACAAGGGAAAGTGACCCCGAGATGTGCATTTCGTCACGATGTGAAATTTTCTCCATTTCAGCAGTAATACCTCCGATTCTAACCGCCAAGACCATGAAAGCGGAGCACGTTTACGATACAAGTCATACAGTTGAGCTTTATTGGAGTTTTGTAGAGTAATTTCGTCTCATAGCCCCAGAGTGAATTCCACTTGGTTGAGAAATTTTGCCGATACCGGATGTTGGAGAATGGTGGGCGAGAGTTTGATTGGTTGGGGTAGTGATTTGGGTGGGTTATCAATCTGATCTAAACTCAATTGGAGATCTTTTTCGCTTAGTCCAAGGGACAGAATTTGTTGACTTTGTCATGCATTTCAATCGTTTGGCATTGTAGATGCTGCGAAAAGGTCGAACAAACATGCTTGCAACTCTTATGGTAAGTAAGTTCTGTATTCTACTTGCTCCGGGTTGACAGATCTTTGTCAATCGTACTAACCGGCATCAGTGCTGTTGTTCCCGAGCATAGACAAGCAGACCAAGTCACAGCTCTAATGAGAACGCCATGTTGAAAACGCATTTGAGATAAATTACAGGAGATAAATAGTTTAATTTCGAATTCGGCGGAGCTCAAGATGTACAATTCCTGATTCCGTTCTCTGTCTTGTCTAAAGCAGCAGAGCTGTTCCTGATTGCTCTTCACGTTATCCCGATTATCTTGCGTGTGATCTGCCCCTAAACCAAGAACGGAGAGGTCATGACGTTTCGGACGTTTTGTTCCACTGGCCTATCAGCATTCATTCTGTGGATCCACCAGAGGCTGAAACTCGAAGACCTCGGTTATAGGACCCCAAGGCTTTACGAGACTTCAACACATGTCTTGCAGATGCTGGAGTCTAGTTGGGATGAAATCGACATGCTACGTTATGGTTTTGACAATATACATATTTCGAAGTCAGTACTTGGAAGGATAGAAAATTTATGCTGCGATTATTCTATCTTGTTGCTCCTTTCCCCATGTATTTATGCCATCCAAGCTGGATCCTTACGGCGATTTATGGAGCGAGTTCCCCAACGTCATGGAGGCACATCCCAATTAAAATAATCCGGAACTTGATATAATAAATAAAAATCTGGAAATCCTATTTCTTCTATTTCTGTTATACTTGAGATGCAAAGATTAATTGCAGAAGCAGATCGCAAGGCAGTTCAGGGTAGGCGTGTGTACTGGCCATCGAGTCGGCCCGATACCTGAGAACCAATGACAGTGCGTTGCCCAAGGGAGATCCCGAGCGTTGATTGTGCCTACGATATCTTGACGGGATGACATTCGACCTGCCAACTTGATCTAGATCGATTGCCACGTGTTGGTGACGGTTTGCAGCTACAGTGATCGGCCGACGAACCGAACAGGAGCACAACCAATTGTTATCAGCAAACAGTAGCTAAGCTTCAATGAATAATTCATGACAGGCGTCCAGACGTCGCAACAATGTTTCAACAGACCTATCATTCGTCATTTTCGGCCCCGGCAGATGAATCGCGGGGAAATCTGAACCGTCTCTCTGGATCTAGACCATTCAACGGACTTCTCTACCACGGACTTCTCACCGTCAATCCCTCATCACGAGTCACTAAAACGCAAAGCCTAACTGAATTGAACGTTGGACCACGAAACGCAACGGGCGTTTTCGCGTCGAGCTATGCGGGAATTGGCCGAGCGAAAATCCCTGTTTTTGGAGATGGAGACGTTGAGATTGGCTGGTCTGTTCGAGAGCATTCCGATCCACTTTATTAGCATGAGAGATTGCCATAACCTTGTTTCTCGTTGGTCAATCATGTGCGAGAGTACCCCACCCCCAGATTGGACTCGCCGTTGCGGAGAAATTGGGCCTCGAGAAAATTACGTACTGGGACTGGGAGACATTTCTCCAAGATTCTGTGGTGCCATTTGGCGGTGAATCGGGCCATGAACTGAGAGAAAACTGGGAATGACCTTGGAGAAATACAGACAGAGAATATTCTACTCATTCAGGTAAGCAGACATAAAGAGTCTGCCGTCTCTTGGTGCCCAGACCTGAGCACCCAAGCCGACGATTGCCATCCTCCCCCCATCTTTCATGTGCAAGCTAGTACCATTCAGGCATCTGTCCCGCACTCTCAAGGCTAGGCAAACTTCTTAGCCCGTCTCTCCCTCCGGAAACCTGGCCGATCACCTCTCCATCTTTTCCCCCCAGCATTTAATAGAAATATTGGGGCGGTTGCCCATTCTCCATCTTTCCCCAGATCACACTTCCCCGCATCTCTCTCTCTCATATCACTTTTTTCTTGTTATTTTCGGTCCCGGCCTTTGTTGAATCATGTCGGACGAAAAGGTCTCGGCCGCCGCCCCAGAGGCTCATCTAGATATGTCTGATCCTAGCAAGACTCATCCCGATGTTATCGACCATGCGCGCTCTGCGGCGCAGAAGGAGCAGAAGATGACCCTCATGCAGGGCATCAAGCTGTATCCCAAGGCTGTCGCGTGGAGTATTCTCATCTCGACTTGCATTGTCATGGAAGGATTCGATATTGTCCTTGTCAACAACTTCTGTGAGTTGCGCCGCATACATGTACGCGACATGGACTGACAATTGCTGTTCAGATGCTTTCCCTCAGTGGAACAAGAAGTATGGTCAACTCCAACCTGATGGAACATACCAGGTGTCAGCAGCCTGGCAAGCCGGCTTGAGTAATGTATGAGCCATCAAAGGCCACTCAATTGACAAAGCTAACCATCTTAGGGTGCCAACGTCGGTTCCATCATCGGTCTCTTCCTCAACGGTTGGCTCTCAGAGCGCTTCGGTTATCGATACACCATCATCGGCTGCCTCATCTGGCTCTCAGCCTGCATCACCCTCTTCTTCACCGCCCAGAACGTCCAGATGCTCCTCGCCGCCGAGATCCTCTGTGGTCTGCCATGGGGTATCTTCCAGACCATCTGTGTCACCTACGCCTCCGAAGTCTGCCCCATCGCCCTCCGAGGTTATCTCACCACATACGTCAACTTCTGCTGGGGTCTCGGACAGGAAATCGGCATTGGAATCTTGCGATCTATGATCGGCCGAACTGATCAGTGGGCTTACAGAATCCCTTATGGTCTGCAGTGGATCTGGCCTCTGCCTTTGATCGTGGGCTTGTGGCTTGCTCCCGAGTCTCCTTGGTGGCTTGTCCGCAAGGGCCGTGTTGCTGATGCTAAGAAGAGTCTTCTCCGACTTACGAGCCTTAACCGTGAGACCGATTTCGATGCTGATGAGACTGTCGCTATGATGGTTCATACAACTGCTCTCGAGGAGAAGCTGACAGAAGGAAGCTCTTATATCGATTGTCTCAAGGGTGTCAACCGTCGCCGAACAGAAATCGTCTGTATGGTTTGGGCCATGCAGAATCTCAGCGGTAACTCCTTTTCTAACTACTCGACCTACTTCCTCGAGCAAGCCGGTATGTCTGCCGAGCACGCCTACTCCTTTGCTCTTGGCCAATATGCGATCAACATGATTGGTGTCTTCGGTGCATGGGGTCTGATGTCTATTGGAATTGGCCGCCGAACTCTTTATCTTTACGGATTGTGCGGTCTCTGCACTGTTTTGTGCATTCTTGGCTTCCTTGGACTTGTCCCTGAGGCTGATCGCCAGAAGGGTGCTCTCGCCACCGGCAGTCTGATGATCGGCTGGGCTGTTGTTTACCAGCTCACCGTCGGCTCCGTGGCCTACTCCCTTGTCTCTGAGCTTCCTTCTCGACGACTTCAGATCAAGACCGTCGCTCTTGGACGTATCTTCTAGTAAGTCTGACTCACAAACTACAAAAGTACGCGCAGCTAACCTATTGCAGCGGCATTGTTGGTATTGTCAACGCTGTTCTGGCTCCTTACATGCTCAACCCCACCGCTTGGAACTGGAGCAACTACACCGGTTTCTTCTGGGTAAGTCTTGAGCCATTCACTCACTGGATCCCCAAGCTAACAGGCTCAACATGGTGGCATCTGCTTCCTCTGCGTCATCTATACCTACTTCCGCCTGCCCGAGCCCAACGGCCGAACCTTTGCCGAGTTGGGCGTTCTGTTCGAGAAGGGTGTCAGCGCTCGAAAGTTTGCTACCACCAAGGTCGATGTCTTCCACGAGTCTGTCGATGATCACGTTCTCGACCAGTTGAGCAAAGCCGATCAGGCTACTGTCGAGACTGTTGAGCAAGCCCCAGCACACAAATAGATCTCGATCAAGCGATGAAACGCCTAGACCACACTCTACTAAACAGCCTTTGCTTGCAGATAAGCAGGTCAAGATCACTTATGTATATAATAATAACGCAGAAATAATGAGACATTGATTAATTATCATGATCGCGTGCCATCCTTGGCGAAGCCTAACCTCCTTCTGCTTATGTACATCCGTGCATGCAACCTTAAGCGGAGCTATGTCTCGATGCGTGGCCGTCTCTGTCGATCTCTGTTACTTTCTCGGCAAATCCGAAAACCCCCACTTCTGCTTAATGTTAGCGATTGTCATGTTTTCGAGTACTCTTCCACTGGTCGTCAATTTGCCCTTGACGAATGACGAAAATACCTTTTTTTTTCTTTTCTCGAGCGACCTGTGCTTCTTACTGTATTGGAATCTTTTAGCATGCTTCCCACATGTATATAACATCTACTCGCATCGGGCCATAGAAAAGTCTAAATGCGATGCTGTTGAAGTTCAGTACAATTAGTGTAGCCTTCCTTCAGGCACACAAGCCATTGATCGACCAGGCAAGAGAAGGAGAAGACGAGCGAAGCGAGATCTGATCGTATGTAACACCAAGATCATGATGATTGAAAGGATTGGCGGGGAAAGATCTTGTAGCCAGGGCACCAGGGTAGGCCGCCCGCCTCGGCATGATTATGCATTGCAAACGTTTAATGCTAGCCCTTCTCTCCCAAACAACGCCGTTGCACTTGACGCCCTCAACGGCTACGCACAACGTGGTGCCAAGAGCTCGAATGGTCAACAAGAACCAGGTTTGCCGGAACGATGGTTCACAGTACAACGAGTACATGCCATGAGGTGTCCAGGAACCGATGGTGATAGTGCGAACACCAGCAACGCTTTCCACCAACATACACTGGAAGAAAGCGATAGCATTATGAAGAACACTGTCCAACGGCAACTTCTAGCACCAAGTTCTATGTGCCGATTATAAGCTCTCAGTCACAGATTGTATTAGCTTAAGGTATTCTGTTTCTGCTTGGTAAAGCTGACCAAGCTGTCGAGCCACTCCTGATGACCATTCAACATGGGATTTGGCTTTGTAGCCGCAAGCTTAGCCGCGGGCTGTCCAATCTGAGACTCCTGCGTCAAGATTCTAACCACGCCATATTCCAAGTCCTCCACAATCCAAGCGTGATACACATCTAGCTTAGAGCTCTCGTCCCCATCTACCCATGCTCTCCATGCCAAGCGTCCCGGTGAGCCCGCGCTCGGCGGCAGAGACTCCATGACTTCTGCCGGAAAGGGGGGAAAACCGAAAGTCGAGAAGCTGAAGCTGTCGCCCTTCTTGAGGTTGTTGCCTCCGACTGGCGGCGTGATATGACTGCAGTTATTGTAGTACGACTCCCATTGAGTGATGTCGGCGAGGTAGGTCCAAATTTGGGCGGCTGTGATGTCGCGTACAATTACTTCATTGGAGACATAGTTGTCGGTGGTTCCGGGCAGGAACTTGGTAGGCCAAATGATTGCTGACTGCATTGCGACTGGATGGTGGAGTTGGAGTGTAACAAGACGATTGGTGCCTTTGGTTAGATAGCTGAGAAATCCAAGAATTCTAATCTTTTGTTATGTGGTACTTCGGAGACGAAACTCAAATGACACGTGACCTGACACAGGCTGCCGCTTTTATGGCACTTCATCAGCCCTCCCTCAGTCCCCCGTCAGCCCCACTCGGCTCTCCTCACCCTTTGTGTTAAGCACTGGGCCCAGTGCCAGCCACTCTTGTGCCCATTTCTAGGCCCAAACTTTAAATCTACGCCAGCTACTCTGACTAAATAAATATTATAGCAACCCCAACCGGGGTCAACCTCCGGTCCCTTTTTGGTATTAGGATCCTGATTTTTGATCCTTTAATAAAAGTCCTTAAATTTGTCTCCGATTAATTCCTTAGAAGCTGTGAATTCTGATGCTGGTCCCTTACTGCGGAGAACTAATTGCATTACTGTGATAAGTAATCCAGCACTTGGCCCGATTAAGTACCCTCTCTCTATTTGCATTCGAACCTCTGGCTGGTATTTAAACTCGAATCATTCTATCTATTTATTCTTAGACTTCGAAGTGGTATTTAGACTCGAATCTCTGAATCATACTATCCAGTATCAGTTAACCCCGATTAAGTCTTGCTCTTGTATTCCTACTAACCTTTAACTATCTAATAAGGAAAACTAAAAGTGCAGCTAATGCCCCGTATCTGGGCTCTAGAAGGAGCGCAGTAAAAGAGACTAATATCGTGAATAATAAGTTGGTCTATAAGGCGCTCTAACCTGTGGTATAGCAGTACTATAATAAGATAATAGAACTTTAGCTTTAGTAAGTATAATATTACTTCTATATTAAAATATTTTATTTACTTAATTAAATAGGTATATAAAGATAGAGATAAAGGCTTTAGTATATAACTTATAGTCTTTAAAAGACTTTATAAGGAAGGTGACTCATAGTGTTAATAGAATAGATGCTAAAACTAAAGACTTTAATATCCTAGGCTAGGAATACTATAGAAATACTAGAATATATTTACCGCAGCTTAGCAGCATTCTTACCTAAATAAGTTAATACCAGGTGGTTTAATTTAGCTAGTAATAGAGGTTAGTATTTTAATATTTATATATTATTAGATTATAAAAAATATTAACTTTATTAATAGATTATTAAGAGACCTCTAGCAGAAGAGATAGGTATATTAAAATATAAGACGTATTATAGATTTACTATTAAATATATAATACTTAACTTTATAAAACAGCTCTAGGCAGAAGATTAAACTAAGTAGAAATACCTAGTAATGCCTACTAATAACTAGGGCTTCTGGCTAAGAAATACTTACTCTTCTTCCTAAATTAGAAAATATATTAAGTCTAGCTATTATATTAGCACTAGCTGCAGCCTCTACTTTAAGGTAATAATATTACCTCTAATTTAATAGCCCAAGTATATACTTATCTCTATCTAAGGATTTTATATTTATAATATATATTAATAAGAAAGATATACTTAAATTTGCAATTTAGCTAACCTAAGATATTAAAAATATAATAAATATACCTAATAAAAGGTAAGAATTATCACTTAGTACTTAGATTCTTATTCTAACCCCTTTATACCCTAGACCATAGTATGCCTTATATAAAGAAATAAAACATAGGCTGCTTTATTTTAACCCTATGCTTTTATCCTTAGCTAGACTTCTAGCCTATAGAGCTTTCCAGGACTATAAAACTATTAACAATCTCCTTGCAATTATGCTGCCGGAAGGTAAGATATAGGTGATATACTGGCAGGACCATCTTTTTAAGATACTATTCTTTAGAAATCAGTCAAGACACCATAGTAAAACTGCTAAGGTATATATTACCCTTTTGCCTTATCTGGCAAGGTTCTAAGAAACTTCTTTATAGCTATAATAAGAAATATATAGTTTAGAATATTTTTAAATCTATTAGATTAGATTATAGCAATAATATCTTTTATAGCTTTTATATAACAGGCGTTTATCAGGTTTACCACTTTAAAATAATAAATCTTAGGTATATTATTAATTATAAGGGTAAGATAAAATTTATTAGGTATGCCAGAGAGAATAGGCTTAGTTTCGCTTTATAATAAAGATTAATAAATGTACACCACCAGACCATTTGTTTCTCATATATTATTTATCTATTGTTTTCATGACCTGTGATCTATATGATTTAGTCAATCATTTGGAAATTGTGTCATAAGCTACTCATTGCTTTTAAACGATTTATTTCACTTCCTGACAATAAGACACGACGGTAATGCCTCCAAGAGCTCGCCAATGTGAATAACAATCACCAGGACCCTATCCTCGACGAATATCGCGCCTGTCGGCTTATCCACCGATGCTCTTATGATATGATTGCTTCTGAAAGGACACCCAGGCTCGAACTTGCATCCTCTTGCGGTTCTCGTGGATTTTCAACATATTTTGGCTACAAATGTCTAGACTGTGGTGACCGTGTGCTGGATTTGAAATCGTCTTGCAAAATACCCCATTGTTGCTTATCTGAAGGGCATGGACTACCACACAAGTTTTTCTCTAAAACTAAGATTTGTAATACCCAATTGCACCGTCCGTTGATTTTACCTGGACATACTAACGAGATTTCAGGATCGAGTAGAAACGGCATCCTTCTGATAAGTTGGTGCTGAAGGCAGGATTCAATCAGAGAGGGATTCTGAAGGCTTGTTCTAGTTTTGGATTGCTGCTACTAGACTTGGAACTTGAATGATATTGGTTACTTCGCGTATGGCCACGTGTAGTTTGATTCTTGCTGGAAATGTACTGGATTTCAACATCTTGGTTAATTGTGTTCCTATTTGATCAAGGACCAATATCGAACCGCTAGGGCGGGAATCGGAGCCTCTCGGGACTATTCTAAGCGCCAAGGTACATGCTTGCCAAAGGATCGACCCGCAAGTTGGCTGTTAACTATCGTGCAGAAGTGCCAATGCGGCGCTTTTGTGACCTACCTGCTTAAGCAGGATATCTTCGAACATGCCGCTTGGTGCGCCTGGCCCGGAAGAAACTTTCTGCGGTAAGAAAGATTTTAAAAAATTCAATAGGACTTTTTAAATAAGACAAAATCGCATGACTACCTCGTATATGCACAAGCGGAGGGCCAGGATGCTTTCGGTAGCCGGGCCGAGCCAGGCGAAGATCACTTCGATAAGAAATACCCATGCCATAACCCAAAGAAGGCGATCGGTTCATAGTCGGAAATTAGACAGAAGATCTAACTCCAATAGCAGCGCAACTAAAATACATTATATTGCGACAAGAACTCTGCAAAATATTAAGCGGTGCGTCAAAACCTACTTGAGAAGGTCGTGACGGGTTTTCAAAGGATTTCCTGAGGATTGGCAGATCCTGGTTTATATCTTTCCTTGGCGCTGATGCCAAGGCGGAATATCCAAACGGAATTCCGTCTGACAATAGATGAGTTCATGTAATGGATATATAAAAGGATCTAGAAGGGTCGAAGGATCGTGCTTGCTTTGTCAATCATCAGATCAGTGGTGGCATCAGCCAGGACAGGGGCTGATGCTATCATTTATCTGGTACAAGGAAAAGTATATAAGAGCCAGAAGAAATATTCAAGACTTCTGCAACATACCACCCGAAACTCTCACCGGCTAAAAGACACCTACTTCGATATGTTGCGAAACACAGTTCTCGCTCTTCTCATCGCCGCCGAGGCAACTCATGGTCAGGCGGCCTTCACACTGAGAAAGACCTACGACTCCAGCAACTTCCTGGACTCGTTCAACTTCAGAGACGTAAGACGAGTTTCTGAAAAGCAATAAATCAAGCATTATTACTGACACAATGTAGCGTGCCTACTTTGATAGTATTGACCCTGGCTACGAGGGTGACCCGACCGGTGGCTCCGTCAACTACTTAAGCAGGAGCCAAGCAGTGGCCTCTGGCATCGTCAACACCAACAATGGCAAGGTTCATCTTGGTGTAAACTCCGTTGATAAAGCTGCGCTCCTTACGCCCGGTGGATCGAGGCATGGGCGTGGCAGCGTTCGTCTTGAGTCGAAGGAATCTTATAGCTCGGGCATTCTCATCGCTGATATTGAGCATATGCCCGGAACTGCATGTGGCGTCTGGCCTGCTTAGTAAGTAACTCTTCAATTGGAGGATGTGATGAAGCGTGCTGAATTTTTAGCTGGTCTTACAACTTTGACGAGGATCCGGTTGGCGAGATCGATATCATTGAGGGTATTAACGGTAACCAGAACGGCAACTATGTTTCTCTCCACACTTGTGGAGCATGTATCTTCAACCGTCCTGGAGGTGCTGACCCTCGAAATAATTGCAATATCGGCGGCTCTGACACCCGATACTGTACGGACGGTAACAACTAGTGAGTGAAACTCTTCATGTTACAAAACTGCAGCTAACCAGCATAGCTCCGGATGCGGAAACACCATGCCTTCAGGCTCCTACGGCAAGACCTTCAACGCTAATAAGGGAGGCGTTTACGCCACCTGGCTGACAACAGAGGCCGTCAAGGTCTGGTGGTTCCCTCGAAACAACATTCCCGCCGATATCAAGAACGGCAAGCCTGAGCCCAGTACCTGGGGTCAACCAGCTACATCTCAGTTTGTCAATGCGAATGGCAACTGCGATGTTGGAAGGTACTTCAAGAAGCAGACTATTGTAAGATTCCATACGCCTGGTTTGATGGATGAAACGTGCTGATAGTTGCAGATTTTTAACACGGCGTTTTGCGGAAGCAACATTGATCAGGGTATCTGGAACCAGGAGTGTAGAGCTTCTACTGGCTATGCCACCTGTGACGATTACGTTACCAACCAGCCTGGTGCTTTCAAGGAGGCGTATTGGACTATTAACTCTCTGAAGCTGTACCAGTGAGATACGGCCTAGCACTTAACGAAGATAAACAATGGATTCATGGTGGTGTTAGATTGGATCTTTCAAGTGTGGTGTCGTATATTACATAGAAAATTGGAGACTTCGGATTCACTTGCGATTGAATACCATAGACACTATCGCATGAAGCATAGATATCGTCCCTATCAGATGTATAAATGTTAAATGATAGAAGCTAAGCCTCAATCTCCAATCCAGCTTGACTCCGCAAACGTAAGTATCAAGACGCAGGTTTTCTTCCCCAAAGGAAATGAACAGGGAGATAAAGGTGAATCGAAGGATCCTTGATCTCATTCTTAACCTTCGCCATGAAAACCTGTATTTCCTCCTGCGACCATCCAAGAACGGCCGAGAAGATCTGCGGTGTGTATGATTCAATGGCTTGAGCCTCTTGGATGGACTGATATTTGCCAATTTCCTTGAGCTTCGGGTCTTTGGGCCATGACCCGAGTGGCATCTGTTGGGATGTTAGACATTGGTTGAATGGTAGTTGAGTCTCGTGCATACCTTGCGTATCTCTTCCCGTACGTTCTCAAAGCCAGCAGCTATCAGCTTATCCTTCCACAAAGGAGCACAATCAATTGGTTTGCCAAACTTGGCAGATCCCTCACACAGGGTCTTCAACCATAGCTGGGCATTGACAGCCTTCTCGTCCGTACCATCATCTGATAAAAACGGTGCCGCGACTGCCTGCATTTCGATGTAACCGCCAGGAGCTAGGTGTTGTAAGGCTTGCTGGAAGAACCGGTTGTCATCGCTAATGCAGCCTTCCAGCTCTCGTGCGTGGATGAAGTCAAAGGGCGTGTGATAAAGCCATTCAGCCTCGAAATCGTCTACTTCAAATCGACAATTTGGTGGCGTCCTACGGTTTAGTTAGTCAGCTTCTGACCATAGACACGAGGATAGTTGCCATACCACTGTGGTTGGATAGGGCTAAGGTCAGTCCCGAGGACCTCAGCTGAGGGAAAGTCACTGAAAAGCAAAGTTAGCAAGAATAAAACATGTGAAAGACTTTCTGCCACGTAATAATTGACTCACTCTGCGAAGTCCATCGCCCAGATACCAGTGCCAGTTCCCAGATCTAGAACACGCTGAGGATGGTCACCAATAGGCGCCAAGAATAAAGCACCGTCTAGCATCAGAGAGTAAATGTGATGTACCAGGTCCATTCGCGTTTGCTCTTCTTCATCGTTGGGCTGAGAGAAGTTACATCAGCATTTCAATCTCAATGATACTTAGTCGTCAAAGTTCTGCGTACCACGAAGTAGGCACCTTCACGAAAAGCATGATACCGGCGGCCGTTCTTGGTCGTCTATTAGTAAATCGGATGGTTGGGCCATCAGGTGAACACTACCACGTATCTGTAGTTGAGAATGCTGGAGTTGATTGACGACGTCTGGCTGGCTGACCCCTCCCTTTGCGAAATGACGTTAGTCAGAGCGAGAGCCATTAGTGTTGATAACTCACGACAGATTGTATGTGGAATCATTATCTTGAGTTTCCTCTTCCTAGACTTCGTTAGCACGGTGCTCAACAGAAGTAATCCATGGAAAACACACGTCAACTTCCAACGGATCTTCTCTTGGCGGAGACTGAGTTTCAGCTACAAGGCCCTGGTTCGGGCTCGGACTCTCGTCATCTGCCATGGTTACGATAAAGTTGAGAGAAATTGCAACGTTTGCGGGGTTTTTTCAACCGGGCTTTCGGTCTGCATTTATGGCCCGCCCCATTCATCACATATCACATTGCATGATAACATCCCTGCAAGCAGCAGCCAACCGAGATTGAAACCCAGCCCGCGCTACCGGGTTATTGAACAGATGGCGAATCGCATATGGATTTAATCAGAGTTCGATATTTAGCCCATGATCCTTTTGGTCCTTCTTGACCGCCAACGCTAACATCCTTGCTAAAAATGATCTTGGACCCATTGGAATGGTAACTTGAAGCTGACATCAAATCGGTTTCATTTTTCCTGAGCTACTGTGACCTCATTTGAATCTTCCGAATCATCATGTCTCGCCTTCCTGTCAAAAGAATCCTTCTTACCGGTGCAACAGGCTATGTCGGTGGTACCATTCTCGACCACCTCGTAAAAGCCCAAGATGAGGTTCTAAAAGGCCTCACCATCGATCTCCTCATCCGAAGTGATGACGCTGCCGCCAAACTTCGCTCGGCTTACGGCGACCGCGTGAATCCCATTCAATGGGCTGGTCTCCATGACGTCGACTCCATCAGAGACATCGCCTCCAATTACGAGCTTATCATCAACACTGGCTCAGGTTTTATTCCAGACGGAGCCGAAGCTTTTGTGAGGGGTCTCGCACGTCGCGTTGAACCAGGTGTTCCCCCGCCTTGGCTATTGCACATTTCAGGTTGTAGCAATTTAGCTGATCGGCCACTTACTCAAAAAGCGTATCCGGATAGAGAATGGAATGATGCGGACGGAAATGCTGTTTACGAATTTTTGAAGTCTGAAGACGTGCGAGAGCCTTATCCTCAGAGAACCACTGAGGTTCGTGTCTTGACAACAGCTGAAGAGACTGGTGTGCAAGCTGTCAGCCTCAATACGCCAGTGATCTTTGGGGCTGGTAAAGGACTTTTCAACCAGCAGGGCATCATTATACCAATTATAATGCGCTACGTTATTCAGCACGGACATGGGTTCAAGTTGAATGAGACTGCGAACTGGGACTGGGTTCATGTTGAGGATCTTGCTGACGCCTTTGTGCTTCTCACTCGAAATATTCTGGAGCGGGAAGACCGTGGAGTAGGCCATGTTCCAACTGGGAAGAATGGCATTCTTTTTCCAGCTGTTGGGAGGGCTTTCCAGACCGAGATCATGCAAAAGTGTCTTGATGCCGCGTTCGATGAAGGAATCTTACCTCGTGAAGATACGCCTCCGTCAAAGGAGATTCGGGATGTTACTTTACAAGAGCTGGCGGATGAGATCACAGCTGGCCTTATTGATATGGCAGAACGCGGATGGGCGGGTACAAAGTCGATGAAAGGTACTGAGTTGAAACGACTGGTTGGTTGGAATCCTAGTCGTTTGGAAGATGCTTGGAAACAGGATTTTAAGGATGAGCTTGAGGCATTGAAGACTGGGAAGAGGCCATGGACACTGGAAAGCTGTATTGGTAAGGCTGGATAGGTCAATGAAGTACTACATTGGCGTGCTTGAGATCAGCTACCCGGTTCTACTGGATATGACATGAGTTGGTTAGTATGATCCAGCTCGTCTTATTCCTATAACCTAACACAGCATCTTCTAACCCATAAGTCTCCTCGCGTACTAGTGAAATAACCTTTTCTTTCTCGAAAGAAATTACAAATGTTTCAGCCCCCCGGACGAGTGTTGCCCAGCTACTGAAAGCCAAGATTAGCCATGGAACCACAGGGACCATTGGCGAATACAGAATCAGCAGGGGTGTTGGAGTAACTACAGTATGAAGTCCATGACTTCTGGCCAGCAGGGCAGACATTCGAGGGCGAGCTGGCTATGTAGTTTTAACAGGTCATGCCTGTCCGCTTGGCTCAAAAGACAGCCGGGGTTTTTCATACATTCCACACACCAGTTGTAACCCCGAGGGTGTTCGCGTTGGTGTATGTGTTAGGTAGATACGCCACATTTCCGTTGATGGTTAGAATAACGCCATTGCCGCCTTTCGACATTGAAAGCAGGGCTTTAGGTCCGCAGGCTTCGTAGTAGGGGGCGACAGCGGGGATAATGGCCTCGACGGTCAATAGATTTTATCGATTAGTGGTCATTCTTCCAGGGCCGAATGATACCAACTCACCTAGCTCTGTAGTAACACTTCCTGATGTAATGGTAGACCAGACCGTAGTTGTCGGCGAGGTAGTCGTGGTGCTGTACTTTGTTACCTTGCCAGGGAACTTTGTTTCAACCATAGTCGTAGTTGATGTGATGACCTTGACTTTTGTCTGGGCTGGTAGTGTCTTGTGAGGGCCCTGAACAGTGGTACTAATTGCCTTGATAATCGTCGAGGGAACTCTCTTGGTACAGTCGACTCGCTGGACATATTTAAAGTCGGCTTTGGGATTGACAGGAGCAGCAGGAAGCTCTTTGGCAGCTCTCTAGGCAATATAATCGGGCGCGCCGAGAAGCAGGGTAAATCCACTGGGTGCTGAGACAGTGCTGGTGGTGTACTTGGTCATAATCGTGGATGATACTGATGTAGAGATCGTTGTCGTCACAGTGGTAGATCTAACAGTTTGCCAATCTATTAAAAGTCAGCACAACACGGCCTCACTCGTTAAGTCAACTTCTTGCCAGTGACTGTCTTGGTGACAGTCTTGACATCAGGAGGCGTAAGTCGAGAGTCTAACTAACAGGTGTATAGATCGCATCTGAAGCTCATCCATGATCTTTCTATCGATTGGCGGCGATGTCACGCCTGTAAAAAGCGATTCCTCCGCGAAGAGCTGGATGGGCATAGCCCATGTGAAAGAAAAGACCTAACAGATGATTATGAGGATGGATATGACTTGGACCAGGCTCAAGACCTGAAATCGGACAGAACAAGGCCCAGCAAGAACCCTCCTGAAAGTTGCTGGAAAGCAATATTCAGAGTGCTGTTTCCCGACCGGCCAGCGAACCTGGATACCCCAAATCCATGTGAGTCTACAGCCTGTCGCATAAGATTCGAATATTTGAAAGCGATTACTAACTTACAGGGCACCCCAGACCAAGCGAATGCTGTCTCGACGTATTGTGCAGATGCCATTCAACAACACCGCAACAGAGTGATGAACCGAAACACAATCTCTCAGCTCTATGCTTGCCAAAGCGAAGATCAGATCCGTCAAGTTCTAGGACTACTCATCGGGGACCTTGAAAGAAATTTTGGGCATACCCCGATAACGACTGACAATTTGCCTCCCAGACCCGTGTCCGCTATGTCTCCGCAGCCAGCAATCAGCACCCAGCGTCCGCAATATCAGCTTCTGCCAGTTTCTCAGCCGAATTTCATCTATAGTCATGGGCGTCGCTCACAATTCCATACCCCAGCTGTTTCAAGCTCCGATGCAAATTCCAGCCGTTTCTTACAGAGCCATGATCAGTCTGACACGTTCACAGAAGGCACAGCATTCTCGGACCAAAGGTCAACAGGGTTTGACTCCTTTGTGTCGCACCCGGGTATAAATATCAGCAGCACTGTGCCACAGTTTCAACCACAAACGACTTTACCAGTGGCTCAACAACCGACGAGCAACATAAGCGACCACCCCGGATCGAGTTTTGCGGTAGGGAACCAAGGAATGACACCGGATGATCCTTGGATTAACTTCTCGCACGACTCCCAACATGAGCCGCAGCCTGTGAGGGGGGATCTGGTACAAGGCGATCTCCAGCCAGGGGATTATGATGAGAACGAAATCCTGAGCATGGCGCATTTTTAGGCTAGTGAATGTGATAACAGCTTAGCATCGCAGGCTTGGATTGAACGTGTTGAATCCCGGCCAGTTTATGGGAACGAAAGACAAGCTGCAGGTTTACCAAGATGACAAAAACCAAAGTGGTGGGGAAGGTCAAAAGGTTGACAAGAGCTTGGCTGAGTTCGGATGTTTGAGCAGGGAGGTTTTGGATTATGAGAAGGCCAACTGTTACCATTCCTTTAGGTGTCGTCCTATGCCGTAAATTTATTTATCCTCTCTCTTCCTTGACGATATGAAGTTCCTACAAGTCAAATCGTTGCATCGGATCGATCGATTTCTGACCCTTCCACAGAGACTCATTCCTCTGGCTTCCGTCCCCAGACAACCCGTTGCTTGAAGTAAGCATGATGCTTGCCCGAGTTAATCTCCTTTCGAGCATGCGCAATGTAAACATGAATCTCTGCCTCCGACCAGCCCATGGTATTAGCCACAAAAAGGACAAGGCCTTCAGTATCCGAGAGAAAAACATGACGACCAAACTCTCCCAGTTCCTTCAACTCCGGGTCCTTGGGCCAGTCACCGAGAGGAGCCTGTCATACCATGTGAGCATTCCAACAACCATTGATGTTAAAATCATTCTCACCTTGTACTCGTATTGCTGAATGTCAACAAATCCTGCTGCCTCCATGGCTTTCCTCTGTAGCTCTTCTTCGTATACACTAAAGCTCATGCCGAATTTCTTGGCACCTTCAATGAATAGCTTGCCCCACTGGCCTAAAGCAGAAGTCTCCTTTACGGTATCATTATCGCTGGTGATAATAGCTGAGGGTTCAAAGCTTTCGACCCAACCACCTGGCTTGCAGGTCTTGTAGGCCTCTCTGAAGAACTGGTACCAATCAGGGATACTTCCGGCCAACCACCGGAGATGGACGTAATCTGCTGAGTTGGGAGCAAATGTCCATTCTTGAGTACAATCTTCGATTTCACTGAAAGATACGTGTCAGTAGACGAGGGGCAGGTCTCTGTTCTGGTGACTTACAATTTGAGATTGGGAGAAACCCAGGCGGGTTGAATTGGCGATATATCGGTGCCAATAACCTCCACATTGGGGTGTTCATCTGCAAAGTCCCTGGTGCCAAAGTCAGTTTATGTTATTAGGAGTTCAAGTCAAAAACATACAAAGCCCAGATTCCTATAGAAGAGGAAGTTCCAGTTAGTTTTATAATAGCAAAGCGACGTCCCAACAGCACAACTCACCAGTGCCAGTTCCAATGTCGATTGCTTTCTTGAAGAGAAGTGTTAGCCTCCCAACCAGTCCTCAAAGAGGCAAAAGGTATACTCACTGTAATCTTGTCCTTATCAATCGGAGCGAGATAGAGTTTTCCGCCAAGACCTAAAGTTAGACAATGATGGCTAGCGAGGTGGTTAATCATGTCCTAGTCTTTCTTAAACCTTCATTAACGTACTTCATATCCAGTGTTTCACTCTGTCGCTCATCGTTCGAAGCCCTTGTTCAGTAAGCCTCAATCCGGCACAAAACAAAGAGTCACCCTACCAATACTGGGCATTTCCAATTTCGCGATGGTATGTACGTCCGTGAAGCTTGCGATACTCAAAGATACTTGAAGTCATTGAGTCTGTAGAGGCCGAGAGGCTTCCGTCGCTGAGTGAGTTTCCATCGTCTTCGTTCAAGTCCTCATCCTTGACTAAGGTTAGCATCAACACTGTGCAATGTCCACCAAGCATGAACAAACGCACCTCAGCGAGTTGCTGCCAGTGTGCGGCTGAAAGAACGCCGTTATCTCCAACATTCGGCTCGGGAGTTCGAGAGGGACTTTTTGAGGGACTTTTGGCAGGGCTTTTGGTAGGGCTCTTGGAGCTTTTGGGGCTCGTCGTAGTTGCAGGTAGCGTTGACATTATGCGAGGCAGAAGCGAAAGCGCTCTAGTGGCGGTTTATTTCAAGAAAAGGAATATCGCGCAACATTTGCAAGAGAGACGAAGTTAAAAGGGCCAGAGACTTGAGAAGCGACGGCCACGTTATGATATGACAATGATGAGATATATCATATATCCCGGCTCCATAGCGGGGGAGAGTTTGGGGTTTGACGAATTGGAATGATAAGAAAAAGCCAGTTCGCATATAATCCTTGATTTTTGGCGAAACGAATGAACCAACCAACAAGATTACGGTTGTTCGTTGTGTTCATGCCAAGGGTTATTTGTTGGTGGGGGGCAGCACATGTCAGATAATACTACCCAGAAAGTTCAATACCTAATGGTACATACGGTCAAAGGAAAGTTGAGGTATAAGAGGATTTAAATCAATTCAATTCGAGCCAATAGCTAATATAAGCGCAATATGAGACTCTGAACTTGGACGATAGATAATGAAGCGGGAATAGGAAAAGCGTGACATCTCAACCCATGTCCGAAGCAAGGCAAGGATGTCAAGAGACTAACCTAATATGGTATGCATAGATATGTCCAATCAACATCAAAAATAAGGAAATAGCTAGGCAGTTAACTGGAGACAAAGGCTTCAATAGACACTAGCAGCCCGCCATTGTGATTACGCCGGCAGTTTTAAGTGGTATATTTAAGTAGTCGCTTCATCTTGACTTATATCTCCTCTTTCTCTATTCCTCCATTGTCTTTCAACTTTGCAGTCCTCAAAAACATGTCTCCCAACGCAATCTCAACTGGTACTCAGGCCAAGCAAGATTACTATCTTGTTGGCTTGAAGCAGTACGGCCTTCAACAACCCTCCGCCCAGCAGAAGCTCACGCCCCTTGATATGAACATGCCGAGACTTTATGGAATTCGTTTGGTCCTGTGCTTCCAATTGACCTCTGGTGCGGATATATTGCAGATGAATGTTTGATGTCTCAATAAGGCTAAGAGGCAAAATTGACTTACCTCTCTAGATACAAGAATCCGAAGAAGGGATTGGCGCATACCGTCACGTCTATTCCGTGGATTGCAGGAGTGATCGTGAGTTTTCACACTGAGAGCTTATATCGGCGGCTGTTAATCTAATCGTTATAGGATCCAGAGGAAGGACAGGATCCCAAGACCCGAAGGGTTCAGATTGTCGACTCACCAAGTGGATTCAAGTTCCCGTAAGCGATGTCTTCTTTATCCTGTCACTAAAGCCTAGCTAATCAAGTCGTTTATAGATATAAAGATCTCAGCGACACCTTACCATCATATGCAGCCTTGAAAGAGAAAAGCTTTCCTCTCTCCGAATTCTCAACCGCGCAACTCGGTCCCATCGGAGTCATGCCACAAGGTCCTGACTAACCCGTCTTTGCAGCTCAAGCAAGCTTTGTCTACGGCGGTCTCTTACTTGCAGTGGGAGTCTACCACTCCGTATGCGATGCTGCAGCTTTAGATGCCATCCTGAGCACTTGGTCTTATAATAATAGAAGTGGTAAAGATAATAGAAGAAGCATGAAGTTACAGGGGAAAGGTTAAGGTACTTAGACTTCTAAGGAGCCATCGTGTCTCAAGCACTACGCCATATCTCCTTCTCAGCCTCATTCACATTCTTAGATCATAACAAGGAACGTGATCAACGTTTACAGGATGAAAACAGAAAAGTGGATACTCAGTCTCGGAATACAGGTTTCTGTTAGTATAAGCCACCCTCTATGGCAGAAATGTAGTGAATATTAGGAAGCCACTGGGAATAGACGTTTTTACAGGCTGAGATTATGCAAGGCATGGGATAGTGCGGCCAAATCTGCCGTTTCAAGGGCAATAAAGCATTAGCTGCAATACCTAAGCGAGCGCGCTTGATGATTTAGCGACCATCTTTACAATGAAATCAGCATCGACGTCATTCCTTATAGAGAATCTTTGTCTCTCAATGTGGGTGCATTCCGGCCTTGACATGGTAGGTTTTGCATTGGTGATGGGATGGGCCCGGATTTGGTCCCCTGCTGGGGACCCTGGCCAGGCTCAGCATCGACTCAGCTTAGAGCGGCAAGAAATCAGCTCTAGGAATGAAATGGATTTTGGTGTGCTTGAGTTTTATCTCCGAGTTATGTGGTATTTGTAGAAACCTTGACCTGGTGAAGACTTATGAGCAGACTTGATTACAAATCTCATACATCTCCGCTACACCAAAACGGGCGATACCTTCCAGTATCCAAGTTCTTCGATTTACGCTGATCATGAATCATGGCGAATGACTCGTTATTAAGCTTTAATCTGTAGAAGCCGCGTCGCACCTTCAATTGCTATTTTATTAATCTTATAAAGGGTCTGGACAGGTAGCACACCTAAGCACAGCATTGCCTGATTCCCAATCATAATGGCTCCCAACCCTTCCGAGTATACATGATGAGTCCAACTGGAACAATTGCATCCTCCCGATACACAACAAACTCTGGGTATTGAAGCGACCCCCCGTTATTGATAGTAATGCCCTCGACCTTTGATGTCGTTAGTGACCAATCGTTCGCAGGTATCGGGAACTTACACAGTTGAAGCCACGAGAGGGCCTGGTGATGTCGTGGTCTGCTAGCAATTTGCGCTGAGGTTTGCTCGCCACGACGTAGCAAATAAGCATAGCGTGGAGGTTTGAGCTGACATAGTGGTTCTTCACGTAGACGTCTGCTTCTGTATCTCTGATGAACATCCTTGCAAAATAACTGGGGAATATGAGCGAGACTCACTTGAAGAATTCGGTGTAGAGTAAATGCCGGGACCAAACATTCCCTCGTCATCTTGGAATGTCAGTGTGCTTTTGTAAGTTCTCCTCAACGCTGAACTCACCGGCATATTTCAGTTTGAATGATTGCCTGAGAATGCCGCATGTGCCACAATCATCGTCGTGGCAGAGCTTCAGATCATTGCCCGACTCTCCAATGTGACATGCACGCGAGGTACCATGATACAACCTCTTATAACTCCCACCATTCCTGTAACTGAGATTAGTGGTCACATGGTTTCAGTAAACTCGAGTTCTGTCTTACAGATATGTGAAAAAGCGCTGTCCCCGATAAGACTTGTCGATGTCGTCTCGACTGGCTAGGTAGATTGACTTGACCTTGGCACTTTTCTCATCGTGGCACCATGAATGATAGAACTTGAACTCATCTGAACATTTGGATTAGTGCTGATAAGATAAATGCGAGATAGAGTAGACCTCACGATCCTTGTAGTTTGGATCACTTCGACTCAAGCGTTTCATGCGCTAAAAGACTGCTTAGTATCCGTCTCAAGTGGTTGAGCCAAGTACATACAATTGGCATTGTGGTTATAAGACAAGACTTGAGGCTGGCTACTTTGAGAGATAAAAGACGCAAGCTATTTCAACAAAGTCCTGTCGATTGAACAACGTTTGAATCTCAAAAATACTTCGATTTGTCTTATGCGAGTGCGGCTCTAGGTGCCATGATGACCTGATCTGAGGAGCCATATAAGTAGAACAGCTATCAAGGTGTATTGCCTATTCTGACAACAAGCAGTTAACGGATCAGAATGTCCGGAGCCTCTGAATGCTATAGGCGAGAAGGATTAGGCAGCTCTTTGCCAGTCAAACTGTCGCCTCACGTTTGCTGAGCAGCTCGGACGTTGATGCACATCAAAAGTCCTAGATATCCTTGACGTGGCACAATTCCCTTCCATTCTCCGGCCTTTTTACACTTTCAATCTGCAATCATCAATCATGAAACTCTTTTGGCGTAATCACATCAGCTCTGAGAGCTCTGCGGCTTATCAGATGGAAGTTGGGTATTCAATAATAGCCAATGGAATTTCGGGTGGTTGGAGGTTGGGTGACTTGACTCATATCATAACTCAGGCGAGTGCATGCAGCGTTGCAGGGAACATAAGCTTACTTACAAGGTGTTCTGGGCAACTAAGCTTCTAACGGACGGCCACGTAAGTAAGCAACTATTCTGAATCGGTCTACCGATTACCCAAAAGAGAAGTGCATTGTCTTATATGTTGCATTCGTTTATATTTATATTCCGTCTAATGTCCGGTGATTGTGATACTGTGTTTCAAACCCCCTGTGAGAGTGCGTAATCAACCATCATTTTAATAGAAACGTTCAATCAGCTGACCTGTTCCACCGTTGTGTGAACAGTTGACGCATTCATTCTCATGCACAAGCGTGGCGTTGCTGACTGGCCAGTTCACTGGATGGCTCCTTCAACCCCCCAGCAATCTTACTGCATATCGAATGACGTGGCGAGGCTGCGAATTCATTAGCCCTCTAGAGCAGGTTCCTAAATCAGTTTTCATCTGTGATAATCTAATTAAGCTATTAGCCCTAGCACGAAGTTATTAGATAGAGTCCTGAGAAGCCCTGATCCGTAATCTCATGAAGATAACACATCTCAAACTTTTACTCGAACATGAAGAGATCATCATTCTCCGACACTAGGCGACATGGGCAATCTTCTCGGCACTCAACCCCATACCGTCCCTATGATAGCAGCCAGAGAGTAGAGCTCAGAGCTACTGCACAAGAGACTCTAGACATCTCACGCAGTCTGCTCAAAGAATTAGGGACAAACGACTTGGCGAGACACTCCGTCAAGTACTCGTTCGGCTCTCTTACTCGTCTTCACCCTGGCCACTGTCCATCATACAGACAGCCAGCTACCATAAAGGTCATCAACGATGATACGCTCAACGCTGCCATCGAGCTTTGCCAAAGGGCACAAGCTGATACTGGTCCAAAGAGTCAGCCTCCCATTGTTGTTAATTTTGCGAATCGTCACTCTCCAGGCGGGGGATGGCTCAACGGGGCCATGGCCCAAGAGGAGGCACTCTGCTACCGCAGCACCCTCGCCTTGAGTCTCAACAAAAAGCACTACCCCCTCGAGAGAGACGAGGCTCTCTACAGCCCCTATGCACTCATCGTGCGTGATGACCTATCCTCAGGCCATGAGGTATCTTCACTCCCAGCAAGAGAACTCCCCGTGGTGAGCGCCCTGACTGTGGCTGCCTTACGAAGTCCACCAGTTCGCCTCTTCACCAACGAACCTCGCAAGGACAGAATGCGCAGGTCCAGTTCTGAAGTCTTCGAAAAGCGTGTCTTTGCAAACGATCGAGACCGCGATATCACAAAGGCTAAGATGAGACTTTGTTTGCGCATGGCGGCTAGACACAAACATGACATGCTTGTGCTTGGTGCTCTGGGCTGTGGAGTCTACGGTAACCCGCCAGAGGACATTGCTCATTGCTGGCTGGAGGTATTGAGGGAAGATGAGTTTTCGGGAAATTGGTGGCGGGAAGTCTGGTTTGCGGTCTTTGACCCAAAGAACGAAGGCAATTTTGAGATATTTCATCAGGTGCTTGACGGGAAGCAAGTTTAGACTCGACGGCTCTGATAATAGAGCCGGCATGTCTCTCATTGCCTAACAGAACGAGTAATTGAGGCTGCATGAGCTGAGCCATTTGACACCGCCCCACATAATAGCCCAGCACCTTCCCATGGCAGTATTCTTTACTCAGTTACTGTGTCTTGCGATCTCTCTTCATCCTCTTCCCCTTAGTACGTCCGGAAAGCTCAAGGATACTACGTACGCAGAAGTATTGAGCGTTGGGATTACCCGCACATTCCTTGCTGTTGAAGTCGGCTGGCTTGACCCAACCACTGTTTGTCCACCAGGGATAGTTTGCCGATACAGCAGGGAGGCAGACAACAAGGAGACTGAAGGGTTTCATTGTGGGTGCAAAAGAAAGTAGTATGTATTAGAGAGTTAAGTAACAAATAACAATAGTGATGTATACTGGGTGAATTGATCAGTTAAGGCACTGATTATTTATACCAGAAGACTTCATGTTGAGATACTCTACTGATCTGTTGACCGCTACTATAACCAGTAGTCCCAGTATCTCAGAATGGATCCAAACTTTACTAGACAAGGGATGGGGACCACATATAATCACTCAGGTATATTGCGGATTGTATCTCACCCCCATTTAATGACAACGGTCATAAAGCATAAAAGATTAGGAGAGAATCAGGTTCAAGAATGAATATTGGGAATTCAATAAACTACCAGAGTATAACACAACGAAGAGGCCTCCTTGTTGCTGCAGGTTACTGTGAGGTTGCAAGCAGTAACGTCCCTGGTAATACACTTGAATGTCAGTTTGATAATCAAGTGAGCAGCTAGGTCATATTGCGAAGGTAGAAATAGAGATAATTGCTACGAGTCAGTCCGCATGGGACTTATTAACCGTGCGTATTTAACTTTGATTTGTTGTCCACTTATACGAAATTGTATTACGAACTCATTGTGTGTAGATATCAGCTATCCGAAAAAACTCTGTCGGCTCCCAATTCTTTATAGCTGTTGCATTATACCGCCTTTTCATCTGGACTTTCTGCCAACTTAAGACGAGAATCACGCCACTGAAAACAGTTAGTTTTAATGTTTTTAATATGAACACTAAGTGCAATTTACCTTGCCGCACGAAATCGGCTCATAGAGTGGAGGGTGCTCCTCGTCAACACACGTCGGCACCACCTCGCAGACCGCATCCGGGTTAAATCCCAAGAAGAAGGGCATAGCATAGCGGGATGTCTTTTGCCTATTGTACACCCGATGAACCGTCGACTTGAAACGATTGTTCGAGAGCCTCTGCAGAAAGTCACCAATGTTGATGACAAGCGTCCCCTCAATCGGTCGAGCGTCGAGCCACTCATCATCTGCCGAGAGAACCTGCAGACCACCAGACATGTCTTGCCAGAGCAGAGTCACGCACTGGATGTCTGTGTGCGAGCCGATCCCGACGTCGGCATCCTCGGTGTTGCCGTCAGTACCGGGGTAGTGAATGTGCACTGCGTCAGCGCCGGGAGTAGTGATGATGGAGTCAAAGTAGTCCTCGGGTAGTTCGAGAGCGAGGGCGAACAAGCGGATGAGTTTGCGGGCTAGGGTTAGCCGCTTTTGGTAGAACTCGGTGAGTACAGGGCGGAATTTCGTGAGATGGCTTGTCCCGTCCCAGACATAATCTGTGGAAGCGAAGTTGGAGTTTATATCATCGACACAATCGTGTGATGGGTCGATGCGAGTATCATATCGCATAGAGAAAGTTTCCTTCTTGTCTGAAAGATACAATGAGTATGTGTAAGTAAATTGAGGCATGAGTCAGCCGTTTACCTACCTCTAGTCTCCTGATTGTTGATCTGCGTGCTTCCTACACCGTGATAACCACAGAACTTGCCCGCCTTCTCAAACGAAACACGATCCTTGTCTTGCTGCTCCTGGTTAAAGAAGGCCTTGACCTGTTCGAGAGCCTGCTCAATCGATTCCTGTGGAATACCATGATTGCATACGTAGAAGAACCCCGTGTTCTCTGCAGCCGCTTTGATCTTGGTTGCGATGGCCTTGCGCGCAGTCGCATCTCCATCGAGGGAGCTGAGGTCGATGACGGGCATTTCATCAATGGTTGGAGTGCGGGGAGCCCCACAGCGCACACGGCGGGAGACAGGTCCATTTGGTGTCATCAGCTGGACCGTTGTGAACGCCGAGACTGGGGCTGTGGTCTCAATTGCGGTGGTAGACATGACGGTTAACCTTGATCACGAACGCTGTGAAATGCAAGTCTTGAGACGACGAAGATGCCGCAGATGGAATGGTCTAAGGTGGGGAAAGACTAGTGATGGATGATAACCGAGAATTGGTTATCTGGATTACCGGTTTTCTCAGTTGTTAATGCTTAGAACTCTACCATAAGTAATAGATCCGGAACTGGCGATCTCATATAAGATAACAGACGCGCGTTTGATGTAGTTGATCTGTTGGAGTTGCGCAATATTCGGGCGACTCTAGGTTAGGCACAAGACGGAGACCGTCGGAGATGGGGACCCATAACTGCCGACGGGGCCATCCGTGGCGGAGTTCCCCGTTCCCCTATCGCTGAGAGCTCCAAGTTGAGCCCCACAGGATTGGCCCTTGTATTGGCTGAGCCGGTATACACACGACTCTAGTGCGACGCGCAATCTGATAGCCGTTGGCTATCTTCTGCGGGGATAGATAACAGCGTCACTAGTGTAACAACCCTGACCGGCGACCGTCGGACATGACATTGACACCAATGAGAATGAAGTTGTAAACACTGACCTTATCAATTCTAGATTTTGAATCTGGGGAGTCTTGATTATATGTTTCTGATTGGTCCAAACTTGATATGCTGCATTCTATAAACATCAATCCTGGTCCTGCACTTACAACGGTTTCCAATCTTACAGAGTCAAGCCCTCGTTTCCCGTTGTCATAACTCAACGTAGGAGAAATCATGGCTTCACTCCTCTCCAAAGCCCACGGCCGTCTCCTCGTAAAGAAACACTGCGCAGACGGAACAACCGAACCAGCCAACTTTCTCGACAATGACTCTATCCGCCCAACCCCCGTCAAGGACCGGACCTGGACATCCATCACATACTCTGCCTTTTGGTTCGCCGCCACAGCAAACGTGAGCAATCTTTACGCGGCTTCTACCGGTCAATCTGCCGGTCTTAGCATGTGGGAGGCTCTGGCCTGCTCGCTTGGTGGCCAGTTGCTCGCTGGTTGTCTCATGGCGCTGAATGGTCGTGCTGGTGCATTGTATAGAATTCCTTTCCCTGTTGCGTGTCGAGCGAGCTTTGGGACTTGGGGTGCGTTGTGGCCGACGTTTAATCGTGCGGTTATGTCGATTGTATGGAATGGTGTTAATGCTGTGCAGGGAGCCCAGTGTCTATAGTAAGTTGACTTCAACCAACAGTCGGACCAAGACAAGCTTTGGCCGACCAAAATATCTTTGGCTTGTAACTAATTATCTCACCCTATAGTGTTTTTCTCCATGCTATCTTTCCTTCCATCGCCAACATTCCCGACATTATGGGCTCCAAATCCGCCCTCAACTCGGCTCAAATGCTTTGCTTCTTCCTCTACTGGTATGATATTACTACCCACGTGAAAGTATTTACTAACATCACTGTATCTTGGCAGGCTTATTAACTGCGCCTTTCTCTTCGTCCCCGTCCCGCGCATGAGGAAGCTCGTCCACATCAAGGTTGCTGTCTACTTCGCCGCCACCATCGCCTTCGTGGCATGGACACTATCACTCTCCGGCAGCGTTCGCAAGACCTTGACTGAGCCATCAACCGTCAAAGGCTCCGAAAAGTCCTGGTTGATCCTCAAGTTCTTCTTCCTCGGACTTGCCAGTTGCGGCACTTTTATTTCCAATGCATCTGATCTGCAACGTTATGCCTCTAAGCCCAACGATGTCATTGCCGGTCAGGTTTTCAGCTTTCCCATGTCCAACTTCTTGGTCGGTGTGTTTGGCAACTTGATCGCGGCTGCCAGCAAGGGGATCTTTGGCGAGGTCATCTGGAATCCGCTTACGACACTGGACATGCTTATGCAGGGTGATCGCCATACATCTGCGAATCGCGCGGGCTGTGCATTGATCTCTTTCGCTTATGTCTACTCTACTGTCTTCTCAGCTATTTTTGAGAACTCTATTCCGTAAGTTCAGGATAAATCCCTTCCTTCCATGACCTATGTAACTACTTGCTGACCTTCCCATCCTCATAGCGCTGGAAACGACATCGCAGCTCTCATGCCCAAGTACATTACAGTGAAGCGTGGCTTCTTTATCTGTGCAGGTATGGTTACCTTATTTTCCCCAATGCCTGGAAACAAGTTGCATGGAACTCGCCGCTAATTAACAATTCCTCTTCCAGTTATCTCATACGCAATTTGTCCATGGTACCTGCTTTCATCTGCAGCCGTGTTCATCAACTTCCTCAGCTCGTACCAGATCTTCCTTAGCGCCATCACAGGTATTCTTATCTGCGACTACTACCTCCTCAGACGTGGCCTCTTCGATATACCCATGCTTTATTCAGGGCACAAGGACTCTACCTACCACTTCTTCCACGGCTTTAATCTCAGAGCGTTTGCCGTCTACTTAATTGCCGTTGCACCCAACTTCTATGGATTCCTCTACCAAATGGGTGTTAGCGCACCATTGGGTATTCAGCGGTTCTACTATGTTGCTTATCCTGTAGGACTCTTCTTGGCGTTTGGAAGCTTTTGGTTGATAAACACACTCTTCCCGAGTAAGAATATTCCAAAGGTCTTGGGGTGGCAGGAACCTAAGGACTTTGTGGAGACCCATGATGGTACCTTTGTCAATGTTGTGATTGACTCGTCTGATGCTGCCTCCGGGGATCAGGAGATGGGTAACGCTCAGAAGTCTGCCACGGAGAAGTATTGAGCCAGTATTAGTCCTTAATTAAAATGAATATCTCTTGTTTTCCAAAGTCATGAATGATCCCCATCTCATCATCTGAACCGGACAATGGTGTCCAGCCTTGAATCATTTATTGCCAAATAACTCTACTATTGATCCCGCTCGCTTACTTCTGTTGATGTATACTCCATCCTAGTACTCAAAGCTTCAAAAGGCGGCCACCAAACATTCAGACCAGGCAACATCTCTGTCTGCACGTCCATCTCTGGTCGTGCCGTATCGAGAAGCCTTTTTCTCATCATGTTCATAGCCCAGATAGAGACTGGTTCAACAACATAGGTGTCCTTTCGCAGATTCTGCACTTCCTCCATTAGACGAAACGTCTTATCAATGTCCTCGAGATGGTCTGAGAACTCAACCAGCGTGACGTGTGCATAAGCGCCCATGAGAAAGTCAAAGGTGTGAATGACCCTCTTCTGCCTCGTCATTTCCCTTGAGAGCCTTATAATCTGGTGGCTGTGTTTCAGAATAGGCTCAATGTGTTGATCATACACTGCATTTTCGCGGGCGTTGTTGATGTCTTCCTTGTGAAGTTGGGACAATGCCCATCTGTTGGCGAGTAAGCCGAATGTCGAGAGAGCAAACTTTAACTCTAGGCTATCATCGAGATCAAACACTGCGATTCGTTAGATGCATGCAAATGCCCGAGCAGTTGCAGTATTAACGTACGTTTTGCGTTAGTGGTATGCCATTGTGAGAGGTTGCTTTGAAGTTGCTTTGCTGAGATATGCTCCTCAACAATGCCTCGATATAGCAATATAAAAAGCTCAAGCTCGGCGACAACTTCTTTATCTAACTCGCTGAAACCCTCTGTGTGCTTGACTACGTCGATGTAATGTGCCGCCAGGTCCATTCGCACAGCCGACAGCTTCCCTACACCGATAGTAAATCTCGCACACCAGTTAGTAACTTTCTGTGCATGAGATGAGAACTTAGATGACATACTTGAGATGTTGGAGACATGCAGAATTCCACATCAGTATCCGGTTTCTATCGTCCTCGGTGTAGCGTAATGACAAGGGCATTTGCTGATGAACGGGGAAGTCCAACGAGAGCATAAGGTGAAGGATGAGCGAGCCGCTCAAGAGCCACGCGTCGATAAAACTATCAGAGTAGCCGAGATTCAGATTGAGAAGACATGTCAGAAGCATCGCGTAGAGGGACGGCATACTCAGAGGAGACTCGAGCGCGAGCTTTTCCAGCCCAGATTTAAGTATGCCGTAAAGCGAAGTGTGAAGGTCTTTGCCGATAATGGAAAAATTAGTTTGCATCCCTGCTAGCAAGCAGGTCACAGACAGAAGGTTATACTCTCCACTGAGGGCTTTTTCGATTGTTCCTTGGATAAAGTGCAGTCGTGGGATATTCTTCCTGGATCTAATATGTGCGCACGCATTAGCCAAGCTCAATGTTGCAAACTGCTGACATGAGATTGAGTGCGTTTGAAGACCAGTTCGTGGTACAGGCAAATATTATCTTACGTTTCAATCAGACGCAAGCCCAGGTCATTTGAAGCCAATTGAGCCCTGATCGATTCAGGTAGCTCGACGACGTCCTTTGGAGTTTCGGGGTTGCCGTTGATCCAGGTATACATCTTTCGAATGACACGAACTGGGGCAACTGGTGGATCAAGACAGGTTGCAACTGTTTGATCCTCAGTTCTCTCCTGAGAGACTTCAGCAATTACTGGTACTGATGTAGTGGTATCTTGATTACTTGATGTAGTTCGTAGTGCGCGAGAGCTCGCAGTTTGGCAAAGCTCGCGCACAGCCAAGCGCAACTCTGCCAGTTCAGATTCGAGGGCCATAAGCCTAGGGAACGAATTTCAATTCACAGTATATGACGCAGACTCTTGGACTGCATACCTTTCTTCGCAATTGCATGCCTGAACAAGCCGAGGTGAACTGCTGGTGACGGTATCCTCAAGCCGTATAGAGGTCTGGGTGACGCGATGCCCATCAAAGGGAAGCTCACAAGGTATTCTACACTGAATTTTAGCATTTGTTTTTCTTTGGTCCATGTGACTGCCAGATTGCTGTAAACGGCTGACCTCAAGGCTTTGCAACGACTACAGACAGCTGAGCCGCTTGGTACTTCGCATCGTGTCTTGAGCCGGCGACATGTCGGGCAAGATACTACTCTTCGGCGGTGCTGAGGCATTTCCGAGTAAAACGTGTCTTGGAGAGTAAGTAATTATATGTAAAAGGTCTCTGAATAATAAAAATGTAAAGCTGTACTTCGTAGTTGTGAATTAATGAGAGATAAGCGATTGAGGTTTAGAATACTTAAAAAGAGGTATATAACATGTGCCGAATTTCAGCCGCTATCTGTTAGCGCCTGCAACTAAACTACCAGCGCTAAATTCCGTGAGTTCACTGCTACGATCGAGCCAGGTGAATAGCTTTTGTTTGCGTAGGCTCGTGGAGCTTTAAATTCAGGCTCACACCAATTTTGATATGGATTGGAGTGTGTTGCAAATCGCGACTTACGGTCATGTTGGCTCCTGCTCTTCATCCTGAGAGCCCTAACTTGATCACCCTGGCTGATGCAATTATGTATGATAGGCCCGCCTTTTGCAAAGCATTGACATCGTGCGCTCGTGCATCGTAACAAGTCATGGATACTTACCATTGGCTGAGTGGCTGTCGAAAAGCAGGCAAGCTGAGCAGCCATCCAGACAGCACCCAGCTTGAATTTCGCTATCATGCGGACAACTTACAATGGTTACGACCTAGTAGGATCTTTTTAGTAAGGGCAACGCCTCGTTAGCTTTTCCCTGGATGTATCTAGTCTAGAACATTTAACTCCTAGAAAATCCATAATTCCTATAGGCGCAGTGGTTGCTCACTATTGACACTACCTGGCTCTAGCCAACGCAACTATTCGCACTATTGAGCACTAGCGATTAAGGTGTAAATTAAGATTGACATTTTGTCATAATAAAAACCCATGCAAGGCCAAAATAAAAATTAGAAATCTAACCCTTCAACCTACAGTCTTTACCTTGCGAACTTGATTACAATGAAGGCGACGCGTTTTTCTCTGACCTTCATTGCGCTTGCGTTTTGCGGCAGTGGGCACGCAGGTCCATGCAAGCCAAAGTCCTCATCGGCAACTCTCGTTGGAACCTCTTCCACTGAAGCAACGCTTTCAGCTTCCACTGAAGTCTCGACTGACACTTCTGTTGCGGAGCCATGGACAACCGACCTGTCTTCTGTCATTTCCGAATCTATTACTTCAACAGCCACGGCGACATCAGATTCCCAATTCTCCTCCTCGACTGAGCTTTCCACTTCGCTCATTACTACCGACACAGCCACTGCGACCACTTCAGCTGCTGAGATCTCCTCCTCGGCCGAGACTCTCACCACGTCCAATACTGCTGAGGCGACCACTTCGGATGCTCCGACAACAACCACCACCACCGAGGACTCCGCGCCCTCTAACCTCTTTCTGAACCCGTCCTTTGACGAGCCGAACGCCGACGGGGACCTTGACGGTTCTCCGTGGATTTTGGGAGACAGTGTCTCTCCCCGCTCAGTCAGCATCAACTCTGACCTTGCCCACTCCGGCTCCCAGTCAGCGTATGTCAAGCCTTTTATACTAGAACATTCTCTTTGCAGTAGACTAACACTATCCATTCAGATACTGGTCTGTCGAAAACACAGCGCAGAGGGGCTTTGTCAAGCAAACAGTCAACCTGGAAGCGATACAGTCTTACACGCTGTCTTACTGGTGGTACGTCGACGAAGACGAGCAGCCGCAGAACATCGATTGCTTCATAATCGTTGAGCAGAGGAGCACCGACGGGCAGAAGGCCACCTTTGTCGACTTCCCGGCCCTCACGACACCTTTACCCCTGAAGACCTGGACAAAGCAGGAAACTGCCTTTAATTCCATGTACATCGCCCCGGCAGTCATGTCGTTCTTTGTCACCTGTGGTGATAGTGCGGGCAGTGGGATCAAGGTTGCTATTGATGACATCTATGTGGCAAAGCAGACTTAGGAACGTGACTGTGCTGGAGTTGAGACCTGTGGCTGAGAGCTTGTAATCGCCACAGAAGTTGGAGACTATGTCGGAACGCTACCTTCTGATATGAAATAGTTTGCTAGTACATATTATCCTTCTCTAATAAGACCTTTATATTATACTAGCCAAACACTTACGCATAATCCAGGGCAAGCCTCGCATCTCCCTGCCGCTCCAGGATCTCTCTTACCAGCTTGTCATTAATCGGCGTCGGCACCCCAACCTCCCTGCCCCGTCGACACCAGTACCCATTAATAAACTGAATCTCTGTTCTCTGTCCGCGCCGCAGGTCCACCACCATTGAACACGTAGTCTCAGCCGTCTTCTGAATAATCCCGTCCACTGTCGCCTCGAGCCTCTCTACTGAAAACCGCTCCGGAACACCAGGTATATCGCGTAACTCAGGAAGGGCGCATACAACTTGGGATATCTCTGTAAGCAGAGCGCGTCTCGTCTCGGGAATGGTGAAGAGGAATTTGTTCTTAGCGTCATTCAAGGCGCAGAGAGGGTTGCAGAATGCGTTGACTGCGAGCTTCTCTAGCTGTATTTGGAAAACTTCGAGGAACGAGTATGAGGTTGCGTTGAATCTCGGTACTAGGGCAAGAGCTTCCAGAAGATAGGGCTTTGTTCTCGGGATGGCCTTGGAGATTTGTTCGCCCCGAGGCACCAGCCCCAAAGATGTTGCTGCGAATCCAGTATGGGTGATGTTGAAGGGCGAGTTGAGTGTTACCCCATGTGATATAACCCCGGTAATGAAGTTAGGTCGGGTTTCTTCCTTGGTAAAAACATGTTTCTTGACGTCTTCTATCATTCCGGTCCCGTTTTGCAAGAAGAGAATGTGTGAAGAAGCATTCAGGCGGTGTTTCAAGGGTTGTAATGCTGATGATGTTTGCGGGCCTTTGACCGAGACGACAAGATGGTCGATGATATTGTCCTGAACCGTCATGTTGCCATTTGGTGTCGGGTCATGACACGTTGAAGAGGCACTATGCCATTGGTCATCTTGCAGCACTTCGAGGTTGTAATTGCCGTGGTTTATAATTTCGCCTTCTCTTGTCTCCAAGGTGAGCTGGCTGCCGTTTCTCACGTATTGGTCAACTAGAGACGCTCGATGTAGTAGCAGAGTGACCGATGGGGTTAGAGGAGGCGGGACTTCAGCTAGCGAGTGAGCAGCAAACGTGCCGATGCTTCCCAGTCCTAAGACATGGACAAGTGGTTGGACGGCTTTGACAATCATATTTTTCCATCTGCTGAACAGCTATGGTATGAGAGCCCCAGGGGATTGTGTGTAGATATGACTGTATACTATTGTAAAGGCATATGCCATGCCCGGCCCCACTACGGAGCCGTCCGTCCCCAAGCCGTCATTCTTGGTCCACTATCTTCGGGGCGTGAGGCGTAGGGCGCGAAAAAGCAATTTCTTTCTTCTTTCTTTTCTTTTCTTCCCGAGGCAGGGGAGAACCGAAATCGGGGAGATTATCCCCAGCTTGCCGAATGGCGCATTATTAGCATGTCGGACTGACCAGGTGGAGTTTTTAATGGTCTGAGCCTATTCCTTCTTCCATGCGGTAGTGAAGCAGCCACGCTATAAAGATAAGTGGACACTCTCTAAACCCTATAAACATAGCACAAAGGAAACTATCCATACTTTTATTAACGTAGATGCAGAGTAGTCCTAGTTTAGAATGTATCTTCATTGTAGGGTCAGGTATCTGGACGTATTACGCCATCGCAAGTGGAAATGGGCCAAATGATAGATATTAGACAAATTCATAGATCCGTGCTATTCAATGTCAATGCAGTGTGATGCCAAGAACCGACGCAACCCAGACCTCATACCTAACTAGTTGAGACATCGACCATCAGAAATTGGAACATGGACCTCGGAGGGCGTCGGGCTCACCTCTAATATGGTATATCATGCCGCTTAATGCTAAGTCTCCGACGCCCTTACAGTCGTGGGCCCACGTAGGCTCCTCCAGGAAGACGACCCCAAATCTACTTGTACCACGCTTAGAACAAAAATAACACACACTTTAGCTGTCATTTGGAGGAATTCAGAGGCTATCGAACCACATCATAAGCTCTGAGAAGAGCTTTTACTTGTATATGTCTCAACCAAGAACGATTCGTTGGAAATCCTTGCGACAGGTGGTATCACAACAGCCTTGTGAGTTTAGCCCCATCCCATATTCCCCAGGCTCAGATTCTAATTTCCCTGCTCAATTCAATGGGTGAAATCTGTCTATTGACTCAAGCACGCGGTCTGTGACTGATATCCGTCACGAGCTCGTCTTCTTCGTCAAAGGACAAGACCGAAGAGCTTCTTGGCTACTGCGATGCTCCAACTTACGCCAAGGCATACGGCTCTTACGCCGAACTCGTCAAAGACCCAGATATAGAAGTTGTCTATATTGCCACGCCCCATTGCCGCCATTTCCATAACACCATGCTATGCTTGGAGGCGACAAGAATGTGTTTTGCGAAAAGGCTTTTACTGTCAGTCCAAAACAGGCTATCAAACTTGCCGAGACGGCCCGGCAGAAGAACTTATTACCAATAGAGGGTTTATAGACCCGGTACTTCCCTCTGTCTCTGTATGTGCAAGAGATCATCGAGTCAAGTCGCATCGGACCATTGGAGAGGGTACTTGCTGAGCACAGCCTGTCATATGCCGGTGGCTTTGTAGATGATAATCATATTATGATGAATCCTAAGCTTGCAGGTGGAATACTCCGCGGTGGAGGTATTTATAGCCTGACTTGGGTCTTCGAGGTACTTCGTATTGTCCAGCCAGAGTTATCCAGACAGCCGCCATTGATTAAAAGTACGGTTGCGAAATATGATTACACGGAAGTCGATGCTATGAGTACCATTCTCCTGGAATTCTCAAGATCAAAAGCAGATGGCGGGACCGATCATGCAGTCACATCCACTTCCTTGCGTCTTTCCAACGACAGCATCGCAAAGGAGGATGACGCTATGGTTCCTAACATCAGGATACAAGTGCAATACGGCGAGATCCAAATTTTCCCTCCTGCATACCGGCCAACTCGCACCAGACTTATACTCAAAAATGGGTTGGTAGTCGACAAGGGGTGGCCTCAGCCAGGTCCAGGGAAAGGGACTGGTTGGTATACCGGTTACAGACCAGCTCTCAACCCTGAAGGTGAGAGCCATGGCTTGTTCTGGGAAGCCGACGATGCGGGGAGGAGTATAATGGAAGGGCGAAAGGAGGGCAGTCGTCTGGGACTTGACGAGAGTATCCTTATCATGGAGTTCATGGATAAAGTCCGAAGTGAGGCTGATATTAGGTATCCGTACGAGGTTGACACTGCAGACTATCCATTGCAGCCGTAGTCGTAGCCGGTCACAGGGAATAGGGTATATTTCGAAATATATCTACAGAAGTCCGGATACGGTGTTTGCCTCTCTATGAGCTTTAGCTTTGATGAGATTAGACTCGCGGTGGAAATGATAATTAGAGTGGCCGTTACAGGCGCAGACGGGCGTGGGAGGTAGAAGTTAGTACAGCCTGGCAATAGGTAATGGGTTACAGTTATCGGAGCGATCATTGAATAAAGCTGGGCTATTTCGCCCTTAATCGTAGTTTAGGGTCAATATCACATTACCATCTGGTACCAACTCGGCAACCACCCTTTCGGTTGATAGGACAATAGCGAAAGACTCAATGGCTGGACTACTAACGACTCAGATTTCGAGCAGGCAACGCACATCAAAATCCTGGTCTACGGGCGACTATCGTGTTCTGAGTCTGGCTGGATATCCAAGCCATCACTTGGTAAACTTCGAGAGATATCACAAGGAAAGCTAAATTAACACTCTTTACGCACCGCCTCATTCGCCTCACCTTCTTAGCCTCCTAGGTAGTTTGTAATCTTGACGATTGAGTGAAGAATACAAGACCTCCACCACAGCCGCTGGCTCATCACTGGGTATAACGAGTTTATCGACATTTTCTTCAAGTGTCAAGTTGGCCTCGAGGCCACCTTTTATTGACGTATATCGAAGAGCAAACATGGTGAGGACCGCCCGAAGGAGAATTCAACAACAGCGGTTTCAATGCATAATAGAGATAATCAAAGATTCTTTCATAACGTGTCTAGTGAAATACAAATTGACAGGTTAACGAATCCGCAAACTCCGCACATGAGTGAAGTCCAGCCTGTTGGATTCGGAACAGCCCAATCACTGCATTTTTACCTGGTCAGTAGACCTTATGAGACGCTCATGTCCGAGGTTTCCCAATTGAATGTCCATAAACTCCGCATACTCTGATCCCAGCATTAGCAACTAACAGATAATACATTCTGCCTACGGCTTCTCGGGGACTATAAGGGCCCGAGTATATATCCATGATTTTACTGGCAGGGTGTAAAAGTTTAAGTATATTAAAAGGCTTTTATTATATATTTATATCGCAGTTTTTAATTTTAAATTACTGAGATTTTACTAGAACCTAAAGAAAGCAGGTGTAAGGCGTAGGGCGCAGGGCGTAAAACTGATCTTCCTCTGAACTAGACCTGAGCGGCTTGACTCATGTGGCTACAATACACACTCGCGTGTTTCAATCGTACTTTATTCGATCTCAGCAAAATAATTAAATATCATGTTCTCTAATTATTTTCATTTATCCCTTTGCCAGAAAACCTTCTTTTTCCACGCGATCTAGAAACATGCCCTGAATGCCTCCAGTGATCGGCCATGTTCAAGGTCGTGTGAGGTAGAAGTAAAAGGGCCCGTTTAGCTTTTTGCCCTCCATGATCCCGGCTACGGTTTTATCGTCCACCAATCGAAAGTAATCGATCACTGGTTGATCGTCATATATCATGGCAGAGGTCAATTGGCCTCGGAAGACGATTTCTTTCAACTGCATTGAAGTCAGCATGGGTGAGAGACATTGAGAAGCAGGTTGCACGTACGCTCGCAAGGCCCCATTTTCCCCAGCTCTGTCTTGTGCCGTCACGTTCTATGACCACAGGATCGACGTGATCGACCGAGAAGAAGTCTTTGCCAATCCAGGAAACGTCTTTCATGAAGTCTCCGTTCGGGTGGCCTGTGTCGAAGAACCCACCATTCCAACTACCGACCAAATGTGATAGCGGGATAGGGGGTAACTGGTCGAAAAACGAGTCGAGGGCAGCCGTATCAACTGGAGAGGCAGATTCTCTCAGCTTCGTGAATTGCTCAATGTTGCTACTGTCATCATTATGGTCAGACATGTCTACCAAGTATGAGAGACCGATATTCACCTCATTCTGTGTTTTGGCTTCTTGGTCAATCAAGGTTATGTTGTGTATGGGATCGAGGTCAGCAACTAAGACGTCGCAAATCCCAACCTATATCTCTGATTAAGTATAAGTAGTAAGGCGGCTGTGTCCCTATGGTGCAGATTTCTACCTCTGAAAAAACAGAAGACTATCCGATGATTTATAATCGACAGTTCAGTCGTCTTACAAATAGCCAGAGAACTAGAGTCTTTGGGAGATCGCTAACGTGACAAAGAGGCTTATCATAGTGCCTCTGGATTCGATGTCCGCGTCACACCGTGTGACAAGATGGCGATCCCACAGTAGTCGTTTGCCTGATGGAACTGACTGGAGCATCCACCGCGTCAGGCAGTGAGGTAAATATCGCATGCTCAGTTTCACGCACATAGACAATCCATGACAGAGACAAATGCTTCTCAATATCTATGACAGACTCGCAACACGTCGTCTAGTCGGTAAGTTATATAAAACACCAACTCCATAGGACAATTGATTGATAAGATCCCTTGACGACTACCAAGCTGTAACGTTAGCACTTGAGCTGCCTAGGTTCTATGGCGGATTGTAGATTTTAACGTTATGATGCTAGTTGTCATCCAAGGGCAAAGAAGGGCCGAAATCATTCTAGAACACCGTTGAACTAAAGTTTGCATGCACATCATTACTAGGGTGGGCAGCTCAACCTCGTGATTTTTACGTCGAGTTGCTGCGGCTCTGCCATAGACTGGTTGCGGCACATGCGGCACACCTTGCGGAGTAGATGTCTTCCAAAATACACTCATTACTTTGTCAGCAAGATGAATGGCAAATGTGTGGGGTATAAGTTTGAATCTACCGGTACTATTGCGTCACGACCAAACTCTCCCTTGCAGGTGTGTGCTTATGTCCACCGCTATCGGAGTAGGCCTTATTCTCACTTATAAATTCATACGCTTCAACTGCAAAATCCCCCGTCTAAAAAGTACACAGCCACGAGAGCTTCAACCTAGCATCTAAACTAAACATCAGAACATCGTCTCAAAGCTACCATCAAGGATTACCACCATGTCATCAGCCATTGTCACTGGTGCCACCGGTATGTTACACTTCGTTCTCACTGCCCTCCCATGCGAAAGGTAACCCACACTAACACAGTTGAACATAAGGCATCCTTGGCCAAGAGATTGTCAAGGAACTATGCAGCAGGCCGGAAGAATGGAGCACAATCTACACAGTGTCTCGCTCCAAGAAGGATGATTTCGGCCCTCGAGTCAAGCATACGCACCTCGATCTGACTGCCACAGCCGACAGCATGTTCGGTGACTTGAAGAATGTAGAAGCTGAGTACGTCTTCTTCGCCGCATACTTGCAGAAGGATACCGACGAAGAAAATACGCGTGTTAATGGTACTGTTGTCGAACTGCATTAGAATATTCAGGTGTCTGATAACACATACAGGAGACATGCTATCTGCGTTCTGCAAGGCCCTTGAATTGACGGGTGCGGCTTCAAAGATCAAGCGATTTGTTCTTGTCACTGGAGCAAAGAACTACGGTGTCCATCTCGGCCGAGTTAAGATTCCAATGCAAGAAACTGATCCACGGTGGGTTTTTGAGAGTCCTTGAAGTGCAATACTCATTTGTTTTCAGAATGCCCGAGCCGCCATATCCCCCCAACTTCTACTACCGCCAGCAAGACATCTTATATGATTTCTGTAAGAGGAACTCTGTTGAGTGGAATGTCGCGTTTGCCAGCGAAGTCATTGGATATGCGCAAGGCAATTTTATGAACCTTGCCAGCGCGACTGCGATCTACGCTGTGGTATCGAAGGAACTTGGAGACGAGTTGGTGTTCCCTGGATCTGAGGTGTTCTACAATAACGTCACTTGCTTTACCGATGCGGCCTTGCATGCTCAGTTCCTTCGATGGATGGCACTTGAGCCCCGCGCCGCTAACGAGGGCTTCAATGTCGCCAACGGCGACGCCGAGTCATGGATGAATTTGTGGCCTCGCGTTGCCAAGTACTTTGGCCTGAAAGTCCCTGCCGACCAATTTTCGCGCGACGCGCCCCTAGCTTCGGAGAAGGCTCTTGTATCGCAGCCTCCAATGTCAGTTGTGGCCAAGGACATTGGACTTGAGGGTCGTACTCCTCAGAGCTATATTCGTCAACGGGTGGATTTGGTTAAGTGGTCGCAGACCCAAGAGGTGAAGGATGCGTGGAAGCGCGTGGCCGTTCGCGAAGGCCTTGATTCTGAAGCGCTCAGCAAAGCCTCTTGGGCGTTTGCCGGTTTCGCATGGGGTCGAGATTATAACAATATTCTCAGCATGTCAAAGTCGCGAAAGCTAGGTTGGACAGGATATCTTGATACCTGGGAAAACTTCGAAAGCATCTTCAACACACTTGAGGATAAGAAGGTTATTCCCAAGTACTGAGCCATCGATCATTAAATCCATTGAACTGCCGTGGGCAGCAATTGTAACAGAGTAGATTAATCCACTGTCGCATGAAAGCCTGCACTCACGCACGGGATTGGTATGCTGATTATTAGTATAGAATTAGGACTTTGTTTGGAAATATCTTATAACCATATTAACCTAGTATTGTTTATTCAATTGGTGATTTAATTTGTGATGTTGTAATTCGGCTGTTTGGATGTAGGACTTACAAAACCCTGGATAGCATCTCAAAGCCTGATGATTGGCTGTAGGGAAGATTCCATCGACGCCAATGACGCTGTAGATATGGGGCCCTTGGCCGAGATGGGTTAACAGGATGGAGAAAGCCAAGTCCGACTTTTCAAAAGCTGACAAGGTGTTACTTGAGCTTTAATATAAGACCCCCTCCACCCCCAGTTTTCTCGCCTTCTCCAACTCTACAGTCTCATGAAATGCCACCATATCATTGCATCTTCAATAATAGAACAATCCATATAAGAGTCGGGATTTGTTTTGTCGTTCGAATACGATCTCTAATCTTTGTGCTTTTTGCCCACTGAGCCTAATGGCGCCTAATGAGAATGCTATAAGGGCAGGGCGACGCCCATCAGCGGACAATGTCGAGGGTGACAGTAAGACTTGCTCTCGAATGAAAGTCACTACAATCACATGCTCACATACCAGTTATGACATTCTCAGAACTCGATTTCGCTCGGCTCGGACTCGCACCGGAAGCCATTTCGAAGACAACACCCGTCACACAGAACGAAAGCCTGCCCAGGAACCATTTCCTTCCCCTTCAATGCCTTCACTACGGAGAGTCGACCCCCGAGTACTCAACAAATCAAGGACTATTTTCTGGTCCATTCCCCAGTTGCCTTGATGCAACAAGACAGAATATTGCCCTGTCCATGATAGATCCTAACCTTACCTATGATCCTTGCTGGCAAGCCCCCCCATTCCCACCTCAGCCAAGTTTAGCCCAGAATCCTCCGTCGCAGGCCATTCCGGGCACTCGAAACCAAGCCTCAGCGTTGCAGACGTCCAGTCAGGGCACTTCCCCGTCGGGAAGCTATCACTACTCCCCAGTGGCCGAAAACCAACAACCTGGCCTTCCAAGGCGACGAAGCCGGTACTTCCGCAGCCAACATCAACCAAACCTCTCACAGGCAATAGACATCCCAGGCTCAGCACCGATAGACGTTGCGCTAGATCCCATGCAGCGCTGGCGAAACTCACCACCAGAGACTGAACCAGCCTCCCTATCCGCCATCGCTGACGCGATGAGACAAACACCGCTTCGAACCCGCTCCTCAACCGGCAGTCTCACTAGCCAGCGCATAGGCAACCGAGCCGGTTCAACCGTCAGCTTCGGTAGCGGCACGAGCTGTTCCTCAACTTCCAATGCCTCAGCCATCTCAGCAACATTTCGAAGCACATCCGAGCACTCGCGCAGTCGCGTGGAGAAAAGGACTCGACCAAGAGTTACAGGAGGGAAAAACAAGCACAAGGACAGACGGAAGTTCCCGTGCACATTCTGCTGCGACTCTTTCAAGAGCAAGTATGATTGGGCGAGACATGAGAAATCGCTGCACCTGAATTTACAGGGTTGGCGATGTGCGCCCTTTGGTGGGATGGTGATATCTTCTGAAACGGGGAGAGCCCATTGTGCGTACTGTAGCTTGCTCGATCCTAATGCTGAGCATCTAGATTCTCATGATCACGATACTTGCCAAAACCAGGGACGTCCTATTTTCAGCCGCAAAGACCATCTTATTCAGCATCTACGACTCGTACATCACGTCGAGGCATTGCCCCTTATTGAATCGTGGAAAGACGAAGGGCCGCCAGTGTCGTCGAGGTGCGGGTTCTGTAATATCCAGATGCAGGCATGGCAAGAACGTGTTGATCATCTCGCCAAGCACTTTCGTAAAGGCGCGACTATGGATGATTGGAAAGGAGAGCATTGTTTCGAGTCATCAATTGCTGCCAAGGTCACACATGCAATGCCACCATATCTCATCGGTTCCGAGTCAAGAGCTCTGATTCCATTCTCGGCCAATAGCCACGGTACAAAGGACCACCTGTCGCAGATCCAACACGCGTCGGAACAAACTCGGCACACATGGAACGACGGACGCATGGCGACGCCAACAAGTGGCTCGGAGCTGTCGCCTGAATCGACCACACAGCCAAGATCTCTGGGTACCGTCAACGAGGATACCAGCAACATGACCTTCCCCGAGGTTTTGGCGCTGCATCTAGGGCGCTATGCACAGGAGCAGATGAGACTCGGTATCATCCCGACGGATAGGATGTTTCAAGATGAAGCTAGACGGATCATGTTTGACTCTGTTGATCCTTGGGACCAAACCATTGCTGATAACGAAGATTGGCTTTCGCTGTTTCGCAACCGATATATCAAGGATATATCGGGCAGTCAGGAGGATTCAATCTGATATTTTAGGTGCTAGTCTTGATATTATATATTATATGTTTACCCAAGGTCAGAGATTATAGTAATGTCCCTATAGATCCTTGGGCATAAAGGAAATCGGGACTAAGTCCACCTCCTAACACCTCCAAAAAGATTTACAGTACAATGCTACTCACGCCTAGAGGCCCGTTTCCCTGCATGTATATCGCCCTACGCCCCGCGCCCTACGCCCTACGCCCTACGCCTTGCGCCACTACTACATAGGCCGTTAGTATCCCTTCAGAGCCCGCCCCTTTCGACTTGCCCCCGACTAGTCTAGCGCATTGTCTACCAATGAGTAATCCAGTCATGTTAGGCCAACCACTCTTTCGACCACAGGAGTCCAAGGGTCCTTGGCGGGCCAATAGCGAAGCGAACGGAGTCGCGTATTATTACGAATGATCTACTGTAGTGACATGGCTTGGAATCTCCAATAGATTGCAGCATGCCATCTCCCAGTCCTCCAGCAACCTAAATGAGATAAAGCAAAGTCTGCCACAGCATGGCAACCTCGAAGCTCTTCATGTACGAATGGAGTGGAATTAACCAACCTGCCTCCCTTAATGTTTCCCCTGTTTCCTACTCGATCTAACAAAGAGAATGTAAAGCACCGGTGCAACTAGATACATTGGCGGAGACTTCCTCTACGAAGCCCATCATACTCGTCCCACATGGGAAATCTCGGCTCTGGCTAGAAGCGAAGTTGCGGTGTCGAGTTTGCAGAAGTATCCGAGAATCCGCATCGTCAGGGGCGATTTGGACTCGGCCGACTTGCTTCGCGATGAGGCCCAGCGGGCGGACATTGTGCTTCGTGAGTATCCTTCCCTCCCTATCTTTATTGATACATTCCGTCGCGGACGATGCACGTTGGGGTTTGCACTTGTCCGGTCTGTACCTTGTGTGGTGTTCAGCCTGACTGACCAGGATAAAAACTACTGATAGACTTTGCCAATTGCGACCACGAGGCATCAGCCAATGCTCTGCTGAAGGGCATGGCCGAACATACGGCCGACCGCCCGGGCTGGTATATTCACACCTCTGGGACTGGCATTCTATCCTTTGAGGACGGCCGACATCAGACCTGTGGCGTCCGACGCGATAAGGTCTTCAACGACTGGATCGGTGTTTTGGAGCTCATCAATCTCCCCTGTGACGCGTTTCACCGCGACTATCGAGGACGTACCGAAATACTTCAGGACTGCCATTGTTTGCCAATGCTGCATTTACGGCGATGGTCGCGGCCCAGGAAACAGGTCAAGCACCCAGGCCTACACAATGGTCACACACATCTTGGAACGTGGCAGAGGCTTCGTCGTCGGAGAGGGTAGAAACATCTGGCACTACGTACACATTCGCGATCTCTCTAAGCTTTTCGTGCTGCTCACAGACGCCGCGGCGGCAGGAGGGGAGGGAGCTTCCTGGGATAGCGAAGGTTATTACTTTGCAGAAAACGGCAATGCCACCTGGGGGGATATCTCCGAAGCAATCACCGAGGTGGCGTTTAGAAATGGCTACATCACGACCAAAGATCTCGACGTGCTGGATTGGGACGCGACGGCCGCTCTGGATCCCAAGGGCCCCTACCGGCGGGGGTCTAACTCTAGGGGCTATGCGCTTCGAGCAACCAAGCTGCTCGGGTGGCAGCCTGAACAACCGGGGTTGTTAGACAATATTGAGGACATTGTCACCCTCCAACAAGCTTGGCGTGCGTCCAAGAAGTAGGATTCGGGTTCAGCATGAACGACAAGAGGCCACTCTGGAAAGAGGAGGAAAGTGTTCAATCTTTTCGATTATCTGCCTTTATTACTACTATCAAGTATATAGTTAGTGTCGACCCTAAACAGGTCAAGGTAAGCTAAGTGAAGCTTCCCATGAGTTTAAGGTAACCCTCCGTATGTATCTCTTTATTGACCCTCGCCCATAAAAGGAACTACAAGAGGACTCTGAGTTGGTGGGGGGTCAAAAGCGCGTTGTACTTTAAGGGCCAATTCTTATGCCTAAATCTAATAGGACGTCAAGCAAGCTCCCGTACTCCATCTAATAAGAGCCCAGTACGTATAAGTTGTAAATTTTCGGCTTATTGTTAAATTAATGCCTTGGTTACATTCCCAAACGTGGCTTTGAGTTCCATATTTGCCACTTCGGGTATCACAGTGCGTTTGCTGAAAGAGATCAGCCAAAACTTTCTCGGTCTATGTGCGCCTTGGGCTTAGATCCCTTAGCATAATAAATGATTGGCCGCTTATGCCGCTCCGAGGCTATCTGAGTGTCTCTCTAACTTGATCGATCCGTGTCACTGACTAATCTGAATAAGTAAAACGATTTATTCCTTCACTAATGGAAAACCTTTACCTACAGTGCGCTTCTCGCTGCTTTCGGTGGCCTCTGCTCCAGAATTTTAAATCTTCTGGAGAGACTAATTATTCATACTGCTAGCAAGTTCCTCCGGGTTTACAAAGCATTGGTCTCAGCCCTGTCCTTCATGCCGATCAGTGGCTATAATAACCCTTGGCCAACTCATAATTAAAGAAAAGAAATAGAATCTTCTAAATCTCCAGAGCCTCCTACGCTGAGGAAAGACATCTTCCAACCCACTTTCATCTACCTTGAGTTTCTTTTGACAACACCTACCTTCAGCATGACTGCCTGAAACCTTCCTGTATCTCAGACTTCCAGGCTTTTTAAGCCCCTGAAATTGGGGCGGGTCTGGCTCTCCCACAGAATCGTCCTGGCTCCCTTGGCCCGGTACCGGAATGACGAAGGGCATGTTGCTAGGCCCTTTATGAAGCGCTACTATGCGGATCGCGCCTCTGTGCCCGGCACACTAATTATCTCAGAGGCTACTAATATCGCTGCTGGACAGGAAGGCCAGCGATACACCCCCAGCTTCGTCAGTGATGCTCAAGTGGCCGCTTGGGAGGAAATCATCGATGCTGTTCATACCAAAGGGTCCTTCTTCTTCCAACAACTTTGGGATCTCGGACGGGCCGCCGACCCTTTTTATATGAGAGAACGCGGTTCAAAGTACAGATCCAGCAGTGCTGTGCCGATAGAAGGCGTCAACGTAACCCCTGAGGCCATGACAGAGGAAGACATCCAACAAGTTATTCAGAACTACGTGGATACCGCTGAACGAGTCATGGCTGCTAGAAGAGACGGTGTCGAGATTCATGCCGCCCATGGATATCTTCTAGATCAATTCCTCTCTGACCAGGTCAACCACCGCACTGATAAATGGGGTGGTTCCATTGAGAACCGATCCCCGCTTGCGCTCGAGGTGGCAAATGCTGTTGTCGACGCCGTTGGCGCAGAGAATGTTGCCATTCGTCTGTCTCCTTATGCTTCTTTTCAGGGCGCTCAAAAGTCGGATGCCAAGAGTCAGTACCTTTATCTGGTTCAAGAACTGAAGAAGTTGGGATCTCTCGCATATCTCTCCCTTGTCGAAGCTAAGGGTGACCCCGCCATCTTCTTTGCCAATGCCTCAGCGGAAGACGAGAAGACACTACACTTCATTTTCGAGGCTTGGAATAATCAATCTCCAGTCATCGTCGCTGGTGGTTACACCCCGGAATCAGCAGTATCGGCTGTTGATGATCATTATAGGAAGTGGGATGTACTCGTCGCTTTTGGCCGTCATTTCCTCGCCAATCCTGACTTAGTCTTCAGAGTTCAGAAGGGCTTGGAGCTTAACAAATATAACCGAGTAACATTCTATATCAATATGTCGGAGGAGGGTTATAATGATTACCCTTTCCACGAGGAGTTCTCTGAATACGCAACAGCGGCCTAATTGATTAGAGCTGGGCAGAGACTTGGGAGTAGAGAACGAACTTATTGCTTGGTTTCGCAATAGTGTGGCCGAGGAAGTCAGTATTCAGGCAGACAATTATATAGATTTTAGATTTTGAAATGTCATAACGTCTGTTTTATCTTGCAAAATAAACTTTGAGATTAGCTAAACTTATAAAATTGTATCTTTGATATATATATTTACATCATGAAGCATGTTAATAATCATCATAAGACCCAAGTATGCCGTCACCTGTCAGCGGCTTGTAGAGTCCTAACCCATGAAAGTCCATCCTTCCTCACGAGCCACCAGCCTTCCTCTGACCAGAAGTTTCGTTTGTTTTCCATTTCCACGGAGACTAGTAGGATTGACGGATTAATGAAACTGATCAAATCTTTACCCTTAAGAATATCGTCTTCTCTGCACACAACGGTGGGAGCATTGCCTTATGATAATTAGTAAGTCTATCCTGTAGCTGTGAAACCTTCATTCAACTGTTGCCTCGAGACTTGTTTGGTGACAACAGGCATTGCTACGAAGTTCTCATGCAGAGACCATGTGTGATTATCTATCGACAGCAAGGAGATCCGGTAATCTCGACATAATCAGTTGCCTTCTCCTTCGGCCGCATCCAGGCCTGTGCTAGCGATCCTCTCTACGGAAACATTGACATCGTGGTCGCCATCCAACAAATCTAACCACGAACTTTTCACATTTTGATTCTCCAGTAGTGATACGATAGGGTCCACCACGGACGCTCGGCTAACATTGCCCCTTGAGGTCTTGGTCTTCCCAAGTTCGACTTTCCCAGCGGGCTCGTCCGATAGCATACCAGGACGAAGACTTATTCCTGAAAAGTCCGATCGGAGAGATGAATTTTGAAGAAAAACCTCATCAGCAGCCAGCTTAGCCTTGCAATAACCAGAAAGATCGCCGCTTTGCATTTCGAGGGCGTACGTCCAGGCATCGCTGTCCCACCAGCTAGGCGATTTACGGCGGCAGGCCAGATACGATATGAGAATGAACTTTTTGATAGAATTTGTCTGAACTGCTGCATTGGTAAAGTTGATCGCAGCATCTCGATCGATAGCAAAGGTATAAACAGAATGTTAATGGTAACCGACAGTTTGCTAGGCAGGTGTTGCTTACCCGATCGAGACCTCCTTTTCCACCTGCTCCAGCGCTCCAGACAACAGCGTCCGGTTTGACCTCCTCGAGAACGTTCTTGGCTTGGAAAAAGCTCTTGATGACTTCCAAGCTCCGGACGAGAACATGAAGGCGCTGTTGTCCAGAGGCGAGACTCTCAATCTGGTGAAATTGTTCTTGAGCTCGAATAACGCTGGTGACAGTCCATGAATTCTTCAATAGCTGCCGCGTCAGTATCTGCGCGACCTTTCCGTGACCGCCAAGGATAAGAACGTGTTGACCCATGGTTGCGAAAAAGCTGGTCAAACAAGATGTTTGGTGCCGGGTCCTAGGTAGCTACAGTCATGTAGAAGGGTCTGTACACTGATTCTTATCGATCATCACCTGTATCGACTAACCGATACTGAGTTCAACATCCAGTACTGCTCTGGGACTTGCAGTTCATTGACCGAGAGCGGAACTACGCCCTACGTCCTACGCCCTGTGCCCTATGCCCGGCGTGCCCGCACTCATCTGCATTCAATACCACCACAAGTCCAATTGGAGAGATACCAGAAGTATCGACACGTAGTTATATCGTCATGGGTAACTTTGTGACATCAACCCCGCAAAGCTTGTTTCGGAGGTCGTACTTTAGTAACACGTTCATCAAGATTAGGTGAATGATTTAAGAGCCTAGTAAGGAATCCAATTCACTTTTTTTTAAATCAATCGTCGAGATTTATACTCAACTAAGCAACATGGCAAGCAGTTCATCTCAAAACGTCAGCAAGGGCAAACGTGTCCTTCTCACCGGAGGCAATGGCTTTGTGGCGTCGCATATACTTAATGATTTGGTGAAAGTAAGTCACTATGGAAACTAACGGCATATCCCGGCTGCTATAAAATAGGCTAATAAAACCATCAAACAGCGTGGTTATTCGGTTACCGCCACGGTTCGGTCTGAAGACAAAGCGCAAGCTGTTTATAAAACTCACCCTAACTGGAAAGAGAATGTCGAGTTTGAATATGTCGCGGACTTGACTAAGAAGGGGGCCTTCGATCATCTCTTCGAGGGTGCGGGCCAACCATTTGATTACATCATTCATACAGCCTCTCCAGTTGCATTCAAGGTCAAGGACATTCAGAAAGATCTGATCGATCCTGCTATCCAAGGGCAAGTAGTAACCCTTATGAAGCTTTATCTAGGAGCGACTGACCTGTGTAGAACCATCGGCGTCTTCGAAAGCGCACACAAGCTAGCTGGGCCTACCTTGAAACGAATTGTACTCCTTGGTAGCGCAGTTGCTGTTCTGAACACCTTTGAAGACAAGACCAAGGCTGGGAAAGCTTATACAGAAGCTGACTGGAACCCGGTATGTCAGATTTTGAGGAACATTCTAAGGAGCAGTTAATAATAGACGACAGGTTACTTCGACTTATGCTATCCAGAACAACGACGTGGTCTCTGGATACAATGCCTCAAAAGTAGAAAGCGAAAGAGCAGCGTGGAAGATAATGAAGGAAAAGACCCCTTCATTTGATCTCGCTGTTATCAACCCGGATATCATCACTGGGCCCATGATCCACCCGATGTCAGGAGCAAAGTCGGTTAATGAGACAAACCGCTTTGCAATCTACAATTTCTTAGATGGAACGCATCAGCAAATCGAAGGTGTCGAATTCCCCTTCTATCACTTTGTAAGTCAATTTTGCATTACTCCCAGCTAGCCTCGTGCTGACTGATTGTTCTAGGTTGACGTTCGCGATGTAGCTCGGGCCCACGTGGACTCTTTGACAAACCCAGCCGCGTCGGGGAAACGAATTCTCATGGTGGCTGGCTTGATCACACCTCAATTGGTCGCCAACACCGTGCGCAAAGCTTTTCCTCAGTTGCAAAGCAAAATTCCCGAAGGAAACCCGGCACAAATCTTGCCGCCTAATAACGAACCGACGGGTTGGGACACCAGTGCTAGCATCAAGATTTTATCAGAGGGAACATCATCAGGGAAATGGGAGTTTATTGACTTGGAAAATAGTTTGACGGATGCTGTTCAAGGTATGCTAGATGCCGGGATTTTGTAATGAGACTATCCCACAAGGCTGGCCCCAACCCTCATCAACAGAGGGACGGCACATGACTATATCAGGGCTTTTGGTGATGATTAACCTCCGATCTTAATACATAAGTTTTCACATGCCAATTTAAATTGGTGTTATGTCAGTTGTGAGCTGCTTCTTATGTTACCTTAGCAAGGCCGGGATAGGAGAGCAGCACCGTGATGATTGTTAGCAAGTGATAGCTGCTAGAGGTACAGAGGAACGTCCTCCCCATGCTTTATTCTTGAATTTATTCCTTATACCTTGTTCTGTTCCCTCTGCTTATGAGTATTTACAACCCTTCCTATTATAAATAGGAATTGACAGTGTGCTAGATCTCCTTCAAACTCATCATTCTAACTCAAGTATGATACAACTAACATACTGGTATCTTCTATGGTGTAGCGACTGCTGCTTTTCCGTATCTTATTCAGCCCTTCTCGAAATCTGTTTGAAGCCTTTTCTTTGGTTTGCCATTGGAGTGTCTCGCATTTCCATGGCAACTTGTCCTTGAATCTTTTTTATACCGAAACCACTGGGCCCGCCGCTGTTGACAGCTTTTGGCAGAAGGGACTTCGTTTCCTCAGAGTTTCACCGTACCTAATGAACATGAAAGGAATGCACGCGAGTACCAAAGTAAAGAAAGCAAGCAGAGAACACGCCCACTGAATCCCCAAGCTCTCGTACATTAGGGGCGCAGCAAGTGGCAAGACTACAGCAGTTATCGACCGCATCGTACTCGATGCGGCCTGGGCCGATGCAGAGTACTGCCCGTAGGCATCGGTGATATAGTTCAGTAATGCCATAAATTCCACCAAGTAGCCAGCGCCAAAGAGAAGTCCCGATAGGGACGGTACGGCCGGATGAACTTCTGGGTATGACGTCCACCCAAGCCAGAATAGGGACGCGACGATTCTAGAGGCATGTGAGCTTATGAGATCATGAGGATTGATATACTGCCTACAATGGGCCGCCACCACAAGCCAGAGGTAGACGGCGATACTCGATTTTATTCGCCCAAACGACACCCGCTTTCATTGCTGAAGAATGGTAGGAGCTATACCCGAGGAAAAGCCCTAGAGCAACTATCGAGCCCGCTGTGACTACCTCTTGTCAGTCTAGAGGATAATATTGACATGTTGGGCAGCATAGACTTACTTGGTAGAAAGGTCAAGCCAACTTCACCGGATGATAGTTGGTACACCCCTACAAAGTATAAGTGACATGATAATCAGCTCAAGTAAAGCGCCTCAAACCTTGGAATATGATCGGGTATGCTTGGAAGAATAGGTACAAAGTCGCATACACAAGAGCCAGATAGAGGGATGTAAAAAGAACAGCTGGCTCACGTGCGGCCATGACAAACGGCCTTGAGAAGATAACCTTGAGCTCTTGTGCAAAGCTCGGCTGTTGCTTCTCTGCGGACTCGGGATCAACACGGTGCTTTTTCCTGATGATAGGAGCGTAGGTCTCCGGTAGACAACACACGAGCGGCAAGAAGACGCCTGAAATCCCCAGCCCGACCCAGAAGGTCAGGCGCCACGAATGTCTGGTGGCGTACCCAGAAATGATAGGCCCCAAGGGAGGTACCATGGCCGTAGCGCACATGTAATATGCTGTTGCTCTGCCTCTTGGTCCGGGATGGTCGAAGATGTCCGCGAAAACAGGCCCAACGACGGCGTTTGGCGCTGCGGCTGCGACACCACATAGAAGGCGGAATATCAATAACGCAGTAAAATTAGGGCTCACGGCACAGCATAGGGTGAATACCATGTAGCCGAGGTACGTGCCGACAAGTACAGGCCGGCGCCCGAGATGTTCGCTGAGGGGGCCGAATATCAGAGGGCCGATCGCAAATCCAAGCATATAAAGGGAGTTAATCAGGATCAGCTGCAGGCGATTGGTAACTGAGAATGCTTTAGCAATATCGCTCGCCGCTCCGGATGGTAACGAAGAGCCAAGGGCGCTGTTTGCGATGATGGCAATGCCTGCGGCTACGACTTGTGCTTGTTTGCGCTGTTACTGTTCAGTTTACCGCTAAACCGGTGATATCAAGTTTAATATAACTGAGTTTTGCTTACTCGAGAGAACTTGAGAGGGTTCTTATTATCTGGTAGTTCAAACGTGGCATCCAGCCATTCATTCCCTGTTGGTGACGGGGCCATAGTGAGAGTGACTGTTTGATAGATGGTCGAGTCAACAGAGGCCTTGATAAGACGGCCGTCAAACATCCGAACTATTTTTCATCTTTTCGGAGCTTCTCAACTTTGATCCCATGTCGAGATAGTGGACTCTCGGCGTGCCACTCCACTCCGAAACCGAGCTGGGCTCGGGGCTGTTAGTTCAACACCTTACGCCCTACGCCCTACGCAGGCGCCTTGCCGACGTCCTACCTAAGCTTATGAAGGTGGGCGTCATAATGGATTGGCCTCCCTTCGTATCTACCTCGAGTTTTCGGTACAGAGTAATACACCAGGCAGATATCAAGCTTCAGGTCTCTTTAGCAGGCAATTCTACCAGGTTGGCTTCCAGCAGAACTGAGAATTGGCCCAGCAGGTGGGGTTATTGTCGCGGAGCTGGGGGTTGAAAGACGGTTCAGTACGCCCTACTCCCTACGCCCTGCAGAATACACCCTGTGTCCTTGGGTTTGCATGACTGGTTAGAAGAGTTGAACATCACCCTTGGGCAGAAAGGGTTTAGAAACATTTAAGAGTTCATAATAAGTATTATGTTTTTACAATAATATAAAATATTAGAGTAATTATATTCTAGCTATCTTCTCTAACCATCATGGTGACACTCTGTACAGTAGTCAATGTGAATCTTGCACGAGTTGGACAGGTCAATGTTACCACAACGTGTCAAGCCCTCTTGCTGTCGGCGCCTGCAATAGAGTTAGCATATATATCTCACACAGGAAAATCGGGCCAACTTACAGATCCTTAATGTCCTTGCCCTTCATTCCAATGCCATAGTCATCACAAGAGAACTGAACCGTGCAACCCGCCTTTCCAAAAGTGAGTACCTTGAGAATACTTCCCATGCGCTCATATCGAGAAACATAGTCGGTGTACAAAGTGTCATCCTCAAACTTGTTCAGCGCAGCCTCGCAAGCACCAGCAACAGCGTTGCGAACGTTCTTGTCACCGCTGCTGCAGATACTCGATCCATCGCCGTTCCAGTTCGTGGCGGTAGGCAGAGGAGTTGATACTGTGGATGCTTCGCCGAGACCCACGGTGGCGGTGACCTTGATGGTGTTGACGGCGAAGTAGCTGAGGGAGTAGGACTCGTAAACGAGAACAGTACCGGCGTCGGTGCGGGTGAAGGGCTCCTTGAAGACAGTGGGCTCGGGGGCAGGAGGGGGGGTGGTGTACATGCTCATAGGGAACTCGGTGTAGTCTGCGCATTGGCCTGAGATCATGGGCGCTGTGACGACGTATTGTTTACCCTCGCTGGTTGTCTCACAGTTACAGTAGGGGGTTTCAACACGAGGGCCACCGTGGGGAATGCAGGGGTAGTAAGTGCGCATGGTGGTTGTGGCAGTGGTGGAGGTGATCATATCAGAAGAGCTGAGCTGGGTTGTAGTACCATCGGAAGTTGTACCAGAAGACTCGTTGGAGGATTCGGTGTTGCGGGTAGTCGTGATGAGAGTGCTGGGGATGGTAGTGGTTCGCTCAGTGGTAGCTTCTGAAGAAGTAGTCTCCTCAGTCTTGTCACTGGTAGTCTCAGCTTCAGTGGAAGTAGCCTCGCCAGTGGTCTCAGTACCAGTAGACGAAGCAGTAGGCTCCTCGGTGGTAGTCGCATCAACACCAAGTCCCTCATCTAAAGCATCCTCAAGAGCCTCGACGGTCTCCTCATCAGGCTCAGAGTCAAAGTCATCGGGAATATCGCTCTCCAGCTCTTCGATGTCGAGCTCCTCACCTTCCTCGGCCTCGGCAGACACAGTCTCGGTAGAAGTGGCTTGGGTACCAGTTGCGCAGCTGGCGACGGTAGGGCAGTCACCAAACTCGGTGTGAGTGACGGTTCCATCGGTGGTGTAGTACGAGATGGTTCTGGTGCAGTCCTCGATCTCAACGGCGGAGCAAGCCTCGGTAGTAGTGGTAGCCTCAGTTGTCTTGGCGGTCGTCTCAGCAGTGGAGGGCTCAGCGGTAGACTTCTCCTCTTCCTTGGTGGACTGCTCTTCATCCTCCTTCTTGGTCTCGTTCTTGTCATCCTCGCCATCTCCCTCGCCCTCGCCACCGCCACCAGGAGTACCACCGCCAGCTCCAGCGGGGTTAGTACCAGGAGGAGGGGGCAGAATACCAGCAGGGAGATTGCCAGAGGGCTTCCAGAACCAACCACCGGGGAAGATGACGATAGCAGCACCACCATCATCAGTAGTAGTGGTGGTACCAGTGAAGTCGGAGAAGTCCTTGTCCTGCTCAGGGACATAAGTCACAACAGCGCCGTTAGAACCAGTGACGATACCATCCTCAGTGGTGGTAGGCTTGGGAGGGGCAGTAGTCTTCTCGGGCTCGTCGGGAGCACCGGTCTGACCAGGCTCGTTCTTCGTTGTTGGCTCGTTTGAGCCAGCGTCCTCAGTTGTGGGCTTGGGACCAGGAGCCTGAGTGGTGGGCTTCTCAGCCTCCTTGGACTCAGTGGTGGGCTCTGGTTCCGGCTTCTCCTCGGTCGTAGGCTCAGCCTTGTCAGTGGTGGACTCGACAGGGATCTGAGCCTCCTCAGAAGTGGAAACCTCAGGAGCCTTCACTTCGGTAGTAGATTCGACACTGGGAGCAGGAACAGATTCAGTCGAGACCTCGGGTGCCTTGTCGGTGGTAGGCTGAGCAGCCACGGAGGTCTCAGTGGTGACCTCGGGGGCTGGGACCTGAGTGGCAGGCTCGGCAGCCTCAGTTGACTCGGTAGAGACAACAGGAGGTTGGATGTCAGTGACAGCGTCAGTAGCGGCGCCGGTAATAGCCTCAGAAGGAGTAGCAGCAAGCTCAGTTGAGGTCTGGTCCAGAGGAGCAGCGTCAGTGGACTGGGTACCAGGCTCAGTCTCTTGAGAGTTTGGGTTGGGAAACACGGGATGGCCAGTAGCAGTGTTAACGGGGTTGTTGTTGTCGGTGGTGGCAGTATCAGGCAACTGCTCCGGCTGAGAAGCTGTCTCAACACCAGCACCAGCAGACTCTGTTGTTCCAGCTGGTGGAGCAACGTTTGTTGTAGGCTCTAGAACCTGGCTAGTCTCTTCAGTTGAAGCAGGAGCAACATTGATCTGAGTTGTCTCCTCATCGGCAGAAGTAGTAGGAATCTCCACTTGCGCTTCAGAGGCAGCAGAAGAGGGAGCCTGATCGATGAAAGGCTCTGAAGAGGTCGTCTCAGGAAGAGCAACCTGAGTTGAAGGCGCAACGAAACCCAGGTCCGTCGAAGTCTCAGTACCCGTTGTTGTAGAAAACTCCTGCCCAGAAACGCCCGACAACGACGTTGCAAGACATAGCGCAAGAGCGCGCAACTTCCAAGGCTGCTGCATTATGTAACGAACGTGAAAATAAAAGAGTGAACGACTATACTAGCATAAATGAATGAATGAGTACAGTCCAAGACAAACGAATGAAAGAGTGTCCGTAAAACAAAGGACCAATGTTGGAGGAGAGGCGCTGGGTTGCCTTTTCATGGAACAAACATACCGTGAGAATATACCCGTCATGGCTGCAAAAGATGGCAGTGGAGCTTAATCTATTGACCCTTGAAACATGTCAGCTTAATTAACTTACGTGAAACGTTGTGGAGCTGCTGATGCTCAGCCTTGTTGGGAGATTTGCACCGTGCATGATGAGAATGTAACGGGAAGGACTCGGTGAAATTGAGTTGGATTTGAAACCTGGTAAGGCAGAGCTGATCGTCGATATTACTGTTGCATTGAGTATTTCATCTCGGAGTTATGTTATGCTTATTGGGCGTTGTACGGCTTTGCTATTATGGAGATGGTGAGATGGAGCGCTAATGTCAATCCCTCGGAGAGCGCAATCCTTTGCCTATCACTTCCTACCCAGTCAATCTCTTTTATTCAAGTAATTCGTCTATCATGAATGGCGACGCGTATAACCCCCTTTGTCTTGCGCAATCTTGTAGACTCTCTTCACAATCGGACTGATTTCTGTCATTTTCTAGCTATCTAGATGGTGTCAGATAACCGTAAATCCTTCGTTCACAGTGGCGTAGTCTAAAAACACGATGAATTTCTCCCATCTCTCAACATGCGAAAATATCTGCCGACAATTGCCTTGTGAGGCACAGCCCAAGGATCGGCAATAAGCGAAATGCACAACGGCACGGAATGTGGGGAGTCTTATTCTCCGTCCCTCGATAGTTGGTTCATCAACAAAACTGCTGTGGAGTTTCATATCAAATTCAAGGAGACAATCGAGGCTGAGGCTGCATCAACTCATTATCCGGTCTGGCCGATACTCAATGGTCTGTTCTTTTTTAGTAATGGCTTTGAGACTCGTCAATCAGCGTAGGATCAAAGGATGAAACCCCTAGGGCTGATTTGTGGGGGTGTCATCTTGGATAGTGGATGCTCAGCTTATGCCAATTTACTGCAGGGGCTACATGGATCGGGATAAACATTCAAGGATGAGACACTCTCTACCATTTCATTGAAATGTAATATACATACATTATCAAGCTCCATTCGTCTTTGCTTGTCTGTCCCCCAGTCATTCGCTCCTTTTCGCGTTCTACCCGAACGCAGCCGCTCGTTTGAACAGTCACTCTTTACAGTACCGTGATTATTTTTGCCCATAATGCGTTTGTCCAGCTTTTTGCTGGCCGCTGGTCTTTCCAGCTCTGCACTCGCTGTCGATGCATCGCTGGATCCTTGGGAGATTGACCCTAGCTGCAATGGCTTTGAGAACGACATCAAGGATGCTCTGACGCAGTCAATTGATCTTGCTGAAGCTGCTAGAATCAGTCTTGAGTTTCTTCTTGCAAAGATGCCGGACCGAAACTCTGATCCCGACGGTGCTGTCAAGTGGGCGAGAATTTCGTCGGCTGCTAATAGCATCTTTGGGCTCATGCCCAATTACAAGGGCCATAATGCTGAGACGCAGAAGTACATTGAGGATTTGAGAGGTTTGTTGAACTCTTCTCAAATAATGCAATTTGCTGACATTGAGAAGACATCTACGCCAAGACGGCCAACACTCTGCCCTCATCTCAGAACAACCCCGCCAAAGGCTTCAGCCCAATTCTCTCCCAGAAACCCAACGCCAAGCCCATGATTGTCTGCGGCGACGCTGTCTTTAAGTGGTACGACGTCGATGACGAGCCCGAGCCTGGTGTAGGCAAGGTCAGAGACCAGCCAGCTGTAAGCGGCTACATCCAGAACGGCGGTACAATCGCAGGTGCCTTTTATCACGCCAACCGTTGGGACTTTAGGAAGACCAAGGCAGCTTCCGTTGGACACTGCATTGGCAACCGAGAGGCTCTTATCTCGTCGAGAGATGATCTCTTGATTATCTGTCCCAAGATGACGTCTGATGCTGGAAAGGCGCGCATTACGCCTCGACAGTATAAGACTTCTGCTGCGCAGGGTGATCATATCATGACAAACTGGGTGTCTAACCCCACTCAGCTTTACCACGAGCTTATGCATTGGTTCGGTGGTGTTCAGGGCAACAACCTGAAACACAGTGAGTTACGCGACATATCCTATCTTCTGCCTAGCCTAACTTTGTGTAGTCATCCAGGATCAGGTCGCCGTTAACGAGAAGGGTTACTTGAGATACAAGGACAAGAACAACCAGGTCGAATATTACACTCGTCCTCCTTCGGACCAAGAACTTGCTCAGAAGCAGCAAAGAAAGCAGGGAGCTTGTAAGTTAACCGAAGATGACTGGGAGAAACATGCTAATTATTTCTAGATGGCCTTCGTTGGATCATGAACTTGGCGCGCACTTATAAGGACAAGAATGGCAACACAAGCCAGTGGTCTGGTCCCAAGCTGGCCACCAAGAACGCTGACTCGTTGGCACTCTTTTCCTTCATGATGTAAGTCAATCGCCCAACGTTATGGTCATTCCCGTTTCTAATAGAAATTCACTAGGTACCTGGATCAATTCGACTGGTCTAAGAACGGTGTTGCTGAAGACTTTACCCGCCTCAAAAACAAGTTGGGGCTGAAGCCTTAATCATTGCCACGTGTTGAGACAAGTTGGAGAATATGATGTATCGCGTAAATAGTAATGCAAGAGAACATGCACTCTTGGAAGTTCAACATTGTCACTTTTTGAATGTATTTATCTTGTAGAACCTGTTGAGTAATTCGCAGGGCACGACAGTGAGGATAAACATCAACCCGATTGCGTTGCGCTAGCTGTTTGAGGTGCATACCCTACCTTGGGGTAGATTAGATCGCCAACAGAAAACATAAGAAATCAGCATAACAGAATAAAGTTGTCTTATGCAAATTAATTAATTCAACTCTTCGCACGATAATCAGGCGGATTCTCCCTCTTGTTGTGATGGAATCTGAAAGAATGATCGTTGTCCTTCACGTGACCGCAAGCCAATTAATCTCATTCGCATACCTGAGGCTCTACCTCAGCCTCTAACATCTCACCTAAACATGGCGCCTTCAAGCCCAATACCGTCACCTGTCGATTTCCCATCACCAGACTTTTCTTTCGGTGGAGGCTACTCACCAGGCTCACAATGTATTCCCCCTATTACTTGGGTATTTGCGGCGTATGCTAATATTTGAGCAGCTCCAGGTCCAGCTCATTCACCAGACTTTGGACCTGATCGCGACTGGCGAGACTGTAGACATTTGATCCCAAAGCTACCGTCTACACGGCCTCGTGCACTTACACCGCCGGGCTTCAGTGATGATGATGACGATATGAGTCTGCAGCGACCGGCTGCAGCCTTTCAACAATCTCTCTGGTTCAAGGTCCCCGCTAATCTGAGACGGGATATCCTTCGGCTGGCGTTTGGAGATAGACGTCTTCATATGCATCTCGCTTTTGATCCTTCTGTTCGTAACCCAGACGATCCATATTCCCTTGAACTGGATGAACCAGACGATCCTGGCCTAGGGGATCCACAGAGAAAACTCTGGTCATGGAATGGATGCATCTGCGCTCGAAAGTATGATCCAGAGCTGGGGCCCATGACGCGCGGTGGCCTCAACCCAGGTCCCTGGATTGATCGCTGCTGTGATCCGATCAATGTTCCGAAGCCACCGCCTGAAAGTATCGGCATCATGGGCTGGCTGCAGTCGTGTCGGCAAAAGTATGTCAGCATTCTCTATCTATCAATGAGCTTCACTAACAGTGTGACAGCTACGCCGAGACTATTGATGTTCTATACTCTACAAGCACCATCATTCTCTCCAGCGAAGCAACAATCACTGAACTCCCATCGCTCATAACCCACCACCATCTCACCAAGATCACCTCCCTCGAGATCAAAGCCCCCATTACCAAAGACAATGTCCTCGAGGATATCACCAACCTCATTCTTCCCGACCCCCATTCTCCCCGGTTCCCAAACCTCAAGCGCCTCTACATCTCAATGGAATGGAGCGGCGTGGATACCCGCGATCCGGATCCAGATGAACTGATCGCGTCATTCGACGCCTTGGCGGGAACAATCAAAGAGTGCGCTTTCGCCATCCCCATGGAGTGGTTTTCGCGCATCTCCTGGGGTCAGATGCGAAGCGCAACTACAGGCAAACAGATCACCTACAGCCAGTTATGGCGTACGCTCGGCAATGCTGAGGACGACAAAGATGCGCATGAGGGCGGGTTTGATGTCATACAGCTACCTTATGTAGACAGCTATCCGAAGCCTCCGTATCACTTGCAGAGTCCCGGTGCTGGGTATTGGATCCTGGAGGCGAGTGAGATGTCGTTGAGTATGGATTATGATTTTCTGACTGGGCAATACAATGATGACTACAGCGACTTCAGATAAAGCCTCTTTGTGCATGGAGAAGGGGTCTACAGTCATCTGGCGCTCAAACAACAGACACTACTATTAAAGCCGTCCTCTGAAAGTGATGTATCAACATTCTGTAATCCCGGTCGTGGATCCTGGAGGCGAGTGAACAGTCGTTGAGTGAGGTTTACAATGATCTGCATCGGCGGTATGCTTCCGACTAGAAGCAGTCACTTGATGTACAAGAAGTGTGGCTGGGCGTCAGCTGACATCAAAACAACGCACATTATTATCAAAGCCATTCTATTCATCCTATGAAAGTGATGTATCAATATTCTGTATTTCCGGTACACCCTCAAACTTGAGCGTCTCTATATCCGGCGTCTCCACTTGCAACCATAAAGTTCCCTTGGTTCCGTCTGACTGATCGAATGGTAAGCATAGATTACGTAGATCGTGGATCCCAAATTCCCACTATTTCCTGGCTTTGAACCTAACACTAGCCTCGGGCCAACTGCCGCCGATGGGGTAGCCAAGGAGCGGGGTGAATGCACCTTATCAAGTGATTTATATAAAAACAAGCTCAACCGTTTCCCGCCATTCCCGGATCTTGCTTCACTTTTCTTAGTATCTCTTCATCATGGCGCCATCAGAGGATTATCAAAACATCTTTCACTGGGCTGAGACCCAGAAGGATGGAAGTATTCCCTCCTTTGCGCTTCGAAAGAATGATCCGTATACGTACCTCTCTGGTTTCAATAACCATCATGAATCAGAGGCTATTCCTGGAACTATTCCGCAGGGACAGAATAGTCCGAGATGTGTTAGGTTCGGGCTGTATGCTGAACAGATGACGACGTCGTTTGGGGCTTCTCGGCAGGCTAATAAGAATTCGTGGCTGTACCGAGCGAGACCTGCTGTTGCTCACCAGGGATTTGTAAGTGTCGACGCCTTTGGGGAACTACTATTGCTGACTTGGGTAGACGGATATGCCCAAGGTTGAAGGGACAGAGAGCTGCTTTCTGCCTCTTAACCCTGCAGTCAGAATCTCACCAACACAGTTAGCCTGGGTATGTAAACTGACATCTCAACTCTTCATCACCATCGACTAATCCCCCAAGCTCCCCTTCGACATTTCCGAAGGCACCGACTTCATCTCTGGCCTCCGCACCATCGCTGGCTCAGGTACTCCCCCCACCCCTCCCCCTCACCCACCACCTCTGACAAACTCCAGGCGACCCTACCCTCCGCGAAGGTCTCGCAACACACATCTTCTCCGCCACAAAGAGCATGGAGAAGCGCGCGTTTGTGAACTCAGACGGAGACTTTCTCATCATCGCGCAACAAGGCAATCTCGACATCCAAACTGAATTCGGCAATCTATACGTGCAGCCCGGTGAGATCTGCGTCATCCAGCGCGGTCAACGCTTCAAGGTCGCTGTTGAGGGTCCGACTAGGGGTTATATCCTTGAGGTCTGGGGCTCGCACTTTGAACTTCCTGAGCTGGGACCTCTTGGATCAAATGGTCTTGCTAACGCGAGAGACTTTTTGTATCCCAAGGCGAACTACACTGTTACGCGTGATGATCCGTGGGAGATCGTGTATAAGCTTGGCGGGCGCTTTTTTAAGAGCACGCAGAACCACTGCCCCTTTGACGTTGTCGCTTGGCATGGTAACTATGCGCCGTACAAGTATGATCTCACCAAGTTTGTCAATGTTGGGTCTATCTCTGTTGATCATATTGATCCGTCGATCTTTTGCGTTTTGACGGCGGCTTCGCGAGATGCGAATGCTCCGTTGGCGGACTTTCTCATCTTTTCGCCCCGTTGGGATGTCGCGTCGCATACGTACCGACCACCTTATTATCATCGCAATGCAGCTTCTGAGCTGATGGGGCTTATCTATGGAGAGTATGCGGGACGATCTGATGAGTTTCAGCCAGGTGGTGTTTCGTTTGAGTGCGGCTGGGTTCCTCACGGTGTAGCCTACGAAGTAAGTCCCTGGTCATCACCCATTATCACGATCATGTGCTAACAGAACGTAGGAATTCAAGGCAGCGTCAGCTCAACCCCCGCCGCAGATGCAAATCTCCAAAGGCGCAGTGGCATTCATGTTTGAGAGCTGCAGACAACTGACCATCACCGACTGGGCGTGGAACAGCGATAAGAAGCACGAGCACGAGCCCAAGATGTGGGATAACTTGGTTGATAACTTTTCCGAGCACCTTGATGAGATTAATGAGATCTTGGGGAAGAAGACCCTGTAAAGTCGTGGGGGAGCAAATGGTACGGTAGAAAGTCAATTGCAAATGGAATGTTTTGATTGGGTTCGGCAATTTTTTCAGGCATGAAAGTGATCCACTGTTTTTTGGGGGTATTTTTAGCGGCTAAAATGCTCAAAGGCTTCCTCGGCTTCCGAGGTTGACAATATTATCAGATTGTTAGTGTAGCTTTATAGTGAGATGTGTCCATGTTATTTTGATGTTTGTGTCGGGTCCGTATTCGTATGGGAAGACTAACTGTGCTCCACTAAGCAACTTCATCATCCAATCATAGGTGACTTGTTTCGGGTATCTTTAATCGCTGTGGGCCGGGTTGAGCTCTTCCGTTGACTTGAGAATGGGTCGATATCAATTGATGACATTTCTAGATCAATAAAAGCAACAACATCGTCACTCTCGCTCATTCATCACGAACTCCAAGCCAACACTCTCACTAAACCCACTCACTCATTACGCCCGGCTGGCCCTCAACCTTCACCTCTCAAGATGAAGGCCCCAAAAACACCAGAATACGAATTTGGCGGCCCGTAAGCAAGCACCCTCCCTCACCCTCCCCCTTATCACTAACTCTCAACAGCATCGGCGCCACAGGCATCGTCTTTGGTCTTCCAATTCTCATGCAACTCCTCTATCTCGGCTGCAACGATGTTTCAGGATGTCCCGCGCCAGCGCTTCTTGAGCCTAAAACATTGACGTGGCAAAAGTTCAAGGAGCAAACGCCTTGGCCGAAGGAGGGCATCTGGGGATTCATGAGCTGGGAGGTCACGGGGTGGCTTCTTGCTTATTATTTTCTGAGTCTGGTGCTTTATCGTGTTTTGCCGGCGCAGGAGGTTTATGGGACGAAATTGAGGGAGTCGGGCAAGGCTCTGAAGTATCGCTTCAATTGTACGTGTTCCCTTTGATCTCACTCTTGGGTAGTGAAACTGACAGAATTACAGCCTTTTCCTCAAGCGTTGTGCAGTTAGTCGCCTGCGCCGTTGGAACTTACATCTACGGCGCTGAATTTCCTGTCTGGACCTTCATGACCACCAACTACCTCCAACTTCTCACCACAAGCACCGTCCTAACTTTCATCGTCTCACTTTACGTCTACATCGGCAGTTTCTCCGTCAAGAAGGGCAATCCCGAGCTGCGCGAGTTAGCAAGAGGTGGACACACCGGCCGCATTATCTACGACTTCTTCATCGGTCGTGAGCTCAACCCTCGCGTCACGCTTCCCATTTTCGGTGAGATTGACATCAAGTCTTGGTTGGAGATGCGCACTGCTCTTACAGGCTGGATCTTGTTCAACTGTGCATTTATTGCGCAGCAGTATCGGAACTACGGCTATGTTTCTGATAGTATCTTGGTCATCGCTACGGTTCAAGCTTACTACGTGCTTGAGGGTCAGTACTCAGAGCTTGGACTCCTGGGTATGATGGACATCACCCAAGATGGTCTTGGATTCATGCTTACCTGGGGTAACATGGTCTGGGTTCCTTTCCTTTACTCGACTCAGTGCCGCTACCTCTCTGTCTACCCCGTTCATCTGGGACCTGTCGGTGTTTCCGCTATCGCCACTGTCTTTGCCATCGGGCTGTACATCTTCCGATCCTCCAACAACCAGAAAGCTCTCTTCCGCAAGGATCCCAATCACCCTGCCTTTGCGAACATGACCTTTATCCAGACCAAGCGCGGAACCAAGCTTTTAACCGGCGGATGGTGGGGAATGGCCCGTCACATCAACTACTTTGGCGACTGGCTTCAGTCTCTTCCTTTCTCGCTGCCGACCAAATTCGCTGGCTACGTGATTCTGCCAGCTGGTAGTGCTGTAGCTGGCAATGAGGTCGTCAAGATGCTTGATGGCCGCTTGGTGACTCCGGATGGTGCTGCGCCTTGGGGTATGCTGTTTACGTACTTTTACTCAGCTTGGTTCGGGTTCCTGCTTATTCATCGGGAGAGAAGAGATGATGCTGCTTGCATTGAGAAGTATGGCAAGGATTGGGATGAGTATAAGAACAAGGTTAGATACAGGATCTTGCCTGGTGTATACTAAAGGGTATAACTATAACGGCAATGAGAGGGAGTAGCTTCGACTAGCTGTATTAATACGAAATACCTAAGTCGTCTGGTGCATACACATTTGAGAGTATCTGACATTTAGTAAACCTTGCTGAGATCTCATAGGCTTTACCCGTGAACCAAGAAGAGAGGGAATTGGAAATGTAATAGAATAGATAAAAAGTCGGCGGAAGCTTAAAAAAAGAAACATTTTAAATATAAATTATTAGTAAAAGTAAAATTCAAATTCCTATCCCAGTTAATAAGCCTGATATTGACATTGCAAGTTACAAGTAGGATGAATTAGTCACAATTACATCTTCTATCAGGTCTCGTCCAGGGTATTCAAACGCGTCAGTTTCGAATTCGCGTGTCAAGAGGAAAAATACCCCGCATGACGACACGCGTCGTTGATCAAGTGCCGAAAGACGTGTTAGTCAGCGATGTTTTCTTATCTTATCAGTGATTTATCTTATCTTATCAACTTCTCAGGAGCTGAAACCCGACAACGTTGCTCAATGCGTATAAGACGTTGTCGTATGATCGACGACTTGAGGAATTTGATCCTATGGAGATGATGGAGCGAGGCAGGGCTTTGGTAAGTATTTCACCGCCTCAACTTGACCGAGACTAACGGAATTAGGCTTCAAGGAGTCTTTCCAAGCTGGAGATCTCGAGCCAGGGTACAACGCCAAATACAACCTTCTCCAAGAAATACTCCGCGCTATGCTCAAGACCCCTCATGTCGGTTCGACAGATTAGATCTTTTTCGTAGCCGAGATTCTCGAGTGGCTTGACCTTCGTGGCGATTACGACGACTACGTCCAAGATCCGCGATATCCCTGGCCACACAGCTTCATCGTCCAAGACATTGTTCAAGCATTCGCTATGATAGCCATGTTCATCCCAGACTCAAATGTCACAAAGCTAGTCACCATGTTTGTCAACTCAAGCCAGTGCGACGAGTTCTGAAAATCAGGAGTCTTTGATCCCAAGGAACGAAGCAAGGTGCGCCCTGATCGCCGAACCAGAACGAGTTATAAATTCCGCGATAAGGAGTTTTGGAAGGAGTGGAAGGAGTTTTACACAAGGGTTACAGACTATATCTGCTTAGCTGTAACGCTGGTGAAAACTCAATTATCCATAGAGCCAACTAGTGAGAGTTTTAAATCAAGGTATTTAAAAGATCTGTCTTCTCTCTTTATAGTATATCTTGTCAAGGATTCATTTCACTCTGCCCTCACCTTAAAATGAAGTTCACTTATTACACCTTTCTTCCCATTGTCCTCCTCGCCACTTCCTCTCACGTAGGAGGGTGTGGCTCAAGGGCGAGGGTGTATAAAGTTCAGACTGATGCGCACTATAATGAAGGTTTACTCGATTGCCCCAACGGCTACGGCAACGTGGAATGTCCCTTTGGCACTGCAGCTCACGACGTACAAAAACATCCCCCTCTCAATGATGGCGACCAGTGCGTGACTACAGTAAGATATATCTGAAGAATTATTAAGTTTCTGAACTGCCTAATAATATGTGTTCATAGTGCACGTGTTGCCGTTAGGAATTGAGGCCTGTTCGAAGACTCTTTTGGGTTATTTGAGTCGCCATCGGCGTTGATGGAGGCCAACCTCAGCTCAAGGTTGGGGAATCAGCCCTCACTCAGCAGCAGTTCTGCCTAGAGTATCAAGGACTCAGCTGCAGAAATAGAAATGGAATTTATTGCCACAAAGTTTCGTCTCCGAGTTAGATGGTAGCCAAAGAATATATTGAACCGATTACCAGCATTACCTAAGTTACAATTTGGATCCGCCCGCGTCCACCTTCATCATAACACTCTTGACCTCCAAGAAGTTATCCATACTATAAAGGTAACCTTCTCGACCTTGCCCCGAAGACTTATATCCTCCAAAAGGAAGATCCCTGGCAGTCGTGGGACTGGTGCAGTTGATACCGACGTAGCCCGAGTTGAGCTGTTGAGTAACCCTCATCGCCCGATCAATATTCTTGGTGTACACCGCAGCATAAAGGCCATACTCTGTATCGTTCGCCTTCTGGATAGCCTCTTCTTCCGTTTTGATGACGTTGATGTTCACGACAGGCCCAAAGATCTCCTCCTTCATGATCTTGGCATTTTCAGCCGTGTCCAGGAAGATCGTCGGTTCAATGAAAAAGCCTCCTGTCTTGTCATAGCTTCCCTTCCCACCTTGAACAAGTTTTCCTGACTTCTTTCCCTCATCTATATAAGAGAGAACCGTCTCGTACTGAGTCTTGTCTGCTTGCGGACCATGATCGACGCCCTTTTGCGTTGGATCACCTGCCTTAGCAGCTGAAAGTGCCTTCTTACTAGCTTCAATGAACTTCTCAGCGATGGTATCTTGCACGTAAACACGAGAATTAGCCATGCAGACCTGTCCACTGTTCCACTGAATACTGTGCATAGTGTCCTTAGCAGCCTGTTCGATGTCTGCATCATCGAAAATAATAACAGGCGATTTACCACCGAGTTCAAGGATCACCTTCTTTAGGTTGGACTTAGCAGCTGCTTCCTGAATCGCCCGTCCAGTGCGTCCCGAGCCAGTAAACGAGATTGCGCGTACATCCATGTGTGATGAGAGGGCGGCTCCAGAGGGGTTGCCGTGGCCTGATATGACGTTGAAGACGCCAGGTGGAAAGCCCGCCTTGTGGATCAGCTCAGCGAACTTGGCTGCACCGAGAGGCGCTTTCTCGCTTGACTTGAGCACGACTGTATTTCCAGTGATGAGCGCAGGTGCAGTCTTCCCGGCAAAGAAGAGGAGAGCAGCGTTCCAGGGGATGATAGCACCGACAACGCCAAATGGCTGACGTAGAGTCATGGTGACATAGCCTGGCGTGTTGAGACTTGCCTGGCCTTGGATGTGAGGCCAAGCTTCAGCGTAGTACTCATAGCTCCCAGCAGCGGCATATCCTTCAAAGAACTCGGGCAACGGACGACCCATTGACTTTGCCTCGAGTACAGCCAGTTCGTCATTATGCTGTCTGATGAGACCCGCGAGTTTCTTCATGTAGCCGCCGCGCTTGGCAGGATCTAAGGCAGACCATGCAGGAAAGGCGCGCTGTGCAGCTGCGACGGCGTTGTTGACATCGTCTCTTGTGGCTTCGGGGACTTGACAAAGACAGTTTTAGCTGAGAACCAAAGCGGGTATTGCGTGTGGTTTACCATTTGCGACTTTATCGCCTGTCGCTGGGTTGAAGAGAGGAAAAGTGCTACCATCAGAGGCGCCGACCAACTGATACAGTTAGTCAACAGTGAATGAGCGGGGAGTTGGGCTTAATACTTGACCGTCAATTAGCATCAGAGGCTTGATTGCCTCGTTTCCATTCGTCGAGCCCATTTCTGCAAGTTGAATGATGCGTATTTTGTATTTGTGTGGATTTGACTACCGAGAAATGTCTCAATTTATCAATGACGAGGTTGTTTCACATGACATCAACCACAAGCTTGATAGGCAAAACATCCGAAAGGGTTTATGCGCCACCCCCGCAATATTTCAGGAGGGGGAAAACACCCGTGAAATATTGCAGCCGAGACGCGGCGCTATGAACGGCCCGAGAAGATCATCGTGGTGGAGTGGATCTGAGACACGGCGGCAGAGTTCATGAACTGATTTCTATCTACGATTGTGTTTATTATGTATAAAATTAAGTCTATGATCTCGATCTGAAGCCGTTGAACCTGTAGTTGTGGCAACTCTTATGCTTGTCGCCACTTAAAGTTACTCCATAGGAAGCCATTGACAAGCCAGTTCTTTTATCTGAGCAGGGAAATGGTTTTCCGGAACCTGGACACTTTCTCTTCCACTGAACCAAGTGTAAAATGCTCGAAGACTGACCAACTCGGGATCTGCCAAAAGGTCTAGAGAGTAGAGTTCTTTGGCAAAGTGCAGAGTTGAGTATAAAACGCAATCAGCAATAGTGACTTGTCCATCTCCACCATTAAAGCGGGTATCCTCCTCATAGTATTTCTCCAGCAGTTTGAGATTCTTGGTGCAGTACTCAAGAGCAAGTTTCGCCGTGACCGGATGCGTCTCCTCAAGCATGTTGAACAGCGCCGTACCCTTGTGGCACGCAAAGCCAAACTGACTGGTGACTTCATCAGCAAGACCCAGAACCTCTCTGACCCGTGCTTTTTCCTCCGCTGTCCGTCCAAGCATACTGCCACCGGCGCCTTTCGCGAGTTCAATTTGCCATGGCTGCTGTGGATGATCGCAGATGTCTTCAAAATACTCGAGAATGGCGATTGACTGCTTGATGAACTTTCCATCTGGAAGACGCAAGATTGGCGCTGTTCCTTTGGGTTTTCCGGGCGCCGTTAAGCTATTGCTATTAGGGGAGACTGTTACTTCTGTAACTTTTATGAGTGGTGATTTGTGTAGGTTTTTCTCGGCGAGATAGATGAGGACGCGGCGGGGGTACATTCCCCATGAGAGGGAGAAGAGTTCAAGAGGGATTGACATATTGAGGGTAATTGATTGGGATCTTGTTGATGGAATGAGATGTGGCAATAAAGTTGATCATTGTTGACTCAAAAGGGACTTTTATACGTGTTTGGTGAGGAGACTTTGCGGATTGTTTAGTTGATGTGAAGTCTCCGATAGGTCGGCGAGTTTCTTATCGGGATCTTTAAAGTGACCGGTGGCTACTGACATGAATTTAGAGCCAGGTTACGGCCGATACAGGGGCCAGTGAGGGAAATGAGGTGCTTGGAGAGCCAGGAGAAAGGCGTCGAGGAAGGGCTTTTGCCATTGATGGGAGATGTATCGACGAGGCGATAAGATTGTCAACGTGTTGAACCAAAAGCAGCCCAAAATATCAACAGACTCATCAATAATCACCTTGCTTTCAGTTCCACTTTCGTACAGAGTCTGATGAAAACATCTCGGGCAGATCTGGCCTCAGTCTCGTGGTCTCCAGGTTTTAGAGTCCTCTGTTGGGTTAATGCAAGATACCTCTCCCGAGAGACGCTTCCTTCGGAAATATCGGTGATGCTTCCATTGAGGCTTCTGAATTGTACGATTATCAGAGTCTACTGAGAGGTATCACCTGAATGGTGATGTCAACGTTTCCGATTTGTTGAGTGTGGAGTTAACGTTTCGTGTCTCCAGCCCCAGCACTGTAAACAAAGCAACTCAACATTTAGAGCAGGCAACGTAATTGAGCAGCCCATATGCCACGTTGAGAATAAGAAGAATTACACGTGCTTCTATCTCGAGTTTTTGTCTATAAATGCATCACTTCTTCCCTCATCTAGACACCTTTCGAAACACATCCCATCCTCCTCCCGTACCAGAGGGGGCATTCTACCCTTGCACAATCTCCATCCTCTCTCCCTATCATCTTCCAAAATGGCCTCTACATGCCTCTCCCGACTCCTCCTCATCTTCATGGTGGTGGGACTCGTCCAAGTCTTGGCCCAGCCTATCAATGTCGTTGAGAGATCACCATGCTATAAGTGGAAGACCCAAGAGCACAAGACCGAGCGCAAGCACATACAGTACGGCAGCAAGGAGCCTACAGTCGTCCACAATAACATCACAGTAAATTTTGAAGATGAGGAGGGACCAAAGGACAAGAGTCACTCGAAAGGAAGTGAAAGCGAGACCACTAGAACCGAATATCCCAAGGAAGGCTCATCAAAGCATTACAAGCACCTTTTTAAAACCGACAAGTACAAGGATCCGGAAGACTACCAAGACAAGCACTCCAAACTCGACGACAAGCATTACAGCATAAAGCCCGCCGAAGAGAAAGAAGCAAAGAAAAAGAAAAAGCCTTCGATCTGGCCATATTATGCAGAATTACTGCTAGACAAGACTGAAAACAAGAAACCGAAATCGGAGGCGCAAATGCGCAAGGACTCGGAAGACTCCACAGATAAGCACTCTAAACTCGATGGCAAGTATTATAGCAGAAAGCCCGCCGAAGAGAAAGCTGCCCACGCAGATGAGAAATCCAACACCATGTCCGTGCCATCCCATCCTCGGGAAGTTCCATCGAAGCATGTCGAGTCCTCGAACCATATGGATTACAAGCAAAATGCCTCTGACAGCAAGAAGAGGATATTGACCCCTGGAATGAAGAAAATGTCGGGCCGTTTGCGCATGATTAAACAAGCTCAAAAAAAAGATCTAGATGGCTGAATGTAGGGAACTGACACAAAACACCACCACCTTGAAGCATCACGGGAACGGCACGTGGAGGACTTAAGGATTAAAGACAATAAGGGAGCTACAAGGCCTACGAGTTCCTCATCTTCATACCTCGCACAAGCTCTCGAACCGACAAGGCTCTCAGTGGTGGGAATTATTCAGGTCTAGATGCCCCTCGACTCTAGCCTCGGTTGGTACTTGATCTTCAATAGCTGGCGCCACAGCATACCAATACAATCGGCTGTCTTTTAAAAATTATTCTTTTCGGATATAAACTCTAGTGGCTTCATGGCCGGAAGCGTATTAGTGCCAATCGTGAATTTGTGATATGTAATAATACTTTAGCAATTTGTGAAGCTGAAAACAGTGACTTTTATTAAGTTCGTTAGAGTATGAGTTATAACAGACCATCCGAAAATGAATGAAAGTGTTAGTCCTGCTGAGAGGATGTGCCATACTGGGTGATAGGCAGTGCCCTTGTAACCCGCTCTGATATGCCATTCATCGATTTGCGTACTCTACTCGTCAGATGCCTCCCTTGCACGAGTACGAACCCGAGCCAATTCAATCTCAAAAGCCTTGTTCTTGGCATCCTCATGTGAATCTGAAGAGCCAGCGCAAGACTCCAAGTCAAAATCTCGTGATGAATGTGATGAGCGTCCAATTGGTCGTCTAGGTGAAATGCCCGATTGATCCTGCGTGAGTCTCGCTGCTTCTGGCTTCTGGATGGAGTCGGTGGTGTAGCGACTACTTTGGCTCGTTCCCTTTCCTCGAATGCTGTTGAATGCGCGTGAGTTGGCAGCGAGGTTAAAGTACGGCCGTAATGAAGGGAGACATGCGATGACCAGACCGAGATATAGGTCAAGAGTATTCCAAAAGTCTACAGATATGTTGGTCTACTTTCGCGTGAGTTTGGGTGAGAGACTTACGGGCTTCCACAATGGAGACCTTGCGGTTGGCTCCGGCGATGAATAGTTCATGAAAGCGTACAACACTGATGACCATGTTGATGATGCCGAGTAGGAAGGTCAAATAAACACCAACTCGCAGCCATCCTTTGACCATGAGATCAGGTACGATCAGCCAGGGAAGAATAAAGACTGCCATAGTTAGTATTGATCATATCATGAGCAGAAATTGCTTACTGAATACATCGCCAGCAAAATGCAGAGCCCAAGAGGTCTTCAAGAACATACTTGCGGCATTACGCGGGCATTTATTGTCAGGTTCCAATGACCTAATGACGTTAGCAACTCGCATGCCATTCCCTGTAGATAGTGACTAACCAAAACCGAGTGACCGGGATACAGACACAAAATGGAAGGACCATAGTGACGATATAAGAGAGTGCAACGTAAAGAGCAGTGGCCCAAAGAAACATTCTTCTCTTGTGCATATGAACAGGAATGACTTGGCGATAGACAGCAAGCAGTGCCGCTTTGCAGAGATAAAACGCCGTGAAGAAAGGCAGAGCACAGATCCAAAGCAACTACGAAAATGTTAGTCCATGTCATAAACCATATAATCATGCCATACCTTGAGAATGAACTCTTTATCCTCGCGAGTTCCATCATAGTCCTTCAAAGTGCCGTCCACCGATGGCTCCATGACGCCCATGTGAACATACGTGACGCAGAACGATGCCACGGTAATACCAGCTGCCCATGCCAAAATCATCCATATGTCGCTGTCCATGAGTCTTCGTTTTTGGATGACGAGACGGAGATAGATTCGGGCGATGATGACGACTGTCGATAAGGCTATGAGTGTCCACTCTGTGATCTGTACCCTGTTAGCTGACGGACGAGACTGTAATGATGATACTGACCAGGAGGGTTGACGGTCCTATCGCCATGGCTGCGGTGTGATTATTTCCACGATCTTCTTGTATGAGAGCGTCGTGTTAGAATGTTGCTTGATACTGTACGCACGTACAAGTGACGTTATATGTAAGGCATGGAGGAAATAACCAGCAAACCCATCCCTCTACGAATGTGATCACAACCTCTCTAAATAACATTCTCGCTCTTTCGTTCTTTAAACCCGAAAAATAAAGTTTGCCTTCCGTTTTCATAAGCTATCCGGAATCTCTTAGCGGACGGGACGTGGCGCATTCCATATGCAGGGGCTGGAAGGGGATCTGAGCAACCACAAAACTGAAATAAATGGGTAGTGAGACCATAAGAGTCGAGCCTGTTGTTGGTGATGAGCAGTTGCTGGCATGTTGTGCAAAAGTCAGTTGGGTGTAGCGATTTGGTATTTGCGTAAATATGCTCGCTTATTTGGTGAGGTAGGTTGAGGTCAACACGTGGCAAAGCCATCATTGGGAAACGTATTTTTTAGAGTGATGATGAGGTAACTTGGCGAAGTGTTTGCCAAGTTGATCAAACTAGAACGATATCGGAGCCTCGACTGAGATGGCTGCAATTTTGAAGGTTAACGGTCTCTATTATAGACCTCCCTCACTGGAAGCAGTAAGTTTCTGAGGACACCACTAAGCTTAGCATCCATTCAAGCACTCGAATATATGATTAGTCAATATTTCATTGTGCTTATGTAGATCCAACGTCAAAGTCAGCTACTAGGGTGAGTGCACTCGCGATGCCAGCATCGTACAAAACCATCATCTTGTACACTATATCCAGCACCTGGAGCTTTCATCTGATCACAATCCCTTAATAAACCACCAAATATCCGCATAATTCACCCAACAATCAGAAAACCTCGCTATGGAAGCCAACAGCTACCAGCCTCCGGGAGTAAAGACCGTTGGTCCGAGGCATGCAGCAAGAACAAAGACGTTATTGTATGACCATAGTATGCGTCATCTTGGAGCTTTGTTAACCAAGAACTCAACGGATCTACAGCAGCAGCGTTATAGACAATGGCGCTTTTGTCGAAGCCCAATGTAAGTGGCGCCGACGAGAATGTCGCTGATCTGCATGATGTCAAGCGACTCACTGATCGACCAACTCTATTCAAAAGAGCTGCATTTCGCCAAAACCCCGAGCGTGAAACGTCGCCAATATTTGGTCGTTTCATCATGACGAGAGAAGCTCAATTGCACAACGGTGTCGCTTGACAGTTTCTTGAGGTGAGCATCACGGGTGGCCTCATAAGATCGACCATCAAGGGCACGCTACTATGTAACGTTCAACCAGAGCCTTTTGAAATTTTATAAAGGAGCATTATGGAGTCGCATTGGCAATTCACGCGGTGAGCAGGCATACCTAAGATCTTCTATTGCTAGTTAAATTTATGGAGTAGCTTGGAAAGTGATACAACGTCGCGTAGAGGCCCCAGTGAATCCTCTGCGGAGAATATCATGCAAGCGAACGTATATTATACGACATATAGAATTGCATCATGTCTAGTGGTAGTAGATTAACCCAAAACATCACCAAAATGTTTCATGTAATGTTTTGGATCTGTGAAACCAAGAAATGTTTCAGTGGGGTACCCTCAGATGATCTGAGTCGCTATGACCCTCTATCAGGGTATGTCTGGGCCAAATCCGAGTCACGAGAGGGCCAAAGCGCTGCCTTGATCAAATACCTGTTAGCGTGAATAATCGTTTTCCAAGCTAATTGGATTATTTACTACGTCAATGCCAAATGTCACGATCGCGTACCCGCTCACCGAGACGGACTGACATCTCAGTGCCATATTGACGGGCCCAAATCATTAATGGACCAGGGTTCCCCAGTCAGGCCAAGATCACATGCTCACTCTGTGCAGCGGGATCATCGTTCGTCACCGGCCAGGTTACAGATCTACTTGAAACCAAAGACACGCCACGGAATTGCGGATATCACGACATTCGATGTCGCTCGATTGTCAGGCAGGAATTAGTCAAAGCGGTGAGTCCAAAGCAAAAAAGCAAAATGAGATCTGATATGCAGGTCATTTCAACAAGGGTTAGACCACGGTATGGCTTGGCTTTCCAACCTGTTGGGCCTGTTGGCTGAGGGCAGGATGAACAGAGCAATATTACCAGTGGAGATTTCGACGATTGATCGACGAAACAAAAGACCGCACAGAGGTTTTCATCGTCACAAATCCCTCACAAACCTCCGTTTCTTAACCTCGGGATCTTCGGTAAGCCTGTCACTGTCAACCATTGAACCCCTGTTCCTATCAAAAAAAACCTTAGCTCTCCCCACTCCAACCACATGGCATATTGGGATCGGCAGTTATTTCAACCCAGCAAATCCAAGCCGCACTGACGCTCACGTCGCCCGCAAGCACAAAATCTCAGGTTGCGGCAGTTGACGCCTCGATCTGATTGGTGCAGGTCCGCGCAGTAAAACAACGATCAGCGGTAATCTTCAGGTCCAGGGTATCATTGCTCCGTAGATCAGGTCGGAGAAATTACAGCATTGGGAATCAGATGCACGATTAGATCATCGTTCTGCAGGGGACAGGCAAGACAAGTTCCGCTGAGACATATTGATGATTGGATATGCAATATAAGCTCAAGCTCGTCGATCTCTTACAGTAGTGAGACGGAATCTGTGAGAGCTGAACTATGAGCCCCTCTCTCTGATTAATATACATAACTAGACCTTGGGGTCCCCCCGCGCGAGAAGCAAATGTGTTTCTGATGACTCCAAACATATGCTGAAATTTGTTTTCGTCGTGAGTGCACAATGTACCTCCGTTGGGCTGACGAGAGTCATCTAGCAATGGATACTCGCTCGATGCCGGCGGATAGTTCATCCCGCTCGGTCGAGATTCGTGCCATTCTCATTACCTTCTCCATTCTTTCGACCATCACCGTCGCATTGCGACTCTATGTGCGATATAAGGTTCTTCATTCTCTCGGCTGGGATGATAGAGTTATGGCTGCTGCCCAGGTCCTTACGATTGGAGCTGCGGTGGCCATCGGCCTAGGTAAGCTTCGATTAACGTTGTTGTGAAGGTTGAGTGCTGACGTGGATGTAGAGAATAATTATGGGCTTGGACATCATACTTGGGAGCAGTCGAAAGAGAACTACGTTGCCTACATGAAGGTCAGCTTTACTCTTGCATGCCCTGAACTCATGCTGATATTTACTAGGCATTCTATGCTTCTGTCATTGTGTATAATGTCGCAATGTGTCTTGTCAAAATCGGAATCCTTCTTCAATACCGACGAGTCTTTGCTATACCGATCCTACAGGCACTGACGTTCTACGGACTTGTCATCATGATCGCCTGGACTATTACAATCGCTTTCCTTAATACTCTCATTTGTGTACCGGTCGCAAAGTTCTGGAACTCGACTTTAGATGGACATTGCACTGACCCTTTGACGGTCTGGTACGTCATGGCTGGATTCAACCTCGTCACGGATATTACTGTCTTCTGTATGCCGTTGCCCGTCATTGGAAGCCTGAACCTTCCGAGGAAACAGAAGATTATGCTGTTGGCCATCTTCAGCATCGGGTTCTTGTAAGTCTGCAGTTTCTGTTGGTGGGAAATAGCTAACAGATCCAGGACATGCGCCATCTCGATCTATCGTATCCGAACACTAAAAACTGCCGCTTCAACAAAAGATCCCAATTGGGACAATGTCGACGCCGCGATATGGTCATTCCTCGAAGTCACCCTCGCCATCATCTCATCATGCCTACCAACCCTCCGGCCACTTTTCTCCAAGCTCATGCCCAAGCTCTTTGCGTCCTCATTCGGCCGAAGCAACCGTGCATCCCACTACGGCTACTCTCGAACACGCAGCAGTCAAAATCTGCGTAGTATGTCTCGAAGGCGAACTCAAGACATCACCCATGACTCAATGGACGACACAAGTACCTTGAGAAAAGATGAAGTACCTCTTCCATCAATTACTCAGAAACACTACCGAACATACCCCGGTGTCAGTGTTAGCATCAAAGCCGAACAGGGACAGAATCATAGCGATGAGGCAGCGTCGCAGAGTCCTATGGAGCCAAGCTCGCCGAGTCGAGGCATCAAAGCCACGACTGTTGTTACGCAGGAGATCGTGGTAGAGAGACGTGCAGATGATGAATGGAGCCACGGCAGACCAAGTGACAGCGATGCAACTCTGAGAGAATGAGATCTGTATATTATCCGCAACGCAGAAATGCCATTCTGCCGCTTCTTTATGAGACATGCATATTATTACCTAGCCCTTTAATGTAATCTTAATACACTTCTTTTATTTTTAGCCATTGTCACCTTTCCTTTTTCTCACCGTATGTTCTAGACCAGCACAAGCTTTCAGCTGTAACTCTCCGGATTGGGAAGTTACCTTGATAGTGCTAGTGCGGAAGCCTCGGCACGTTAGCCCAGGTCGACGCTTTCGGGATAGCTACGCGATCTAGCTCTGGTCTATTCTCGTCACAAGATGATTCGATACGAACGGATAATCACCCGTATAGCCATTAGTAGAACGCCACAAGTCTATGCCGGCTCGTATTCAACTTAAATCGCCTTTCACCGCAAAGTCCAACGTTTGCCATTTTGTATAAATAGTGGCTGTTATTCAGCATATTTTCTGGCATCATTCTACATCACTTTCTCTCTCATCTACAAGACTCTCGCATCTCAAAAGACATCTTCCCGCTCATCAAAATGAAGTTCAGCATCCTCACTGCCCTTACCGCCATTGTCGGCAGCGCTGCCGCCGCTAACCAGGCTGTTGTCACCAACGACTGCTCTGGTACTATCTATGTTCAGTCTTGGCCTTATAATGGCGGTGCTCCTGGACCTCTGGTGACCCTCAAGCCCGGACAGAAGTTCTCTGAGAACCTTCGCTCCACTGGATCGGTTCGTTGAATCCATGTCTACTTTCATCAGGACTGAACTTGTTGTACTAACAATTGTCGTAGACCGTCAAGATTGCTACTACCAAGACTCTCACCAACCCTCTCTTCTTCGGTTACTCCTCTACCTCCAAGCCCAACTACGTTTACTGTAAGTCAATCCCCCATAAGCTTCAGCATCTACATTATCTAACAAAATTCTACAGACGAGTTCAGCACGTAAGTTCAAGTACCTGCTCGCTGTCCTAATGTTATACTGACATATTTAGTCAATGGGGTAACCCCTTCGCCAACAAGCACAACATCCTCACCACTGGTAAGGGATGCAAGCAGTTTGACTGCAAGGCCGGTGATGCTTCTTGCTACAGCACTCCCAGCATGAAGAAGGTATATGGTTGCCCTAGCCCTGCCACTATCTCTGCCACCATCTGTGCCAAATAGAGGAGACGTCCAGTGTATGACTAGTGGACCCTTTGAACGAAGGAATGAAGCATTTGAGAGAAGGAGAATAGAGAGAGAAATGTATAGATCGTATCGGTCGAGGTAGTAACATATATTCAATAATGTAAACGTTTAGCCTAGAGTGAAGGTCTTTATTACTGCAACCTGAACGATGATATGATTAACCTTATGTAGTAAGTCCTTAATAAGTTTATATTTTCTGACCTATACTCCTGTGAAGATGACTTCCTGATTTCAAAATTATTAACTGATTAATTAATGTTATCTCGGAATTCACTATATTGGCCCGTACTACGATGCCGATGCAGAGAAGCTGGGGCACTTTCACCATTCGGTATTGGTCAAATAAAGACTACTAACCATAATCCAACAGTCCGTATCGGCAGTCTAGTATATACAGGAAATCACTAAGGAATATGCGTCAGTTTCTGCGAGTCTATGATGTGCTTGTTGCATTTGCTTGCCGATTAGACTGAAAATTGTTGGCGTAGTCTTAAGATAAGCAATTAATGTTAGATATATCCTTGATATACAACTGAACTGGCTCCAACTCAGACGAGGGTTTGCAAACCTTCTGATGACCCTATAAATTAATCCTTTCCGTGTGAGGGGCCCCATGGGGTAGAGCGCACTATCGCGATCATTTGCGACATCAGAGGTTTCTCCACATCGGACGACAAAACGCCGACAATCAAGTAACTACGGGGTAAACAAGGTTTTGATAGATTAGCGGCATTGTATTTCTGCTTATACAACAGATTCTGTCCCCACTCGATTTTATCATGGTAAGCTGTGATTCGCAGGACAAAAGGGTCGGAGAACACACGTCCGGTATGGCAAGCTTTCGGATGACCGTCGGCCGAAGATAGATCCTACCAGCATTTTGAACTCACTTAGGAGGCGCCGAGAAGGCAGAGGGAAGTGTAAGATTAGAGTCACACGGAAATGTTATCTACTAGAGTAGTACTGATGTGCCACGCAGATCGGTAACTCGTTTGCTTCTCTCGCAGGGGAGAAAGAGACCCTCCTGCCTGAGAGATACCTGGATCTTAAGCGGTAAGTTAAGCTACGCCCAAGACCAAGTTTACTGACCCAAATGCGTTAGTGAAATCATCGGCGATAAGTCCAATCAAGACGCTCTCACTGCAGCTTGGGCACGATTGACTGCTCGTCTTGCCGAGCTGTCTGATGAAATTGAAGAGAAGCAGCAACGCGTACGCTTAATCTTGAGCTAGCCCGTGGTTTCATAACTACTTGCTGATTGTCACGTCTAGACCATCCCGGAAGCAAACTACCACGAGCTCGTCGAGAATCCCTCATTTGAGCTTGTCCAACGAATCAGGCAGTGCGGGTCTGTAGTGATTCGCAAGACTGTTTCCCAAGAACAGGTCAGCAACCCGGACTTCCATCCTAAGACTACTCGCTGACCCTCGCAGGCATTGAGATGGCTTGAAGATGTGTGAGAGTACATCGAATTAAATCCCCAATAAAAGGCTTCCCGGAGGATGATAAGCAGGTTTACGAGATCTAGTAAGTCCATTTCGCCTTTTGCCCTAGAAAGTGTCGTTGACAAAAGAACAGCTGGTCCAAAGCTCAACAGCAGGCGCGTTCGCACTCACAAATGTTAAAAACCCAAGCAGCGCTCCTATCCATCTTTACCGCTGCGCCAGACTGCAAAGTCTCACTTACAAGCCCGCTTGTCTACTCGGACCGCCTTCGGATTAGGAACCCAGGCGACGCCAAATTCGCTCTGGGTCCTCATATGGATGGAGGTAGTATCGAAAGATGGGAAGATCCTACTTATCGACAAGTCTATGAGAAAATCCTCACCGGTAACTGGGAGGAGTTCGATGCCTGGGAGATGGGTGAGTGATGACAAAAACCTGTGATGGGACCAAGAAATGAACCGCGACTAACTGTGACAGATAAGCGTGCCGATACAGTCCATGACTTATACCCCGGCCCCGGAAGTGTAAGTTCATGAATGTATATCTTGACCTGCTTGCCCATTGTTGCTAACTCCAGATGCAGACGGGTTTGTTCCGTTCATGGCAGGGTTGGACGTCTCTCTCTGACAGGTCCCACAGAGGGAACTCTACTTTTATACCCTTTTATCTGTGAACGCACATCATATATGCTCATGCGTCCTTTGTTCAAGCCCAAGAAGCCTAAGCCAGAATTCCAAGATCGAAAGGCCTACCTGTCACCCGACAATTGGGAGCTTGACTTCGACACCACCAACTTCCCTGGTTCTCCTCATCATCGCAACCAAGAACTAAACGACGAAACTCATCCTCATCTTGAGCTACCGCGAACCATGGTGTGCATGCCCAAAGTATATCCCGGAGATTCAGTATGGTGGCACAGCGATGTAATCCACGCCGTGGAATCTCGGCACAACGGTAAGAATGCGGCGGCGGTATTCTACGCACCAGCTGTAGCTCTTACTCCTAAGAACATGGAATACATTCGGGACCAGAAGGCGACGCTCCTCTCGGGACGGCCACCTCCAGATTTTCCTGGTGGGACTGGCGAGAGCGAGTTCAAGAGCCGAGGTACAGGGGATGACCTTTTGACTGTGGAAGGAAAGGAAGGGCAAGTTCTCGTTACAGAGGCTTCTAGCGTGAAAAAGAGTGCTGACAGCGGGAGAATTGGCCTTGTTCCTTTCAAACACACGGATACAATGTCGGAGACCGAGAGATTGACCAGACAGGCAGCGTGAGTACTCTTTTTTTTTTTTTTGTGAAAGTGGAAATAATACCTATCTAACAATCTCGTAGCAATGCTATACTTGGCTTCTAGGTTATCGATCAGGCAGTAATGGCTTCGCTAGGAGAATGACCAAAAGCTGAATATTGGAGAAAACAGCTGCCAGGCATATAAGTTATCAATTAATCTGAATTCAAGATTAGAATCACTAAATTGAGCCTTAGATTCGGGATTAATTATCAGGTTCATCGACATAAAGTGACTAATTTACCAGGAAGCAGACAGTAAGGCGCGCGATGTAAGCATCAGCTACCAGGTCTATCAGCTTGAAATAACCCTCTTCAAAATACACTGCAAGAAGCCCAAAACTGCTTCCTTATTAGTTCACGTCACCTCGCTGCCCAGTTCGCTATTCACAATGATCACATGACAAGTATAATTTTGCGTAGCGTAAGTCGTAAATGCACCAGGGAAGACTTATTTATTGCAGTACTAAACAAATCTGTTGACCTCACACCCCAGCTATTATTCTATAAGTCTATAGTCTGGACCCCGAAGGAGCCCCGCTGAACGAGCTGCCAGGCATCTAAGCGTTAACACGGTCGAAGCCCTGCTGCATAGCCTTGAGGTGGCTCCAGTCATGGCTGTCAAGAGCAAGAGCCCAGGCCATGACACTCTTGACACCGCGGGTCTTGGCAAGAAGGCTGATCTTCTCAGCGATGAGCTCGGGAGTGTCCCAGGACCAGAAGATGCGGTTGGGGGCATCCCAGTACCACTGTCCTCCGTTGGCCTTGTCAGTCTTGCCCTTGTCGAGAGCCTCGTGGAATGAGGCGGACAGATCAATGCCGTCACAGTGGCCGTAGGCGGACTGGCAGCCAGTACCGCAGTGAGCAGCGGTATCACCACTGTTACATGTTAGCTAATATCTTGTAACGATTCAGAAGACACTTACCACCAGCCGGAAGCGGCACAGCAACCTCCAGTAGCGCACTTGAAGAAAGTACCAGCACCGCAGGTAGCATCGGGAGTAGTAGTCAAGTTGGTAGGGGCAGAGACAAAGTTGGCAGCCTCAAAGGTCATGGAGCCGGACTTGCCAGTGTCGCTACCATCCTTGGGGTTCTCGAGGAGCTCAGTAGGGCAGCCGATGGGGTTGGTGCACTTGTAGCCCTGCTTGGTGGTGAACCATTTGGCGTAGAAGGGAATGCCGAGGACGAGCTTGTGAGCGGGGAAGCCGAGGGAGAGATACTTGTCGATGGCACGGGCAGCACCCTTGACGGAGACGTGGTGGGTGGTGTAGGAATCACGGCGGTTCATGAGATCGTAGGTCATGACCTGAAGAAGTTAGTGGGGTAATTTCGTAAGGCTGAGGAGGGGTGTTTACGTTGACAAAGTCGACGGACTTCTCGATGAGAGGGGTCTCGCTGGGGACGTAGGCGATCATGTCACGCTCAAGACCAGGGACAGCGATGGAGAGCTCCTTTGAGCCGATGAACTTCTTGATCTCCTTGAGGAGCTTGGGGAAGGCCTGGATCTCGTAGGTCTTCTTGGAGTTGACGACCTGCTTGTAGTCGGCGCCGTTACCACCGGGATACTCCATGTCGATGTCTACATCCGTTAGCCAATCCGCCTGACAAGCTATCATATACAGTGCACATACCAACACAGTCGTAACCGAGTCTATCAAGAGTAGAAGCAACGTTGCGAGCGAACCTCTCCCGGCTGCGATCGGTCTTGAGACCCGCGTCGAAACCAGCATTGTCGCCCCAACCACCAATAGCAAGACAGACCTTGATGTCGTGGTCGAAAAGAGCGCGAACCTGCTTGAGAGGCTGGAAAGGCTCGTACTTGCCAGAAGGCTCAGTAGTGAAGAGCGAAGAGTTGGCAAAGGACATCATGACGTGGGTGACGCTGTGCGTGACGTCCTTTGGGGGGAGGTCGTCGGTGTGCCACTGGTCATAGTAAATGATGTTGCGCGAACAGCTCGCCTCAGCGACGGCGTAGGCGCTCAGGCCCAAGAGGGTAGAAACACGCATGATTAGAGAAGTAGAAATGAGTGACTTTGTTTAAATGAGTGTAGTTAAGCAAAAAAAGAATGAATGAGGACCGTTGGAGGTTGAGCTAACTACAAAAAATAGTGCGGTGATTCAGCGCTTTAAATGCACCCGACCCGAGAGGCTTAGCCATTAACGCAGTGCCGCTGTCCCTTTTTTGCCAATTAAGTTTAATTGGAAGCTAAACGTACATTATTCTAGAAAAAGTGAGCGCGTCAGCGTTTCACCGCGTATTATAGAGTTTGATTACCATTTGACGCCCCCAGGTTTCAAATTTCCACCACTGAGAGTGCATGAGTCCGGGTTACATAGCCTTAAAGTTAAAAACGCACAGATCACGGCAATTCTGTAGCGTTGTTTTTGTTGTGGTGAGATGATGTTCGGCATTTGTTCAGTGGCTGGCGCTGACTCGGCGAGCATCCGATCGTTCCGGTGTTTCGGGTCTCGGTGGGATGGGATATTGGGCTGGGGAATAAACCTTATGGCTGTGCTCTCTGCTGACGCTACTTGTCTCGACTCATGATGGTTTATTTTAATAGATGAGCATTACGGATAAAAAGGCCACTCTTGTTGCTCTATCTCTTGTTTATGCGAATGACGAGCCTTTGAGAGCCTTTGCTATTTTAAGCACCTGTTACTATTTGTCTAAAGCTGAATCAAATTGGTTCAAGACCTGACAATCTAGGGTAGTAGTGGAAGACCCGATCCGATGTTCCGATTGAAACCCCTTCCAATAAGAATGTCATGCCATGTCACATCTGGCACATTGAACTGTAGGGTACGGAGTACAGAATTAAGTTTGGGTTGAATACGAGTTCAAGATGAGATGCTACTCTGGAATGTTTAATTGATGGTCATACGACGTCGAGATATCCGATGGAGTAAAGTGGATTGGCCGCTCATTACAGTGGTATATACTTCTAGCTGCCAATATATCATTAGGCTATATGAATCCGCTACATACGTATATCTTTCATTGATCATGAATGCAAAAGCTCAGATGGCTCTAGAGCCTGCTCGAAATGCCATTCTCCCTCTGAATAAACCAGTCAACCGTCGAAGCTACTCCCTCTTCCAACGACACCTTAGGCTTCCAACCCAAAACCCTCTCAGCAAGACTCGTATCCGGCTTCCGCCTAACAGGATCATCTTCCCTCCTGGGCAACAAATGAACAGCAACGGGGTCTTCATATCCTGTTTTCTCAGCCACGACTCGAGATATTATATCTGCAATCTCACTAATCTCCATCTCTAGATCACTGCCGATATTGACCGGTCCATGATAATCGCTGTTCATCAAGGCTTCTAAACCACGAACACAGTCATTGGCGTGTTGGAAGCATCGCGTTGCGTGTCCATCGCCGAATATCGTGATTGGTTCTCTCTTCAGAGCTGCCATGATAAAGTTGGGGACAGCTCGACCGTCTTCTGGCTCCATGAATGGGCCGTAGGCGTTGAAGATTCGTGCGATGCGGACTTCGAGACCGTGTTCGGCTTGATAAGCATATCCGAGCGCCTCCATGACTCTCTTGCCTTCGTCATAACAAGCGCGCGGGCCGAAGCAGTTGACATTGCCTCGATAATCTTCGCGTTGGCAGGCAATTTGGGAGTCGCCATAAACCTCTGCAATGGGACTGTTAGTACAAGGCCAGTGAGTAAGATATATAGTTTGTACCTGAAGTGCTAGCAAGCAGCACTCGAGCGTTGTGTTTCAATGCATAGTCCAGAATATTCGATGCACCATTAAAGCAAGTTTGCAAGATGTCAATCGGCTGAGTCTCGAAATGCACCGGACTTGCAGGGCACGCGAGATGGTAGATTTGCTCGACGTTGTCTATCCACGGCAACGGATCTCGAACATCAGCTCTATAGAGTGTCAACACTGAAACGGGTTGTCGGGATCAATTAAGCGCACTGAATATATCGCACTCGCTTGTCCGATCGAAAATTATCAAGGGTGCTTTGAGATCCAGTCCATAGTGAATCAATCACGACGACTTGGTGGTTCTTCTCGAGAAGAAGCTGGATTAAATTGCAGCCGAGGAACCCGGCGCCCTGTCGATAAGATTAGCTTCATTTCTGCGTCGCTGTCATAGCCTCGCTTACACCGGTGACGACGATAACCATATTGCAGTATTTACGATATGAAGAATCAGATAATTGCGCAGGTAGTTTCTGTTATGAGTGAGCGCAAAAGGACCCGAGTTTGAGATTGGAGAATTAATTCGGAAGGCAGTCGCTTGTGGTAAAGTATTATCTGTTTTCAAGTCAGACGGGCATCATCGATCTGCCAAAGGTGAGACATCAGCTCTCAGCTAGCAAGGCGTAAGCGAAAATCTTGCCCTTGTAAGTCGCCAAAATCATTTTAGCTCGGTATCTGCCGAGCTGATCCGGCACTATCTACGTCATGTCTACCCTCCTGTGTTCTTCATTGGGGAATGTCTTGTCGCATCCCGTGTTGCACAGAGGATCTGACGTATGCGGCGTTGCTCTGCGGGCCAAAAGCAGTCGGGTTGTGACGAAAGAGATCATGACAGCTGGCGAGGTCTGGTGGGTATATAAAAAGAAAGCATAGGCTAACATGTCAGTGAAACGGATGTCTGGGTTCGTATGAATGCTACAATGCATGCGCGAGACCAAAGTGGTGCTGCTTCTTATCGTTCATTCTCTTCTTATCAATCGTTCTCTTCTTATCAATCCGGGACTCGGACAAGATATTACTTCACGTAGCACAAAGTCCGAGGCCATATGGCTGACCCAATTGAGAGTAGAAATCGACTCAATTATCTGATTATGTATCACAAGTCCTCTCAGGGAAGAATGCCTAACAACAAAGGTACCATCTATATCTGTCCTCTACAAAGCCAGAGCGAGAACAAGGAGGCCAAGAACGCCAGAGACAAATGTCTTGGTACCAGCGCTGGTAGGAGTAGCAACCGGGGCCTTGGTACCGCTGGCGCCTCCAGACGAAGAAGAGTTTCCAGAGCCAGAAGCAGTGCACTTCGAAGCACTCTCCTTCAAGACAGTAAGCTCATCGCCAATAACACCACCGTCACCGTGGACAAAGTTCCAAGAAAGAGCAGTTTCGTTATGAACAGTCAACTTGGCGAAACCAAAGTGTGTCTGGTCAAGGAACATGGTCATGTTGAGACGAGGCTCGCCATCAAGAACGCTGTGGCTCTCAAGGTTACCGGCAGCTCCGTTGACGAGATGAACCATGGACTTTCCGGGGTTGGTCTTGTAGGTGTTGTTGTTGATGATGGAGCCAGAGTCGATGGTGCCGTTGTGGCCCATGGGCTGAAGACGCTCATACCAGTGGATGTGACTGTCGAGCATTAGTACACAGGTTTTGATGGGTGTTGGCTAAGATATGACTTACCCGGCAATGTAGACATCGACATTGTTCTTCAACATCAGATCCTCAAAAGCAGCACGGATGTTAACCTGGTACTTAGCCACCTCGGAGCTGTACATAGGACGATGACCCATGACGATTACCCAAGGGGTCTTGCATCGATCAACGCTCTCAAGATCCTTAGCCAACCACTGATACTGCTCGTAGTTCTTGGTATCATTATAAGAACCATGCACAGCGCCAAAGGGACCAGAATCAGTGACATAAGTCTCATTCGCCTTGGGATGCGTCTCATCACCCTTGAGATCCGCAGCAAACGGCTTCTCAGGGCTGTTGGCGTAATCGGTCTCTGTGTTGATGGACACAAAGTGAGCTAGACCGTAGTCGAACGAGTACCAGAAGTTGCCAACACCGCCGGACTTGTCGCCAGCCATGTGGAAGCGGTTCTGGAAAGCTGTGAAGTTGCGCTGCGAGGGAGGGCAGGAGTAGTAGTTGAGCGTGGTGTTGGGCTGTGTTCCGTTGCTCTTGTCGTTGTCGAGATAGGCAGATAGAGTGTTGTTGCCGCCGTCGAATTCGGCGCAGGTGGCTTCGTGGTTACCGGGGACAACCATGTAGGGAATCTTGAGGGTGATACTGTTGAGCCACTGCTGCCAGAGATCCCAGTTTGACTCGTACAGAACGCTCATGTCACCACCACGGGGACTGCCCTGGTTAGCGACCTCGCCCTTGGGAAGAGGAGTCTTGTAGTCATCAGGAATAGGGCCACCGCCGGGAAGACTGGTTGAAGTTCCGTTGTAACAAACAGGCCAGTCATCCTCGCAAGGCAGAATGCCCGAGAACCAATCATCAGCATAGCTCAGGTCACCACCGTGCCAGGCAAAAGCAGCGCCATCAGAAACAGCCTTGTTGAGATACTTGTAAGTACCAGCTGCGTTAGTGTATCCCATATCGTTGAGAACTGCGATGGTGAACTCTGACTTGTCACCTGCTTCACGAGCAGTGGTGAAGCTGAGGACATCAGACTTGGTAGTTCCGTTAGCAGCAGGAATCTGGTAATAGTAAGTCTTGCCAGGCTTGAGGTCGCTGATCTGAACATCGTGGAAGAACTGATTGCACTGCGTAACAGCCTTGACGGCGGAACAAGGAGGAGTGCGGTCGTAGCTAGATACCTGGTCAGCCAATGACGATTCAACGCGCAGACAAATCGGGTAATCCCATGCGCCAAGCCCAGGAACTTACGTGGTAGTCGAACCAGTAGCCTTATTCTTCAACTCAGACGCACTCGTTCCCCAATGAACCGCAGGCGCAGCACCAAGCCCGAAGGGAGTCTGGTAGTGAATGTTGATACCGCCAGGACTATACGACAGCGAAATAACGTTGACGTTGTTGCTGGGGTTTGAAGAGCCAGGCTTCACGGCCGGAGGTTCAACGAGACGAGGGAATCCTTTTCCATTGCCGTTGACGGTGGGATCGACCCAATCGCCGACAGGAACTGCAGGGCCCTTGTAGGGATACTTCTCATCGACGACTGGCTTTGAGAGAGCGGGTGTAGTGAGAAGAGCAGCCAGGAGGCTGGGGGCAGCGATTGACTTCATGATGAACCAAGGTTACCTAGCGAGTCGGCAATGAGAGACTTGGACGGCAAAGAATCTACACCTGCCATATCGTCTTGATACAAATGCAACCTTAGTATATATAATCCCTTCATTATCATCGCGGAACTCCCCATCTGATCGGAACTCAGCTGCCGGATCGTCATCCCAAGTCCAACATCACCCCCAAACCGTTAACAACAACGGATCTGACGGCTCTCGCCGGTGGCAGTAACAAGTTTAGCTTGGCCATTACCCCTGTAAATCTGCGCCTTGATCCAATCAAGGTTGGTTACGATGAAACGTGATAAGCAGACTAAGATAAGCTTCTAGCAAAAAGACTCGGCCGAAGATAACGGATTCAGCTTAAAGCCTTGATTGAAGATGCGTTGATGCGATAAAGCCAATGTGTTGGAGGGTCGCTTCCACGTGGTAAGGAGCATTGTTGAGCTTTTTATTTGTTGATGGGTTGGACTCCATAAATCACGGCTTTTCGGCAGCTGCGAGATGAAGAGATGTTGGTAATTTCTGGGTGGCTATTGGTTGGTGGTAGAAATGTCCCCCGCAATTTTGTTTAGATCCCTGCTTGGTATGTTCAAAAGTGCCAACCAGGTTCATTGTTGGACAAAAGAAAACACTAACTCGCTTGTGCCAAGATTCCCGCGGCTTAGGTTTAGCCTTTTCTGTCACCTCTTGTATGGCCCGCTGCATGTTCTTCACGACCTGCCAGATGGGTGCTAACAGAGAAGCTCAAATATATACCATATCAGTTTCATGGGAACAAGGAGGATTACTCAGTATCCAACAATCGAACCAAACGTCCTCTATAAAATTGCAGATAGTCGCCCGGCACATATATAAAGGGACGGTTTCACAACAGCTTGCGAGACAGCCAGCTACCCTGCACCAAGCAACTTTGATGGCGTTGGCTAACATACCGATTTAATGTGCCACCATATCTCAGTATTCAACTCACAGTTTTACAATGATATTCAACTCTACTACAAGAAAGAAGATTTGCTTTCCAAATGCTGCATGTCGTTGTTGTCAGCTGAAACGACTGATTTAGATTTATTCAATAAGAGTTACAGCCCCGTAGATTCTCAGATTTAACAGATTCATATAAAACGACTAAACTCAGAGGCAATGCGGCATCGAAGCTGGAAACCTTCTGGCAGATATCATAACCGTTCTTCCTTCTATGGGCCTCTATACTATGTCATGGAGACTGATGAGCTAAGCGATATCAAGACCGGAACGACGGGAACGCACAGATCTGTCCACGGAAAATATTATTCCGTGCCAATAACAGCCACGGGCTGGGAGCTTTCATGCACAATATAATTAACTGGTTATGATCTGCATGCCGCAATCATGGCATTTCCTGCGATTGCGTAGTCCAAATATGTTATACCCCGCCTCGGAACAGCTCCGTCTATCCCTTTCCAGACATCATGCTTAAACCAGATCTTCCGTTGACATTCCTTGGCCATAAGATCGGCTCATGATTTGTGGGATGAGGAAACAAGGTTGGGTCTAGGATTTGAAACGCAGGACCTGTGTAGATATAAGTAGTCCATTAGTCGCTATATGAAACTTGCAAGCTTGAATAAATTGTCTTGGCAGACGATTCAAACTATAGTGCTTTCCCGTCGAGCCTCCTATCATGCTGTCCAAACTTCTTTTTGCTGCCATGGGTAGCATCTTGGCTCAGAGCGCCGCAGTCCACGCAGCTGGAAGCATCGGCTACCTCTTCACTTTGTGAGTCAGTAAACACTACATCTGTGAGATGAAAATTGACGTCTTTTAGTGGCGACTCATACTCCCAGACAGGCTTCGACCCCAACGGTGCAAAGCCCTCCGCTGCAAACCCACTCGGCAACCCGCCCTTCCCCGGATGGACAGCAGCTGGTGGTGCGAATTGGGTTGGAGACATTGTCAAAGAGCAAAACAACTCTCTCGTGCTGTCGTATAACTTTGCGTATGGAGGTGCTACTGTCGATGCCAACATCGTCAAGCCCTATGCAAGCACTGTCTTGAGCTTCGTAGACCAGGTCAACCAGTTCTCTAACTCTGTTGGCAAGCATCCAGCTGGTACCTCTTGGACAGCGCAGAATACCATTGCAGGAGTGTGGATCGGCGTTAATGACGTCGGAAACTCTTTCTATTTGCAGGATGCTGACGCGGTGGTTGAGAAGGCGACTACGAGATACTTTGAGTTACTACAGGTTCTGTACAAGGCTGGCTTGCGCAAGTTTGTCCTGCTCAGCGTCCCACGTGAGTCCTTGAAACCCCATTGAGTCTCGAGGTGTTCATGCTAACAGCATCTAGCAACCGAGTTGACACCATTGATGATCCAACAAGGCGCTGACTCAAACGCTCTTCTCGTCAAGGCCATCAAGCTCTACAACAGCAAGTTGGCCTCAAAGCTCAGCGCTTTCAAGAAAGCCAACTCTGGTGTCAAAACTCTTCTCGTCGACACGTCTGTTTCTTTCAAGAAAGCTATCAACAACCCCAAGGCCTATGGTGCTCCTGACGCAACTTGCTACAACAGCGATGGGAAGTCATGCGTAAGTAAATTCGCTTGAGTGAGGACTCTGTATGCTGACATGGAGATAGCTGTGGTTCAATGACTATCACCCTGGAATTGCTATTAACCAGCTTGTGGCTGAACAGGTGGCGAATGAACTTGAGGCCAATGGCTTTGGATGGTAAAGTCATTAACGCTTAGACCGCTTCCTGTGAAGCGCACGCCACTGCCAGGCTTGTCGAAGCAAGAACCTTTTTTCGTTCAAGCGAACCTTGGCCTAGTTGGCTTAGCGTATTTTCACGAAAGACATAAAATAAATATTACTTGCTTGAGCTTCAGCCTTCAACCTCCACGTAAATCAACCTCCGTTTTGTTTAGATGAGGTCTGACCACCGTTGCAGTTGTATGACTGTTAATGCTACGCTCGAGTCTACCAATTATATGCGAGTGACTTGCCGTCATGGGATTGCCCTTCAGTTATCCAGCAAATAGGATTTATCTTACAGTTGACTCTCAGAGTCCACATCACATCATTTCACCCCACCAAAAGCGACAAGACTGTATGATCCTGAGGCATTGTGGGATCGGGACCCATTACCAAATCAGTCGCTGAGCCAACTAGGTACTTTGGTCGAATAGCATCCATTGGCGAACCGTCTTTATCTTGTGGAGCTACACCTGTCATATCGTCAGCCCTAATCCACATTGGCATTGAAGATGCAACACATCTGACATGATGCTTATTCCAACAACATGGGTACGGGCTCGCGAGAAGCAATTATTGGCTAAGACTACAACATCCGATCCGTGCCGGAGTTAAGTATACTCTGCCATTGCAATGAATGCCCAGAAGGAAGATGATTGTCTGACTGGGCGTTTGTGCGATAAATACCCAGCATGGTCGCTCGCTTAGTATCGCACCGCTTCTCCTCATCACTTACCTCGCATTGATCCCAACTTGTGACCATGAGTGTCTCCATTGAGCAGAAAGTTGACTTCCAAGTACGTACATATCCCTCTCAGTAAAGCTATAACTGTCTTACTCTAAAGACAGACTTTCTGGAACGTCATAAACAACGAGTTGAGCTCCACTTCGGAAACCCGACGTGGTATCTGTCCTAGCACTGAGGAGACTCTCTGGGAGTCACCCGTATCGACCCAAGAAGATGTAGATCAAGCTGTAAGCGCTGCGAAAGCGGCATACCCTGCGTGGCGAAAGCTATCATGGGATGAGCGTGCCAACTACCTCGTCAAATTCGCAGATGCTATCGAGGCACATAAGCAAGAGTTTATTAAACTTCTAGGCCGTGAAGCTGGCAAACCGCCCCAGGCCGGTGGTTTTGAGTTGATGCTTGTCATGGAGCATATTCGAAAGACTCCAAAGCTGAGGATCAAGGAGGACAAGCCTGAGGAGAATGAAGATGTACGTGCCACGTCCGTTATTGCTGTGACAAGAAAGGGTCTAATAATATGCAAAGAGAACAGCCGTTGTGCGCTACGTTCCCCTCGGCGTCGGCGTCGGCATCGTTCCATGGAACTTCCCCATGTTGCTGGGCATTGGAAAAGCGTACCCTGCCATGCTGGCTGGTAACGCATTCATATGGAAGCCCTCACCATATTCTCCGTACTCTGCCCTTAAGCTTGCAGAGATTGGAGCTAAAGTCCTTCCTCCTGGCGTGTTCCAAGCTTTGAGCGGTGGTGATGACCTTGGACCTATGCTGACTGCCCATCCCGGTGTAGCTAAGGTGAGTTTCACTGGCTCTACTGAGACGGGTAAGAAGATCATGGCGGCTTGTGCAGCTACGTTGAAGCGTGTCACTCTTGAATTGGGCGGTAACGATGCTGCGATCGTCTGTGAAGATGTTGACATTCCTGCAGTGGCTGGAAAGGTAAGTTTCTCTATACTTTATCTGATGAAGGGAAGGTTCATTGAAGAGCTGATAGGTCGCGTTTCTCGCCTATGTTCACGGCGGACAAATCTGCATGAACATCAAGCGCGTCTATGTCCATGCGAGCATCTACGACAAGTTTGTATCTGAGGTGGTGAAGTTCTTGGAAGGTCTCAAGACCGGCGAATTCTCTGACCCTGAAGCCTTCTTTGGACCTATCCAGAATAAGATGCAGTATGACAAACTCCAACGCCTCTATGAAGAGATCGACAAGCAAGGATGGCAACGTGCATTCGGCAGCGTATCAGCTGCGAAATCGGATAAAGGCTACTTCATCCCACCAGTTCTCATCGACAACCCACCCGAGGATTCAAAAATAGTGCAAACTGAACCCTTTGGTCCAATCGTTCCTGTCATGAAGTGGCAGTCCGAAGACGATGTCATATCCAGGGTCAATGCATCAGACTATGGTCTTGGAGCGTCTGTCTGGAGTAAAGATGTTGCTCGTGCTCGACGAATAGCTGAACAATTGGAAGCGGGAAGTGTTTGGGTTAACACGCATTTCGAGGTTGCGCCGAATGTCCCGTTTGGGGGACATAAGCAGAGCGGTATTGGTATGGATTGGGGGGAGGTCGGTCTAAAGGGCTGGTGTAATCCTCAGGCTTACTGGGTAAAACATTCTGGGTGATGGAAATAGATATTATGAGATGAGATCTATAACTAAGTAAACGATTAAATACGATACCGATGCCCGAAACGAATGTTTGAACCTTCCACTACTCGTCCTTCATCACCATCACGACGACCTTTCCCTTAGTTCGACCCGACTCAACCTTCTCCCAAGCCTCCTCAAAGTCATCCAGACCAACCACGCTATCAATGTGCGGCTTAATATCACCAGCCTCCAGAAGCTTTGTAATGTGATCCAGATCCTTGCCGACCGGGTCAATGACGAAGAAGACAGTGTTGGCCTCCTTCTTGACATCCTCCGGACGATTCTGCTCGGGCACGGCGCATACACTGACAAGTGTTCCTCCTTCCCGGACTGCATACCACGTCTGAGCCAGAGAAGGCATGCCGATACAGTCAAAAACAAGGTCGAACTGTCGAGATGCCGGATCTTGGGCAACCCACTCCCCGATGCTTTGCTTCTTATAATCAATGGATTCAGTCGCGCCAAGTTGTCGAACGAAATCGATATTTTGTGTTCCAACCACCGCCGTGATAGTCTTCACTCCAGCGATGCGAGCGAGCTGTACAGCCCAGCTTCCCACTCCTCCAGCAGCACCGTTGATAAGAAGTCGGACCTTGGAATTCTTCTCCCGTGCAGCCTCATCACCCCTCAGAGCCTCTGGATCCAAACCACCTCTTGTGAATAGTCCCTGGTATGCAGTAAGTGCACTAATAGGACTCGCCGCCGTTTCAGCCCAAGTCAAGTTCTTAGGTTTAATAGCAAGCTCAGAGGCCCGCGCGAGAACATATTCTGCGCCTGCACCAGGACGGTTCGCTTCAATACGGGCGTAGACTTCATCGCCGGGTTTGAAGCCGCTGTTGTCGGGGGCTGAGACGACGGTCCCTGCGAGGTCTTGGCCTGGGATAGGGATCTTGTCGCCGATGAACTCAGGTGCCCAGAGGGCCCAGTCGAGTTCGCCCTTGCAGGGACAGGTAGCGTGAACTTTGACGAGGACGTCTTGAGGATGGGTTGGGGTAGGGACGGGTTGTTGAGATGAGAGAATGAGCTTATGAGAGTGCTTGTCTGGCTGGAGGATAGCCTTCATTGACGCTGGGAGCTTAGATGGATCCATTTTATAATAGTAGTAGGGTGTTTGTAAGATATATTGCAATGTTATTGAATACTGGAGATGATGCCTGATGAGATGTTTGAGAATAGCGACAGCGACGCAGCAGCATATAAATACTATAGTGGCTTATAAGAATTCATACTCAACATTGCATTATCTCCGTCTGGTTCCGGAAACTGTATCTCTGCAACTGTCATACTCGAAGTTAGTCAGCGAATAACGCCACTAAACGGTTTCCCGTGTATCGATTACCCGGATACCCGATGTCAGCCTGCATGACGAGCAACAGCAAAAACCTGGTCATAGCGGCATCTGCGGCACCCTGGCCAATTACATGTCTTGAAATTCTCCTCGGAGAAGCACCATCGCGTGTTGGTCAGCTCGCGCTCGGCTTGGTAATAACTTAAAACACGAGGTTAATAACCGAATCTCTGATGCTATAGGATTGACTTGGCAGTGCAGTGGCGCAAAGAGGCTTGCAACTGGGCTCAATGCTTCAACTATTCATGACATCACCTTTGACAATTCCTCAAGTTAATATTGCGATAAATGAAGAATCGGTGATGGGGCTGGATTATGTAGACGACCAGATATTACCAGAATGCAATGAACTTGGTCTCAATGCTCTCCCTCACTTCTTCATCCTCAGTGCCCGGCAGATGAAACGAACAATGGTGAACCCCTCCCGCGACATCACTCCCGTCCTTCTCACTCTCGGTATCCATGATCTTCATAAGAAGAACCTCATCTGGAGTCTGGTCACTAATCCAGTACCACTTGTGCTTGGGATTAGCCTTGGTCAGCAGTACATCTGACTCAAACGTCCCATGAACACCTGGTGGGTTACGCCAGAAGCTGACGCCGTCTTGTTCATCAGCTGTCCAGTAGTCGACATAGGCCATTGGATCCCGCTTGACAGGTTTCAATGGACGCCATGTAGTGTACAGGGCCCATCGTCTGCCTTGGTAGTTCTTTGCTCTACCTCCTGGCAGCTCAGCAGCCACATCGCCTGCCTTGATGATATCACCAGCCTCGTCAATGAGCTCTTGGCTCCAGTTCCGAAGAGTGTTCCATGCGCCAGATGGACCCCAGTCCTTATGAGGTTTGCGCACTGGACCTTCCTCTTCGCCTTTCTGGAAACCCTTTGCCCTCGTGGTAGGAAGCTCATGCTGGGGTCGAACAGCTGGGCCAGTTTCCCCTCCATTGCAGCCATTACTTGACTTTGAAGGCATGGGGTATGGTGGAGCGAGCTCCGGCTCCTTAAACGGGACATTTCGTGAAGAAGCAAGGAGGATCATGACCTTCTTCGCTCCGGTGACAGACTTTGCCAACTCGATGATCTCAGGATCGTACACTTCCTTGCGAACGACGGGGTCTGTCCACGACGAGTGATCGTACGGCGGAGAGCTGACCGCCGAGATATGTTTGACCACCTGGAACCCATTGCCATCAAGGGTGAAGGAAGAGACAGAAGGACGGATGTCATTCACTGCTACGAGCTGCTGAGTGCAGTCTTCGAGCGTAGTGACACCGGCGATTGGGGAGGTTGGAGGAACTGGTCCACTGTGGTAGGCGATAGTAGCAGTAACATTCTTGCCAACTGGTGATTCATGATGAGTGTCCTGCTGAGACATCGTGACGAGGGTGATAAAAGTGATAGGCGAGTTTGATTTGGGTAATGATTGACAGATAACGGTGTAGGCAGAAGGGAAATTGTTCCAAAGAATGAAATCCTCGTATCTTAGAAATGTGTCGATGACTAGTAAACGTATCATATTGTACTGAAGCTATCAATACATGGTACCTACTACGCCGTTCGCATCACGACCTTGATCAGCTGACAACATACTTTCCTGGCTAATACCATCCGCTTGTTCGGCACGAAACTCTATCATGTCTCACTTCCACTTATCATTTAGAAACATCAAATGTGATGATATCGTCTACCGACAGATCTGAGATGTTTAACGTGTCCCTTGGGTGGTTGTAGAAGCGCTTGGTTGACAGCCAGGCGTGTGGCTGCAATTCCGACCCCCGGGTGTACCCATGGCATATGCATGTAACCTTCCAGATTGTGACGCAAGACCTCCTCTTTTCAAGCTCCCTTACGGGGACGGGCCGGTCCAGATCGCCAGAGTACTTATGAATGCCAAGCCTGTGAGTCTTCGAAATCGGGAATGCCCAAAGTGGCAGTTGGATATTCTACGTCCACCTCCACATATTAGCAATGCTACGTATCCAGACGCCTCGAACTTTTATTGTCCGTAGAAAGGTGAGGGGTTAAGCTGAAATGGTGATCCATGAGTATGGCTTCACCGAATATTGCAAGGGTGCGTTGCTTGACGTTCCGCGACGTTTTGTTGACTTCGGAGTCACGATTCAGGGTCAACCGTGCCCCCCGACTTACATTGTCTCGACCTTTTCCTTCATTCTTTCATTTCAATTTCCGCTACCGAGGCCCCAAAAAATATTTCCCAGAGCTATCAAGCAAAGAACCTACGAGACTGAGGTTGACTCAAGTTTGACCTTGCGAAGAGACTTAGTTAGGAGGTATAGTAATGGACTGCAAGTTGGCAGACATGACCCCGGACTACTCGAGCCTCATTGTGAAGCATTCTGGATTAATTTTTGGATAATAAATGTCAATTTGAAACGGAAAGCTATCTCAGTCGTATGTATGATACTGCTCATTATTCTTCTCTCAGTGACCGCTTCCTGACGCACAGCCTCGCTCTCGGATCAGGTATCATGTCACTATCAATAGTGATATTCCGCGGTCTCCCTTTCCCATCTGGCAACTTGAACTCAAAATTCGAGAGTAAAATCGCCAAAGTCAGCTTCATCTCATTGGATGCATAGAACCGCCCCGGGCAAGCATATTTCCCATACCCAAACGCCATGTTACTAGAATCAGTCATGGAGAAGAGGTATCTCTGTGCATAGTTTGAGTCTGAGCGGATCTTTGAGTATCTAAGTCCATCAAACTCGCTTGGTGGCGTCGGGCCCGGGACATGCGCTGAGTCTTGAAGCATTGCGTGGGAGGGAACCGCGATGCGAGTCCCTGAGGGAAGATTGGTGCCGTCTGATAGTGTCATAGGTTGGTGATAGATGCGATTGAATGTTACTGGAGGTTTGAGTCAGGAACTGGAAGAGCGCAAGCTGAAAAAAGGCTTACAGAGAAACACGGGGTTGAACCGTTGCGACTCTTTGAGAAAGCTGTCGAGTTTGTGAAGTCGATTCAACGCCGTCTTGTCCCACCCACTAGCACCAACAACGCCTTTGATCTCCTCTACGACCAGATGCGACGTTGCGAAGTAGTGTTCTGTAAGAGGGTAGCAAAGGAGCTACGAATGGTCTCAAGATATGGGGAACAACGCGGAGAATAAAGCCAGTTATAAAGAGGCTCTCGCTATACTCGGCTGTTGTCGTCAACCATTCTTGGTTGCGACAATGTTCTGGACCGAGAAACACCCTGGCCGAGATGCGCGATATGAGTCGGACCATGATGGAAGCAATGTCAACTTCAACCCATTCGTCATCTAAGAATCATTAGCATTTGTTGAACCAGTTGAAGGAGCTGAGAGAGTCTCGCCTTTTATATCAGGCATCTCTTTGGTCAATGCATAGTCCAGTTCCTCCTTCATCACCTTTGTCAACGACACGAGTTTTGGCGTCAGCCGCTGCTGAATCACACGGTTCTGCAGGTCGCTTTGCAGAAACACCATACCGCGCGTGTACTGGCCAGCAAAGTCATTGATGAAGGGCTCTACCGAGCGAGTCTTGTCCTGAGACAGCTTTCGGACTTCATCGATGTGATTCGGTGGGATGATGACGATATCGGTACCAAGCTTTCGCACCTGAAAGATAGAGTCTTTAAACTATAAAATGGATGAGATATTGGAAAGGATGGTTGAGCAGCTGTAGGAGAGACTGCTCACCTTGTTGTAGCCTTGACTGATGATAGATCCCCCTTCCCAGACGAAGCGTAAACGGAGAAGCCATGTAGGCTCAAAGACGCTTCGGTATCCTACAAAGGGGACTTTGACTGTAGACGAGGACAATAGGACATGAATGACACAAGAGCATAGCCAAGCGCCAAAGGCCACGTAGATCAACCAGTGAACGTCCATTAGCGGTATTCCGTCAAGACTCGAGACGAGCTGCTGGAACAGCGTTTCATGGCTAGTAGTGTTCATGCTATTGAATGTGTTCATTGTGCTCTGTTGAGGATAGATGAGATGCAATAGGTAGTTGACTGAAGTCAATGGGAAAGGTTGTGGGCTATGAGCTTACTGAGCTGCTATGGGTTGGACTCACTGACTCTCGAACAAGTCTTGTTTATCCTCTCCTGTCCATCACGGATAGTCTTTCTCAGGTTAATTTACTTTAAGCATTAATCAATTGGATGGAAAAGGTCTTCACGCATGCAGCCATAACCAGCAATCGTCAACATCCACTCCATCGATGTGCATCGGTCGCAATATCTCCTTTGAACACGCGTTGCATTTCAGACCTTCCCAACCACCAGAAACTCTCCCACTTCTCACGCAAATCATCTTTCTCCACAGGCCCCCAAAAGTTCCCAAGAATACTCCACCCCCTTCTCAAGAGGTGAGTTGTAATCAAGGTCCGCATACGCCCCTGAAGAGCGTTGCTTCGTGTTCGTATATCCTCACTGTTGACGGCATGCTGGGCTGAGACATCAGCCCTCAGTCACTCATGATAGTAGATTTGATAGTTACAGGAGGTGCCGCACGGAGGTGTATGCATGAGGGTCACGGTGGCTGCAAACGCACCTCTGCCGCCTGTGAGAGTCTGACGCTGTAGCGATAACCCTTGCCAACGCTAAGACACGGCAATTGACAAGGACCTAGGTTGTGGAGTTAATGATTGAGATAAACGGAGTATCTCGTATCATTTGGGAATGTTGTTCCAGCATGCGACACACGGGCTTATGCTTTGTTCTGGAGGATATGGTCCCAAAGCGAAATGTGACCGAATCCCCCTCTCCCGGCTCTATCGACATGCAACTTATAGGCTCCATAGAGTAGTCCTTCGAGATATCAGTAATAACTTTCTACACTACTGAAGCATACATTTATCTCCAGTCTTGACATATTTTGCATTGGATCATTGTCACAAAATGACGAACAATTCTTATTACTACTACGAGTTTTACAAGAGTCATTCTCATGCTGTTATGGAATTCATGAGTGAGAACACTCTCACATCATCATGTCTCATCTTAGCGGCGTCTGCCGTTCTCCTATGTATTCAATGGTTTAAACCTCAGCCGTTGATCATGGTGAATGGCAGAAAGTTTGGCGAACTCTCCAACGTCCGCGCCAAGAGGGACTTTACGTTTGGGGCCCGCCAGCTCATCGAGAAGGGTCTTCAGATGAGCCCTGACAAGCCATTTCGTATCATGGGCGATGTTGGCGAGCTACACATCTTGCCGCCAAAGTATGCCTACGAGGTTCGCAACCATGACAAGCTTAGCTTTACCATGGCAGCATTCAAGGTGAAGAGCACAAAAGACAGGAATGAATAATATAGCTGACAGCCGGGAATAGTGGTTTTATGCTCACCTTCCGGGTTTTGAGGGTTTCAGAGAGGGTACTAACGAGAGTCACATCATGAAGCTTGTTGCGCGACATCAACTGACTCATCAGTTAACTCTGGTGACGGGGGCGGTCTCTGAAGAGTGCGCCTTGGTGTTGGAAGACGTTTACACAGATGATTCAGGTATGATCCATGCGTTGCTTGTAAGCGAGTCAAGAACTAAATTAGTCTCGCAGAATGGCACGACATCACCGCTAAAGACGCAAACATGAAACTCATGGCCCGCATCACCTCTCGAGTATTCCTCGGCAAGGAGATGTGTCGAAATCCCCAGTGGCTTCGAATCACATCTACCTACGCGGTCATTGCCTTCCGAGCAGTAGAGGAACTGCGCTTCTGGCCAGCGTGGCTTCGGCCCGCAGTCCAGTGGTTCATGCCGCACTGCACAGAGTCCCGTGCGCTAGTCCAAGAAGCAAGGGATCTGATCAACCCACTTCTTGAGCGGAGACGCGCAGAGAAAGCTGAGGCTGAGAGAACTGGAGAGAAAGTCACTTACAATGATGCTGTTGAGTGGCTGGATGGCCTTGCGCGTGAGAAGGGTGTTGGGTACGACCCGGCTTGTGCACAGCTCTCGCTTTCTGTAGCCGCTTTGCATAGTACTACGGATTTCTTTACGCAGGTCATGTTTGACATTGCTCAGAACCCGGAGCTTGTTGAGCCCTTGCGCGAGGAGATCATTTCCGTTCTGGGCAAGCAGGGATGGTCAAAGAACTCCCTTTACAACCTCAAGCTCATGGACAGTGTTTTGAAGGAGAGTCAGCGACTGAAGCCCATATCCATTGGTACGTGCCCCCCTGTCCTAGTCTAGAGCACCAAACAATTGCTAACAAAGTGTAATAGCAAGCATGCGTCGCTTCACAACTCACGACGTCAAATTATCCGATGGCGTCATCCTCCCCAAGAACAAGCTCACGCTCGTGTCAGCCCACCAGCACTGGGATCCCGAGCACTATAAGGATCCCTTAAAGTTTGATGGATACCGCTTTTACAACATGCGCCGCGAGCCGGGCAAAGAGAGCAAGGCACAGCTCGTGAGCGCCACTCCGGATCACATGGGCTTTGGGTACGGGCTTCTTGCCTGTCCTGGAAGGTTCTTTGCGTCTGAGGAGATCAAGATTGCCCTGTCTCACAATCTGCTCACGTATGACTTCAAGCCTGTTGAGGGGTCGAGTATGGAGCCGAGGAAGTATGGCCTCAACATGAACGCCAACCCAACTGCAAAGCTATCTGTTCGTCGAAGAGAGGAGGAGATTACAATTTGATTGCTGGATCTGGAATGACTGGGGTTCAGATTTTAGTCAGCTATGGAATGAATGCTTTGGGTCCATAGTCAAGATATAATGGCTGCGACGGCTGGTCTTGTCCCATGAAACCTACCTAGCGTGTAATAAATATGCAGCCGAAACTTTGGCTAATTAGGCTACCTTACCCCTTCTAGATCATCCCAAGCAACGAAACTTGCTGATCATCCTGTGACAAGTGTCTATGTGACCCTGGGACGGGCCGGCAGCATAGCGCTTCGAGAGTCTGTTGATCCATTGCTGGCCAAACGGAATAGACCATTGGTTTTTCTCTAGTGGGGAAGTTTTGGACCGTGATCGAGTCACTGCAGGCATCTTGTGGTAAGTGTTGTAGTTAGATGAGAAACTGTAATCTTGTTGATAATAAGGTTGAAGATCTGATGCACGGGAACAGGAACGTGATCTCTGTTATGAATGAACCAGAAAGTCGGATTAACGTTCAACCGCAGATAAGGAGCTGGGCCTGAGGATGGATTAAGAGCTGGAGGCGGGAAAGGATATTATCGTCAGTCATCCTGATTTAGAAATGCATTACTTAATCGCAAAATGGCAAGAAACGAGGTCAATGGGGGATAAACTAAATATAACCAGGCGAAAATTAGTGTTATTAAACCATCTGATCCGCCGTATTGTATCAGGATCTGATACAGGGGGTAATGGGTACAGTAGGTCTAGGATACCTGACAGCTCATATGACTGAACGGTCGTGAAAACAGGAAACTGCATTAAGCTAGAAATTGATCAAAGGCCTCAACTGCGACCTGACGCAGTAGATGACGTGGACTAAGCATGTAAATTGTTAATATGTTGAAAGAAGGAACTTGATACGATGCTCCCAAGATGGTCTGACCTCATAAGCACTTGGTCGACCAATGCAGAGCCCAAGATTGGTGGTGGTGTTAAGGGACCCTCGGAGCCTGATTGTCGACAAGCGGGGTTGATATCACCCAGTATAACTCTCAATCTTGGTCGTAATCAGACTCTAACTTTCAATAACTTCTATCTCTTGTAATTATTCAGTCCACCCCATAAATTCTGATACGTTCTCAGTTGGGTTATATCTGTTCATTGACCTTCAGAACAGTCGCGATGAACCCTGATAGAATGGAGTCTCAGCCTTTTGTACCAAAAAGTGGGCAAGAAACTAAGTTCCCATATGATCGCACACCAACATATCTCTTTCGACTCTATGAACCTGGGTCACCCGGGTCATCTGGCATGCGAGAGGTCACGACACCAGTCCGTACCACGTCCTCTGGCGAAAATTGTTCCGACAGAATGAATCTACTAGAGCTTCCGCCAGACGAAGCTACCAAGAAACTATATTATCATCTCTTGTGGGTATATGGACATGAGCATCGATGCAATCTCATGTCCTGGTCCAGCTCTCTGTTATTCGTCCTCCAATACGGCTTATTCAGAAACACCAAAGTCAACAAGACGCCCTTCTCGGAAATACAACTGATCATGATTGATACTCGAGAGTTTCCAAAACAAACATTTGTTAGGGACCTTGATGTGTTAGAACACTTCCATCCATACGTCTCTGATCTGGTCAGTAAGTACGCGTTGCCTGAAGCCTTTCCTTTTCCTTTTATTTTTCCCCCATCTCTTTTAACAAGCTTTGGCTTTGCAGGCAGGATACCAGAAAACAAAACGTTTCCCCCAACACGTTCTCATGTGTTGGAGCTCCAGAGCAAGCGAGAGGGCTCCATGTACTTTGGAGAGTACCTCTCGCAAGGTCGTCTGGACATTCAAGGCCGGTGCAGCCAAGTCTCGATGCAGCGACTCATCGATACGGGACTTTTCACGCTGTGTCCTCTTTTACTTAAAGATTGGACACGATGGGCGATCCCTGTCTGCAATATCAGGAAAACTTTCCTATCGACTCAAACTACAGACCTAAAGAAGGTTCGAACTGCCATAGCGATGGCTCAAGTAGGTATTGGGGACCGATTTGCCTTCCCCTTTGCTGTCATGTTACTCGCATTGCAGTGCCGAGAAGCAACCGATCCAAGCATTCTAAATGCATTTCATTCCATGTTTACCAGTAAGCTAACCACCGATGTTTGTGTCACCCTTCGCTAAAATGCTCATGTAGACCAGGAACTCAACGTTGTTGACCTCAAATACGATCTTGAGTCTGAACGATTGCCGGAGCTTAAGCAGTTTAAAGAGTCAATGGAAGCTATAAGGAAAGAAAGAGAGGGACAAGAGCCAGAGTCAGATGGACCAGAGAGAGGAGAGCCAGACCCCTTGGTTGCTCAGATTGAGGGCCCGTTCAAAACCCTGTGTGTTAATACAAAGTCGTCGTTCCCTCATCGTGGACCGGGTGGACGAAAGCATGTGGGATTCGCTGAGGAATGAACATTTATAAGGCTAATTTGTCTCATTTGTACGGGAGTACATCAGTATGAAGCCAAGCAGAGCAGCGAAGCATAGTAAACTCTTTGTCACCACTTTAAAAGGCAAACAATACCGGATACCCACGAGTCAAAACTTTAACTAAACGCCAGCCTCATTTAGCATCAATAGTGAGGTTGGCAAATAGAGGATTGGCTTTTTAGGGATAACCTGTGAAACACTGATTTGGAATAAGAGGCAGATGAGCTGTTCCCTTTCTATCAGATAGACTCTTAGCACAGGTCCTCGTTCTAGTAATGATATTGTTGTCTATTAACAAATTGCGGCATTAGCACACCATCCTAGCAAAAGCCGATAATCACATTACTTCTTAGCCGGAACTCACCACTTATCGGGATTAGGTACTGAGGCAAAAGGACAACAGACGCTTGTCTTCTTGCCTGTAATACGATCACAGTCGGACTTATCAACTTTAATCTGTCGAGATTTACAGCCAGTTGTGCCGAAATGGTTGACAGTGTAATGGCCCTCTCTAAGCTCTACCCACTAGTTCTTGATTAAGTAATCTTTATATACGCTTATGCCTTTGGGATGTAGAACCGTTGTAAGCGTGTCAAGTCGCGTATTATCAAAGTTGATAGCCCAGATAAGACCTCTTAAGCCTAGTGAGTTAGGGTTAGGGTTAGGGTGCGCGGGCGCTGGCTTGCGCAGCCTTCTTGGATTTTTTTTGAAATTTGGATTATAGTGAAAAAAGGTGTGAAAAATAAAGTATTCAAAATCTGAAGAAATTCTTGCGAATTGAGAAAGATGTAATATGTAGAGGTTGGATTACGTGGTTACGGCTTCGACCAGTCACGAGGTTATGTCACCACCTCTTTAGAGGTGGGGAAAATAGCATTATTGGAACCCGCCGGGTAAATATTAATTGATGCATTGCCTCAACACATTTTTCTTGACTTTTTACGACGTTGACTTTAATCCGTGGACGGGCAATGGATTCAGGTCCCTGTTTTCATTAGCGTGGTTTTTATTTTGTATGGGTTTTCCATTGGATTTAGACCTTGTTATGACATTAATGCCTAAGTAGGATAGGCTAGCTGCGAAGATCTTGTCAGGTCCTTGCTTTGTGATGAGGTCGTCGAGTCGAGATGCCTTACGACCAGTTGTGACGACAATATCGCCTGACTCGAGGACCTTTTCGACCAGAACGCGGCCAACTCCTGGCGCAGTCCTGTTTTTTAGTGCACACAAATCGAACCTTCATTGCTCCTCGTGCTAAATAACTCCCTCGGAATTGTTTGATTGCAATCGCGGTAAGTAAAAATAAATCTCATCAAGTAATCGATATCACTAGCTACTGAAACTGACCACTTGAAAAATCAAAGTGCTTTATTTTGCGATAGCGCGAGGGAGTTACTGGTAAAAACCCTGCAACTAATAACAGATTGGCGATATGGCTGACTTTGGCTAAGCTGGGAGTGCTAGCCGTATTAGGAAATATAACGCTTCACTTGTACAGTATACTATTCTATAATAGGAAATGTAACACTTGATTGCGAGTTACTCTATTGCAATATACCATGATACTGCAAAAGCAATATTAATCCAAAAAAATAAAAAAATAAAGACTTGGGTTTTTATAGTCTCTAGACCAGGAAACTACATATAAGAGCCAAATTTAACTAAAATTTTGGGGGCGATGTTGAAAGCCTAAGTTGTAATTGCCCACTGGATTTTTCACTTAATCAGGAGCTAGAATGATGATGTAGCATGTCGATGATGGCCTCGTATCTTCGCTTGATGGCCTCGTGTCCTCGCTTGATGGCCTCGTGTCTTCGCTTGATGGCCACACCGAGTGGCGTCTGGCCAAAAATGTTATCTCTAGCCGCCACGTTGACCTTTCCAGTATTGAGAAGCAGATGGACGATGGCCTCATGTCCTTCTTCAGCAGCCAGCGATAGCGGAGTTCGACCAGTCGAATCTTGAGCATCAGGTTCAGCTCCTCCAAGACTTAGAAGAAGTTCTACAATAGCCTTGTGTCCATACATGGCGGCCCACGAGAGCGGCGTGCGGCTAAAGTGAATATCTCTAGTATCAACGTCGACTTTTCCCGTACGAAGCAGCATCTGAACAACGAACTCACGTCCACGCATGGCGGCCCACGAGAATATTGTCTGATCACTATCAACGTCTCTTGCATTAACGTCAACATTTCCTGTATCGAGAAGCATCCTGACAATAGCATTGTGTCCTTTCTCGACAGCCAAGCGCAGTGGTGTTCGGCCAAATTCATCTTTAGAATCGACGTCTACACCGCTCGAATTGAGGAGCAGCTTGACCCTGGCTTCCTGGCCTCTTTTGGCGGCCCAGGAGAGTGCTGTTTGGCCAAATTCATCTTGAACATTCAGATCGCATTTTCCCTCATTGTGAAGTAACTTGATTATAGCTTCATAACCATGCTCAACGGCGCATCGGAGCGGTGACCGACCTTCTCGATCTTGAGCATCAACATCGACTTTTCCCGTATTTATAAGGAGCTTGACGATTGCCTCATGCCCTCGCGTGGCGGCCCACCACAGCGGTGTTCGATCATACTTGTCGCTAGAATCAATATCGAGGTCAACTTTGTCGAGACATAGTTTGACAACTGTATCGTGCCCTTTCTCTGCTGCATAGGACAGCGCAGTCCTACCATCACTGTCCCTCATGTTAAAGGTATAGCAGCTAGACCCAAAAACTTGTACACCGTCCTCGAGCCCGAAAAAAGCCGTCAAATGCAGCCCAGACAGTTGTCTTGGAAACTTTTGACTATACCCCGGTCTCCATAGCGTCCATGCAAGATTTGAATTTATCAGGGCTTGGACCGATGCCTCTACTCTTGCAGTGGATTCGAGAAAATCAATGGCTGCTCCACTCAAAGTTTTGATGTCATAAGCATGGCTGCCCCAGTAACATGCCGAATAGTGATAGAACGGGTTCAACCTCATCCGCTCTTCAAATTCTTCATCCGTCCGACAGAAACCGCTCTCAAAGGCATCAAGTGACAAGTACGTCAAGCAGGTTGTCATAATATTAAACTCCGTGTTAGGTAATAATTCGTTCCTTTTATCAAAAAGATATTGTTGCGCAGTATAGTGATTAAGCCGAATGCTGTCGCGTTTGAGGTCCACTGTGATCAATCCAGCACATACTGAGACTATATCCTCAATAGGTACTATGTCTCCAGCATCTAGCGTTCGGTTGCCTTGTTTAGTAGCTAGGGCATGCTGAAGTTCTATTATCGTAAGCTGTCGCTTGACGCAAGTAATCCACGAGAGAACCTGTATCGCGAGCTCTCGCAAGCCCAGTTTTTGTCTACTGATTCTCTCCATTATATGATCATAGGCACCCGATAGTAACTTGTGCTTATTACCTCCATATGCCTGCTTTTGCTTCTGAATCTCTTTCAAGGCGCTTCTAACATCGTTCTCTGTTACCTTATCCATGAAGAAGTGAAGGTAAATATGGGCCAGGAGAAACCTATGCGTTTGTCAGCAAGCATTTACGTATCGCTTTTCACCGGGTTCCTACATTCCGTCGACTGCATCTGATATGCCTATCTTGATCTGTTCTTGAAGCCGCGAGTTAGTTTTGATGACTGGCCGAAGCGTTCCTATGTGTTTCTCGAGATACAGGGTGACATCATCCTTAGTCGCGCGAATTTCAAGGCAAAGAGTCTGCTGAAAAAACTTGGTGATGTCGGGAATAGGCCTTGATGTTGCGAAAAAGTTCACCGCAGTCCTGTCCTGGTATCTCAAGATTTCAGACAAAAGTTTGCCCCGACAATCATCAAGAGCTTGGCATTCGTCAAGAGCGTCGACAATAATGAACACCTTTGTATATAACTCAATCACATATTGTAAGGTTGCCGATAATTCCTCAACTAATGGACGTGTCGCATTCTTCTTATGCTTGCCATAAAGAGAGTTAACACTTTCTGGCAGGGAATGCCAGCCCCGGCTAAGTTGTTTAACCAGACTTGCCAAAAGATCATTAATTTTCTGCTCTTGCTCTTGGCGAAAGTTGCAGTAGATGTAGGCAATCCCAATGCTGGGGTTTTCGGACAATCGCGTGTGGAGATTGTTAATTACAATCGACGACAGTATCGTCTTCCCGGCCCCTGGGATGCCCGGACAGAACAGTGTCTTGCCGTCCGCATCAAGCCACTCTTGATACTCTGCGGATTCCAGAAACCATTGGCCAGTTCCTTGTTGTCTGTTCCCGAAGTAGTCGCTTTGTTGCCGGCCGTAGTCAACTGGCGTGAGCCAATCAAGAATCTCAGCATCTTCTTTTTTGTTCAGTTGGGCCCGGGTATGCATGGCGTTCTCTCGAATTGTAGATACAACATCGCAAACTAAACTCAACGTTAGGAGTCGTTGCCAATTTCATTTAAAAACTACTAACCCTGGCTAATTATGTCTCTCACTGGGTGCTCCCCGTTAATATCACCTGGCTGGATATATTGAAGAAATTCCTTCGCAAACGCTGCAGCTACTGCTGCAGCATGTTCCTGCCAGTCTTTATTCTTGTGCGAGTCTGCATAGTCGCAAATTCCTCGGATGACGATACACGGGAAGTTGTAGGCCAGTCCCGCCGCTTCCATTTCAACGCAAAGAACATGACCACCAAGATCCTTGGTAAGTCTGTCCCGGATGGTAGCGTCCTTAATGACCTGGTTACCAGATGCAATCAGGCCATAATGCACACGCATATCTCTGGGCTTCCTCCTGACAATTTGGGTCCTATCGCAGAATCGACAGCTCCCTTCTCCCTCCTCTTCGTCTCCACGGCCGGAGATGGCGCCGCCATCCGTGCTTTCGGTAACATGGCCGTAACTCGCTTTAAACAGAACATCCTTAAGTGAATCAGACCTTAGATACTTTGGCTCTAGTTTTGGCCATTTCTGTTTCAGTTCGTCTAGATACTCCTGTATCCTGGACCCCTTCATTTCATGCTCCGTCTCCAGTTTTGTCAAAGCCGTAAGCAACGAAATTGGTGGATTGTTCAGCGAGCCAGTCCGTTTGAAGCTGCCGCCTTCTTCCGCCTTGCCGAAGTCCTATTGGACTACCCCGGAAAACTGGCCTACTGGTGTGCTAACGACCACATCGCCGAGTCGTACCTTGGGCGGAATACCGCCGCTGACGCCAACCATCAGTCCGAACTTAATAGACGGAAAGGTGGAGACCATAAAAGCGGCAATAGTCGCTGCTGTATTATTGCCGATCTGTCCTTTGGGTAGGCAAGCTATGATAACATTATGACTACTAAAAGATCCAAGGGTATAAGTGTTGGGGTTGTTTGACGGCTTTGGGAGATCTGCATGTCTCTGGTCTAGCATAGCTGTGGCTGCTGTCTGCTCTTTGGGCAGAGCGCAAACCTATCCTACAGTGTATTCATTATGATTTCTGGTTTCGGTAGTTACTTGTGTAGCCATTGCGAAGGAACCGGCTGGGTCTTCGGGAAGACGAATGCGAACTCGGGAGTCAATCGGCTGCGGTCGGTTCTGTTCGATGCAGGTTCCTCGTGGCGCCTCGATAGCTACGAATTGAAAAAAGGCATCAATCGCCCTGGGTCTTCCAAAGGGAAAGTGCTAACTCGCCGGAGGAACAGTGGTTGATGCGACGATGCCGGAGAAGCGTTCTGAGCAGAAGTCGAAGATTCAGCCTTAGGCGGAGAGTGTTTGGGAAAGCCACACAGCCGCAGCCCAACGTTTATGCCAACCAACCACGTATTGCTTCCAATCCAGGATGCAGCCACGTGCGCATCCAAAGCTAATCGTTCCACCTTTTGTTTGGCTCCAACTTCAGCTGCCGCGGTGTATTTCAGACGCAAAAATAATAGACCAATGGCAAAAAGAAGGAAACTGACGAAATGCCCCTAGGACCGTCCTGTTGTGAGGGCAAGTCGGTCATTGGGGTCTTGGGGATGATCCCGTTGGGCATTCGAACGATTCAAATAGCGCGCAGGGGAAAGTATTGTACCAATCGCAAGAATGAAATGAATTGTCGATTAGATGGCATGAGACACAGTGAATAATTATCGACAACATAAATCAGCAAAGTACTGGCAGGGCGGAGCCAACTCGCCCGACTTCTCCACAGACCTCGCAGACCAGGGACGCAGGACAGCTGGCCCGCATTCCCGGTGGCCAATCGAGTGCAAATAAAAGACGGCGCAGGTGGTCATGCTTGAGCAGCTGAAGGGCGAGAACCATTAATTCATGTATCCGGACCTTATGCGGGGGGTTATTGGTACAGTAGCCTTGACAATGCAAGGTATCTCGGTCGTAGGTGGCTTAAAGTCGTACCTAACCAAAAGTCCACTATCTTTTACCAACTCCGAGATCACTAAAGTCCTACGAGGCCCACTATTTTACTCAATTAAGGCCCACTAGCCTACTTTTTAGCTCTTGTAGAGCTATAGCCGCCTTTGGTCACGAAGATACCTCTAAGGACGCTCATAGTAGGTAAATTGCAAGGAATGACGCTACAACAAGAACCTTTTTTAAGCCTCTTAAATAACCACCTTAGATCAATAAATGTAGCATAACTGGTTTGGCGCTATTACAGGTTTGCGTTTCAGGCAGCAATGGTTAAATGATAGCTAGGTAATGTGAGTTGAGAAAATGCCGCATCTGGTTAGGACTAAGCGATCTCTGCGGAGCGGGCCGGTCTGCCTAAAGACGACTTAATGCTGACATGGCGACAGCGTTGATTCGTCTATGAACGAATTCATTTCTTTGCTTCAGCTCGTTCTGGGTCCAGCTCCTTTTTCGGAGTTGTACATGTCCCTCAAATTTGCAGCCACTAGAAATATGCCACTGATGTGTCGAAAACTCGAGATTCTAGGTTATGTACTATCTGTCGGCATTATGCCCTTGTTGCATAAGTCCAAGTGATGTCTCCACCCCACTCAACATTTCTCCGTATCTTTATTCCTAGCAAGTTCTATCAGCCATGCTTGGTTAACCGTGTTTGGCACACCAGGGGCTAGTACACTCCAGCTTGCATGGCCGATTGGTGACCTAGACCTTCTTCTTGAAACTTGGCTGCAGAAATCCGTTGATGGTTTCTTGATCGAACTTGGTAACAGCCCGGCTTTCCGCACTTGTCTCTGCCACCACTACCTGATACGTGGCACATTCAGTTTTGCTCGTGACCTATTTGTATCTATAGAGGGGCACTTAGTGAAGCTGAATGCATGGCATCCGTGTCTTTCCAAAGTCCGAATCATGCTTCCAAAGCACATAGAGAAGGTGATGGCGTCTCGGAAGCGATATTGCCGATATGCTATATGTAGCTCCATGCGCGGTGACTGATTTCCCTCGTCAACGTTCCCTCGTGAGGTTTCCCTTGATGCCCATCTAGTTATCCAAGTCTTTTGCTGAGATTACAACCTCTTCTCACAGAGTATCAGACTTAGCCCATTGTCTTGAACGCCATCTTCAACTAGTCAACATTATACAAACGATATAAGCCTCCTCAATATGATCACCAGCTATGCTGGTAGCTGATTGTCCCAGCTTTACTTTCCATGCTTGAGAAAGAACTCGGCGTGTCATCATTTGAGTTCTCTTGCAGGGATATCTTGGACAGGATGCATGAAGAGAAGCTCGGCCACTTTGACTTGGAGAAAGTGTACGGCAAGCCGTCTTCAGTACTTCACTCTCTTGAAGCCTTTCTTGGAAAGATTGACTTTGATCGTCTTCCCCACTATCTTTACCGTGGCTCTATGATGGCTTCACCGTCTTCCACAGCAGCCTACCTGATTGATGCAACCAGGTGGGACGACGAGGCCGAAGATTATCTGAGACATGTTATGAGGAATGGTGCTGGTCATGGAGATGGTGGTATCTGGGGGAACTTTCCAACAACACATTTTGAGTGCAGCTGGGTGAGTGATGTGGTTCAACTTACCATTTGTTGACTATCCGCTAATCTTGTATGTAGATCCTAGCAACACTCCTGAAGGGTGGCTTCACTGTGAAACAAATCGATTGTGATGGCTTGCGCGGCTTGTCAACCATATTTGCCGATGCATTGAGGGACGAGAATGGAGTAATTGGCTTTGGTTAGAAATTCTTCAATTCTATTAGCATACCACAGAGGCTGACTATGATATAGCACCGCATTCAGCTGATGTCGATGACACGGCAAAAGTTTTTCTGGCGCTCAGCCTCATCAATCAACATTCCAGCCCAGATATCATGGTCAAGGTCTTTGAAGGCAAACATCACTCCACCACGTTTGGATCAGAACGTGATCTCAGCTTGTCTTCCAACCTTCATGTGATACTCAGTCTTCTGAACCAACCAGACCTGTCTCAATATCACCCCCAGATCTTGAATACAACCTTTTTCATCTGCCTATGGTGGTGGGATAGCGACTATTGCGTCAAAGATAAATGGGTAAGGTCTGCCTCACCCGTCGTAGAAGCAATCATTAACACTTCTAGAACTTGAGTCATCTGTATCCTACTATACTATACTTCTGGGAGAAGCTTTTCATCAGTCGGGAAGTGCCGAGTATATCTGTTCAACCATTGAAACACACTCGGTTCTCTTTGGCCGAAGAGGGCACTAATACTCGGAAATATTTACTGGTGGTGCTGGACGGATTTCTGTGGGATCTGAACAGCCAGTATAATGATGCTCTTGGAAAGACGGTGCTTCAAGGCCTACAGTACGATATTCTTCGAAAAGTGGGAGTTAGAGCTTTCTGAGAATCTTCATACGACAATAAAGCTGTTTACTCCTCTAAGGATATTACTCTGGGTGCATCCAGTCTTAGTCGTTCTTGATAAGGCGGCATCTATAAAGGATCTTCGCCTTCAGATCAACAGTCTTCCAACTAACTTAACCATGTTGAAGTAAAAGGGTTGATTGTGTTGTCGTTAGTTCTAAGTTACATGTATCCGAGAGGAGCACAGCTCCTTGCATAGTATCCACATCCCAGCCACCATCAGATCGGACCACCTTCGCCGCACTGTCTTAACAAAAAGTGCGTTCAGGCCACTGCTGAAGACAAGATCGCTGGAGATCAGTGGGAGGACGCCTGCAGGAGGATCGCTGAGGAAGGATATGACTGTGCTGATGGAGAGAGGAAGTGTTATGCCAATCCTGACAAGGTCCATGGCAGGTGCTAAGTATTTATAAATACTTCGAATATAGTATTAAGCGAGAAGTGCAGTATTGATTGTCGCTAAAGCCACCACAGTAAGACCTGAATCTCTATAGACTGGAATTTTCGAAATCCTTTTGGCTCTACTACTTAGTTTAAATACATTTCTTGCATATCCACTGGCTCTTTGCCATGGTATTCCACATACCCTGTTCCTGCGTACTTAGCTTGTTCATATCGAACTTATCGTTACCCAGTCTGTAACCAAACCTCTTATCAACACATCCGCACATAGCACATCCCAATCCAAGTGCATATGTTATCTTTGGTAGATCTCTTCTCCAGTCAACGATCTCTTCGCATATGCCATTGAAAGCCATCATCCCAGTAGTATATAACGGCCACATCGATTCGAGTGAGGCGGGTGACATTTTATGGGCCAGGAAGCCACCAAGTACGTATAAAGCGGCAGTATAAATAGCCAAAAACGAATTTAACAGTGTGAGGTGAGTAATAACTACTATACCTCGAATGGAGAGATGTCGTCGGAGGAAGTTGCGACTAAGAAATCGGAATAACCTCGTAGTGAGACGCTCCCATGTTGGAGAGAAGATAGTTACAAGAGTCTCTGAAAATAAAGACACCGCTATAAAGGTCGAGAAGTCCAAAACCCCTGGGCTACCTTTTGGATCCTTTTGCGTGTAGCTAGCTGCATTGTTTGGCTTTGGCGCCCGGAGACTTGAGCATATTGATACTATGAAAACAAAAAGCTGCAGATGTCGAGTCTTCCGAGTCCAAAAAAATGGCTTCTCATCCTTTTTGTCTTGTATCAGTGGTTCCTGAAGTGTGTTATGAGGAGTGTTGTTTTGAGTTGAATCTGGATAAGAGCTGACGGAAATTGTGCGTCTCACCGCTCCTTGTACCAGGTATATTCCAGCTGTTAATTGACCGCAAATGTGCATTTCAAGCAATTCCCAGAAGAGAAACTTGCGAAAGAAATATCGATGTCTTGATAAATGGCGGACAATAAGATAAGAACAAATAACGGAAAGTTGAAGCAAGTTTTTGTACGACTCATACTTGCTAGCTGAACAGGCGCCTGGGAATGCAAAATCGTGATCGAGCTGATCGTGGGAGTGGACCAGTGATTCTATCAGGAAATAGTGGTCTGGCGGGTTATCTTCATGATAAGGCCCAAGATCGTGGTCTGCTTGGGCACTAAGGTCGAGGAAACTTCTGCGGGACATGGCTTGCGCAAAGCCAGGAGGAGCAGGTATTGTGATATTTGTCGAGTTGGGGCAAGCCGGACTTAACATGTGTGTGGACTGGAACTAGCCGTTAACCCTGCAAGAGAATTTCATAGATTATTTCACATTACCTCATCCATGCAAAGAATCGCGAAGTCCTTATGAGCAGTCCACTTTGCGTACTGGCTAGCCAAAAGACTGCTCCAAAACGAGATGGCAGCAAGAAGAAGTGACAGAGTTCCAATAATCGTAGCCCACAGCTGCCAATTAATCGATAGCGATGATTTGCTGAACCGACTGAAAGCTTTCGACGGAAGATTGGAAAAGTAAAAGGCCGCCTGTAACAACCAGAGCCATGACACAACTGCTGAATTCCGGATCCAGTTGCTTGCATGAGCCCAAGCCAATCCCATCGTTAACATCGCAAATTGTCCTGGGTGATTCTCAGGGCTTTTGAGATCGCTTGTAGGTTATATAAATGAACTTCGTAAAGCAGTGCACTCTCACTCATCGATTGTAAGCACAGCGATAGAGGCGGCGTCGAAAGATTTTCAACCTTCTCTCTCTCTGTTGGGTATAGTGCTTACTTGACTCTGGCCAGTGATAGTAACTTGACTCCTTTTTGCACGGAGAGAAGAGGTAACTTTACGGTAATGAGTTTAATTGGCCAAATTTCCAGACGCCAGCTCTTCACTACCACTCCCGAACATTAATAATACCAACTCAGATTAAAGAAATGTTTCTATCCTATAAAGAACCTTCACATTGATTGAATTTTGACCTCATCACCGAAGCCTGCCATACGTGTCCCGATTAAGTATATCCTCCGTAGCTTTCATGGATGTCCTTCGTTTGATTGACAAAGGTGAGCTCGCAGGTCTCTTTGATGAGAACCTCAAGTGCAAGATTGGCCTATCTTTCTTCCAAGCCGTCTTCCGTATCGTCCTCAAACAAGGTGACAACGGAGCTTGGGGAGGCTTTCGTGAGCAAACATGCTACGCCATTCTGGCTCTTGCCCAGGCACGCCATGTTTGCTTCTTCACACACATGATGGACAGGCTTCAGAGCTGCATCGACCGTGGTGTTGCTTGGCTCAAGTCCTGCAGCATTCGTTCTCAGGACCTAACCTGGACGCCAAAGACGACATATGAAGTTGCATTTGTTGCTGAAACATACAAACTAGCGGCCCTGCAGTCGGCTAGCATAGAGGTCACCACTGCTACTGCTGGTCATAGCCTCACCTCGGCAGTTCCATCATCTAACTTGGAGCAATACATGCGGCTTGTGCGTAAGACTGCATTGTTCTCACCGCTGGATGAGTGGGAACTCAGAGCGTCGATTATTGAGTCGTCGTTTTTCGTGCCCCTTCTACAAGCCCAGCGTGTTGAGATTCACTCAAGAGACAATGTCAAGATCGAGGAGGACAGGTATCTGAGCATCATTCCTTTTACTTGGATCGGATGCAACAACAGAACCCGCACCTTTGCATCTAATAGGTGGCTCTACGACATGATGTACCTGTCTCTCCTGGGCTATCAGACCGATGAGTATTTGGAGGCTGTTGCTGGGCCGGTATTCGGTGATATCTCTCTGCTTCACCATACCATCGACAAGATTATAAACAACACCAGGGTGAACTCAGCCGGGACTAATGGTACTGTGCACAATGGAAATGGCCATCAGCACGAGTCACCCAACATTGGACAAGTTGAGGATACTCTCAGTCGCTTCACCAATAGCGTCCTCAGCCACAAAGATGTTCTGAGTTCGAGCTCTTGCGATCAAGACACTCTTCGCCAAGAGTTCAGAACGTCCATGCACGCCCATGCCACACCGCTGGAGGACAACAGCCGTTTCTCCAATCAGGACTCTAGCGACGTTTCTGCTTCCCCAGAGCAATCGGGCTTCCAATTGGTGAATAGCACAAGAGGTAGCCACGTCGCTTGCGCATACTGATTCGCTTTCCCCAACTGTCTGATTTCAGGGAATCTGCTTCAAGGCAATGACGCGTTCCCCTCTGTTCCTCAGAAGTATCTCATTTCCTCCGTCATGCGTCACGCTACAAACATGTGTCGTATGTACAACGACTTTGGTTCCATAGCTCGCGATAACGCTGAGCGTAATGTGAACTCGATCCACTTCCCCGAGTTCGCGCTATCCAGTGGAACGTCACAGAGTCTCGACGACAGGAAGAAGAGACTTTCACAGATAACTACGTATGAGCAAGCTTGTCTTGATCGTGCTATGGATCTGCAAGCAGTTATTCGATGAAGGAGCCTTGCCTTATCCTGTGGTAGGCGATACTCACGCTCAACTTTGGAAGAGAACCTCGTCCAGGGAATGCAAAAGGTAAGCCATATGACTTTCAGCTTCAGTCGTCTCTAAATCGCGCAGTATCGCGACTCGCCCTTCGTCCTGGCTGAATCACGCCCACCACTGCTCATCCTACCACTGTCTGTCTTTCATGAATGCCACAATATGCCAAATGAATGCATTTCCATCATTGCAGAGCATGAAGACAAGTTCCAGGGCAAGTACACCCATATCACTACTATGAGGCCTGAGATTCCCACCACAATTCGTCAGGACGTAACCCGCAATATGCCCAATATTATACTGGACTTCCAGGATGAGTTGACGTACGCCTCCGAGCAGTGACCGAGAACAAGCAATTGGACGTCTGCACCCTTGTACGAGATGATGCTAAGGACCGTGGCGCTTTTGAGTGGCAGAGCATTTGTTTGTTTGCCCTTGTGTCGTGACCAAGACTGGCTACAAGCCTCCGTAGGCTATACTGTTGACTGCATCTCAATTCGTGATCAGCTGTATACCTGGAGTCCTATACTCAGACTGCTCGTTGGTCCGTTTCTCCCAAGTGTTCGTTCTGTGCGAAGACATCTACGGTTCGCAGCGGACATAATGGCTCCTTTGATCTCACAAGCCTTACAGGAAGATGGAAAAGAACGTCGAACAGATGCATTTCCGACGGTTCAGACTGAAGGCCGAGATAACTTCATTTCATGGCTTCTTCGGCATGTGCCTGAGGAGTTTAGAACCCCAGAGCAAGTTGGACTGGATCAAATGCTGGTTTCATTCGCTGTGATTCAGACGACGACTATGTTTGATGCACCGCCACGTTCTTTTTCTGCTTCTAACCTAGTCGCCTAAAACATTATATTAGATTTCTAAGATAAGTTAATATATACCTTTAAGTAATAGCCTAAAATAAATAATTAAATATTTATGTCTTTATATAAGATAATTATTACAACCCAAAGGGAAGAGTGCTTCTATTATATAAACCCTATAAACCTTTTATTAATTACAATAGGACTTGTGCCTTCTTCCCTATTACATACTATAAGCCTTATTGATAGCTTACGAAGAGCTTATAATCTGACTTTTAATTTACAGGAAGCTAGACTTACTTAGCTATAAGCCACTTAAGTATATATATATATATTTATTTAGCATTAGATAAAACTTAGCTTAATAGCTATTAATAAGAATTTTTTATATTAATAAGGCTAATATATATTACTTAATTATTAAGAGATCTTATACTTTGCCATACTTCCTTTAATACCTTATATAATCTGTAAATGTAAACTTAGTATAAACTTGTTTTCCTGTTTAAAACCGTAACTAATATACTTTATGGATCTTAAAGTACTAGCTATTATTAAAACCTCTCTATATTAATAAGCCTAATATATATTACTTAAGTAAGAGTTATAATAATTTATTAGTTGTTAATAGAAATGCCTTATAATTCTCTAATATAAACTTAATATAAACTAATTTACCTGCTCAGAACCTAACCTGTTGTAAAACAGATAAGCTTATTGCAATGCTATTAGACAGAATGTGGCAAGACGATATGGCGGATAAGTGATCAGCTGAGCTGTTATCCTGCATCTAAGCGTATTGAAGAGTCAATACCACAGCTTTACTCCCAATACAACATTTCTGTGATGCGCTATGGCGCTTTGGTTTCACTTTACTGCAACCAATCACGTCCTCCACAGAGGCTCCAATCGGCAATGTTTGCCGATTAATTGCCCGCCGAATATTGTATCTCCTTAGTGACCAATCACCTCGCCCCAGTGTTTTGAGTTTGACTATTGCGCCTAATTTAGGGGGTTCCGGGAGCATGGTTAATAAGGTCTTGTTATGAGTCTCTTTATTCCTCAGCAGAAGGTAGGCTAAAGAAAAGTATCGCCATAAACAAAGAGCTTAAATTAGCTAGATCCCCTCATTGTAATTGCCTTAAATGTAATAAATGACGAAGATAACAGCAAGCTTAACAGCAGCGCGACCCTCGGCAGACAACAACATCCAGCCACATAAATTCTCGCACTGCGTCTCAAGGGCATGCTGGCTAGAGATGGTCGACTCTCAAAACAGGGGCGGAGTAGGATTATCGCACAATCGAGTATTTCGCCCATCGTACTCCGTGTTATCCCTGAGGCTGGCCCTCGCTCAAGCTAACGAGTCAGCTAGCAGTCTCCTCCATTCTCCATTCGACTCCTAAAGCACAATAACGGCCGAGACGCAGGAGCATCTCAACCCGACGACCACCAGCTCATGCTGCTCTTGCCCGCGACCTATCGCACCCCGTCTGATGACTTGGCTGCATCCAAACTTTATGTCATCGACTGTATAAATACAGAACTGGCCTTGCGGAGGTTGAACAGGATTTACGGCTGGCTGTGGATCGCGGGTCGGCTCGCGCCGCCTCGTGCGCTGCACTACCAGCTCCTGCTTAGTCGGGAGATCTTCATCACGGAGCAAATGGACATGCATCTCGTCTGGACGACAGGCCGCGTCTTCATCAAACCCATCCCGCGCTTCCTACTCGAGCCATGCTTCTGGACCAAATATCTTTCTTGTGGACAAGGATGCGATTGCTCTGTTGGCGAAGCTCATTCCCGAGGTAGCATCCAAGAATGCGAGGGTCGAAAGCTTTGGAAATGCGCGCTCGGGTTCCTATTCTCTTATGCCGCGCTCATCCCCCACGAGAGCGACTTCCTATTAGCGAAAGAGAAGAACTTGCTCGCGGAAGAGATCACGTGGCCAGGCTGGATATCTTTCGTCGAGCAACTTGACACGGAGCATATCTACCCAGATATCGACCCGCGATTCTATCATGGAGAGCTTCGTTTGAGTCGGTTAAACATGATATACCACCTGCTTCAGACACCTTTGCACGGCTACATGGCTTACTGGAATCAGTACGCCACCTTCTTTCGAGATAATCTTGCCTGGCTAGGCGGGACGACAGTCTACATCGCAGTTGTCCTGACCGCGATGCAAGTGGGACTCGCCACCGATACGCTCGCTCATAACGACGCCTTCCAGTTTGCATCATATGGTTTCACCGTCTTATCCATTCTGGGACCTCTGATATGCGCCGGGCTTATCGTCCTGACGTTCTGCTTCATTTTTATTTACAACTGGATAGTGACTGTGACCAAAAAAACAGAGCGGCTTCGTCGCATCCAGCGTGGTTAATCACGAATTCGTCATTTTACATCGTGTGGCTGACGCCAAAACGCAGGGGGGGTAGCCCCGTACACAATGGATTGCTCAACATCGTCGCGGCAGATGACTGGGAGCTGCCTTTTGGGCAAACTTTTTACCTGATGGGCTGCGACGGTAAGGGGCATTGCCTGCGCTATAGTTTGGGTTATTTTGATGACTGGATGATTTCTGAGCTTAACCTGCATAGTCACAGAACCATGACCTCAAATATCCCTGGTGTCATGAATTGACCACTTGGCACTTAGGGATACAAGAAGTTTAAGTCTTCAAGTCGCTTGTCACCACATAGCGGCCGCTTAATCAAAGCAGCTATTTAATTAGGTTTAGGCCAATACCGTCTGAAAACTTGATACGCCTGTGGTGGCTGCTCGTCGATGCATCTATTCACAGTGCTTGGTCACATGGCTGCGCCTGTTAGAGGCTTATGTACAGCCACATCAATGTTGTGGACAGCTGAAAGTCTCAGGAAGTTGGTAAAAGTGCAAAAGAGCAATTACGGTTTGTCTATTGGCCGGGATTATAGAGACATTGCCTTACTCGAGCTATCGGAGATGCATCTGGGGACTCCGGTGATGGTAACCCCGCCGTCAACCCTTAGCTCCCTACGGGTGAAGTTCCGATGCCGAGAATTTGGTGCGGAGCCTCGTCTCCGTGGTGAAGATCGACACAAGTGTGCCAGTACCTTTCATGCTTGCATTTTATTTAGGCATCCCCTTGTTAGGTACTAGCGAAGTCCGAGCGCAGGGCAAGGCCACTCTCGTGCATAGGAGAAGAGCAAGCCCACCGCGCACTTGCGGAGCACTCTCTCCGCACACACTTGCCATCGCCCAGGATATGGACTTGCTCGATTGTCACTTTCGGTGCGTAAGACGTGGGAAGAAGGTGTAGCAGCACAACGTCGGACAGGGATACATCTGGAACCTGTCCGCTTCCTTTGGGGATCAAAATTGAAACGGAGGCTGTACAGTGTAGTGTAGCCTTATTGCATTCAAACGATTATAGGCTTGAGGGCGAGTACCCGGATCTTGACCGTTCATGTCGTTCACTTTCGGCGTGCCAACGCCATGCAATATACATATTTGCCAGTCTTTCAACCGTAACGGGGCTGAGACCGCGTTCCGGGTCTGTTGACTCTGTCCGCCCAGCTGTGGTGGCCTATACAGGGCGGGGCATATTGATTGGTTCAGTAGCACCAAGAGCCAAACCCTACATCGGCTAATGGGGCGGCACGATTTAATGCGTCAGCCGCTATTCTTATTGTAGCCCGTGCTAGAGCGGGGGCTACCCACGGGATCTCCTTCAAGACACTAGACTAAGGAACCGGGGCTTCGACAACTGTGATTTTATCACTCTCCTTCTCTGCTTACTCTCTAAATAATTAACAAGAGCCAAGAGCTACACAGCTGAACCTCCCTGTGCGGATATTTCTCGGGCATCCACTCCGTTGTCTCGGTTCTGTCTCGGTTCTCTCTCCGGTCGTGTTCCATAAGAGCTCCTATCTTCAATGCTCCATTCCCTTCTTTTACTGGACGTACGCCTATAGCAGCCAAGAAAATAAGCCTCTCGTCAAGCTCCCAAGTTGGAGATGAAAATTTCCGACGTCGCTGTGCGAGGATAGTGAACCCATGGAAAAAGGACTTTCCTATATCCCTCGGACCTTTCTTTGACGGCGCTAATTTTGGCCCGACATCTGTTTGATCTTGGAGCTTTCGATCGTTTTGCTAGTTCGATCCTGTCTCCAGAAGCTCCCGCTATCGAATATTGTCCTGGCCAAAGCGCGCCCCTCCATCTACTATGGTCGAGTCTGGTAGCTCCACCATGAACAGCAACGACCCTCTCAGTCGCAAGGCAAATGGCAAGCCTCTCGTGAACCGCAAAAGTGCTAGTAGGCAGAAGCGAGGCGTCCTAACATTGACCTTCGGGGCCGTTGCAAGGTACATCTATCTCGGTGTGTCTTCGCTTTAATGAGCTCTGAGCTTCGTGTTCCGGCCGTTTACTCACATGAACAAGTCACGACGCCGCCATTTCACTCTGATAGCAAGATCATAGCTAATTGCCAACTCCCTAGGCTGGCAACATGGGTTGTCATCTTCTCCATCCTCTTCCGATGCCCCTCATCGCTTGAGGCGTGCGATGAAACCGCCCCGCGAGTCTGTAAACCTTACTTCCGTATTAAGGGCGCCGTATTATCCCATATCCTGCCCTACTGCCTTGGATACCTACCGACTCGGACAGCAAAGGATGTGTACCTTTTCAATATCTCGCAGCTTGTCTTTTTAACGGCCGCGATTATTTTTGCCCACCTCTGGCTACGGCGCCGACCCTCGACTACACGGACGTCACATCAACATGATCATGCCTCTGAGAGGCCACCGCCGGCTACGGAGGAGGTGAGTGATGAATTGAGCGACGAAAAGACGAATAAGATTGTTTATACCGATTCAGAGCCCTCGAAATCGAGCACCGTTCGAAGTTCTCTACCCTGATCCAGACAAAGACACTACGCCGGCCGAGGTAGAGTAGGTTCCCCGTTCTCCTGCAACCGTTCTTCGGCGCGAGGTTGCTGAAGACAGATTGTAGCATCATCGCTGTGCACGGTTTCGGCTCGAGTGTCGACTGGTCATGGAACTGGCGAGATAAGACCTCGCCTGGAACGTTGGTGAATTGGCTGAAAGACCCATGCATGCTCCCAGAAGTAGTACCCAAATCAAGGATCATGGTCTATAACTACCAGTCAAGATGGGGCGCCAATGGTCTAAGGATCAAGCTCCAACTTTCTGGGGAGGATCTCGTCCGCAGTTTGCACGCTTTTCGCAAAGGGCTGCAGAACCGTCCAGTAGTCTTTGTTGGACATAGCCTCGGCGGCCTCGTGATCCAGCATGTAAGTTCGGAGACATTCTCACCAGAACATTTGCTGATAACTGCCGTCTTTACTACGCATAGGCTCTCTTATACGCAGAACGTGAAGATCAATTTCGGTATCTTCCTAGATGCACCGATGGGTTTATAGCGCTTGGATCGCCCTTTCAAGGCATCAGGATGCCAGGAGTACGTAATTTCGTGTCGAGGCTGATGTTGCTAGTTGACTCTCTTCGCGGCCTGCTGGATACCTTGGGTTACGATGACCAAATTTTAAAAAATAAACTGAAAGAGTTCTGCGAGCTGCAGAAATCTAGGTCGATTCCGATATGTTGCTTCTTTGAAGCTCACGATACGGACTATGGATCGCGGCTGGGGCTGCCGGGACTCCTTCACGGAATGGTATATATCCACGATGTGGGCTTTGAATCAGTATCTGACTGACAGCCAGGTTGTCACGAAAGAATCCGCCTGTGTCCCCGGCTGGAAGTGTACGCAGGTTGAGACAGATCATCTAAACCTCATCAAATTTTCCGGCCCGTGTGACCAGTCTTTCTTGCGTGTTTCTAAGCAGATCTTGAAGATGTGCAGCGCATCGACGAGCGGGACTGACGATCGGACGAAGAGTAAGTCGACTGCCGCCCCTATTCCAATAATTAAATTTAAAAGTTCCAGTCGCGCCAAATTCTGTCAAGCCCCTCTCTCAGAGGGGAATTTTGCCATCCAGATTCAGAATAAGCCACATGTCAGACTGGACAAGAGGTTTTACCAACCATCTCGACTTTCTTCCGTCGTCCTATTTACTGAGTCCAGAAATATACGAGACTCAAATAGATGAGAGCTCGCTGGATCTTGTTGAAGGTCATTCTCGTGTTTTTCCGGACCCTGAGGCACCTTCAACGCAACAAAACCCGCCTAGGGATGAGAGCGTCCCACGGCCTGCTGGAAAGCCAATCCAGATTTTGCATGATGATAGTAATGCAAATATTGAGTATGTCTTTGTCATAGAATGGCCGCGATATTTCTAACTGTCGTTTTAGCATTGTAGCCGTGCATGGGCTTGCTGCAAACCCGGATTATGCTTGGGTTTGGCAACCAAAGAATAACCCTCCAGGTTGCCCCGGGTATCCAACGAAGCATTTTAACTGGTTGGGGGAGTTGCTGCCCCTTGAGTTGTCGTCGAAACAAGTATCCTGCCGGGTTATGACCTTCAACTACGATTCGAAATGGTTCATGAACGCCCCACAGCAAAGGCTGTCTAATATCTCGGACAAATTGCTAGCCAGTCTCCGGAACATGCGCGATAAGGTATGTATGTGCGACTCCGCATCCCTGCCTTCCTTGCAACAGTATTGTTAAGTGACCGCCTACACTAGCAGGTTACTGGCAGACCGTTGATCTTCATCGGTCACAGCTTTGGGGGCAATATTATTGAACAGGTTCGTAGCTGTCCATTATCTAACTTCCTCGGCTAGTATCAACTTTTGATAGGCGATCGTCTCCGCTTCCCGACATTCCGACTTCGCTGAGATCGGCGAATCTACTGTCGGCGTAGTATTCTTGGGTACACCTCATCGAGGGTGCGCCGCCGCATCCTGGGGTGCGATGATTACATCGCTCGCACCGCCTCAGTTTGATTGTGAAGATAGGATCTTGAAAGACCTAGAAGAGAACTCGAGTGCATTAGCAGATCGTCTGCATGACTTTTCTCGCTGGCTTTTTGTCGAGTCGGTGCCTGTTGTCTGCTTTTTCGAACAGCTCGTGACAGACTTGGCGTCCAGGTTAGGACCTGTAAGAAGGTTAATGTCGTGGCGTGAACTCGTACGTGTTTATGTACCCTTCCATGAGTACTTTTAACGAGCTTTCTAGATCGTACCGGAGAAAACCGCCTGCATCGATGGCCATCACAAGATATCTCTAGAAGCAGACCATTTCAAGATTAACAAATTCTACGGCCCCAACGACCCCTCCTTTAAGCTTGTCTACCCTGAGATCGAACGAATGGCTCGAGGTGCTCAAGGCATGCTTAAACACCGCCGGCATCCGAAAGCTATTCCAAAAGATGAAGGCGCTACGTCTGGTGATCTCCGAGCATGCCTGCAGGAGATGAGAGTGACGAATCCATTAGACATTCTGTCGGACATACGGAGTCAGAAAGGGACAAGAATAGGGCATACCTGCGAGTGGATACTGAAACGAGAAGAATTCTCCGCATGGGGAGCCAACGATAACTCGCGGCTTCTTTGCCTTATTGGCTCCCCTGGCATTGGAAAGACGATGATGTCCACCTTTCTCATAGAGACCCTCCAGGGGAAAATCGAGAAATCTCCTGGTAAAACAATTGCATACTTCCTCTTTGACGACAAGAACCAAGAGCGGAGAACGCCCACGGCAATGCTTCGAAGCCTTATCTGGCAGCTGCTACTGCAAAGGAACGAGCTCTTCCAACATATCCAACCAGACTTTAAGAAACATAAGAACAGTCATCTATATGAGTGCCTCTTTGAGAACCTTTCTGCTCTGTGGCGAATATTCAAAGAAATGCTACAGGATAAGGATACTGGTGAGATATTTATCCTCATAGATGGCTTGGACCAGTGCGACAGATCCGGTCGCCAGGTGCTCCTTCGTCGTATAGCGGAACTCTTCCAAGAATCACCAAAATCAGCAGGCAACTTGAAGTTTCTTGTAACCTGCCGACCTGAAGTAGGCGATACTAAGTACATGCTAGGCGGAATCGGTGTGTCTTTGAGGATGGGTTCTACCGAAGTCAGGGAAGATCTTACCGACTTCATAAATTTCAAAGTCGAGGAGCTCAGCAGGAGAAATAAGTACGGCTCAAGTCTGCGAACAGAGGTCAGAGAGGCTCTGTTAAATCAAGCTGAAGGTACCTTCCTCTGGGTGTCTTTGGTAATCGATGAGCTCGAAAGTACACCAAAGTATGAGGTCGCGAGTAAGCTTTATGATCTTCCCAAGGGACTCGATGGCATATATACGAGGATGTTGGGCAACATTCCGGAAGAAAGGCAAAACGATGTGAAATTTCTGCTATCAAGCATGGTCGCTGCGCGGCGGCCTCTGACAAAAAAAGAACTGGCGGCCTCGTTCGCATTTTGGAAGACCAGTTTAGTAGTGGGCGATCAGGATCTCCATGATTTCATGGATATATTTTCTTTATGCAGCTCTATTATTTGTTTTGACGTTATGGGCAACAACAACGAGTCTGCAACTAACTTCTGCCACCAATCTGCCAGAGATTTCCTACTGAACGACCAAGGTGGTTCTAGCAGAACATGGTATCATATGTCCCTGGATTCCGCGAATCTTCTCATGTTCCAGATATGCTGGCGATATCTTAGTGACTTATTCCCCAATGACAGTTTGGTCACACGCTGCTGGAATGAGATTCCTACCGAAGAAAGGAGGCAGGAGCTGCTATCTCACCTTCGCCGGCACTGCTTCTTCTCATATGCATTTAGCGAGTGGGAAGATCATGCGATAGCAAGTTATCCTGCCATACAAAATGAATTGCCTGTAGACATAGTCAGGGCGCCGATATTACGCGATATTTGGTTACTACGGATGGCTAGAGAAGGACACGGGCACGACGTGGTTATCAAGATGCTGCTCACTAGTGACGGTGTCTATGTGAATCCGAAAGACAAGGATGGTCGGACGCCCCTGTCGTGGGCGGCAGGGAATGGGCACGAGTCAATCGTCAAGATGCTGCTCACCACCAACGAGGTAAATATAAATTCGAAAGATAGCGATGGTCATACGCCGCTGTGGTGGGCTGCTGTGAACGGGCACGAGGCCATTGCCAAGCTGCTGCGCGTGGCAGAAACTGGGTGTTTGGACTTGATAAATGAGGAGCATGGTCGGACCCCAGCAGCGTCGCCTGAGGAATACTGGGGTTCGCTTGTTACACCTGAAAAGACCCCATCGTCTACCTTTGCCAACCTCATTTGCGCCATCTTTAATCATTTCAGCCATACAACTGCCGACATGCTCCAACCTCACGAGCTCTGCGAATTCATGCATGCGGCAGGCTGGTCACCACAAGAATTCCCACCAATTCAAGTGCTTCTGAGTGGGCATCCTGCCCCATGGAATGCTCTACACCAATGCGACGCCTTTATCACGAGTTGTTACAGGTTTTTTCCATTGGATCACCAGATGGGGACGCGTGATCTTGGCGTATCACCTACTATTTAGCGCCACGAGGGCCGCATTCGTCGGCGGGACCAATTTATGCTCGGAGTAGTGCGATCGCTAGTACCAGTAGTACCAGGTGGGATGCCGCTGCTGACACGGCGAGGATTTGAGCAGTACTTTATCTTTATGGCATTAGGGGGTCCCAATGATCTATTTTTCCGCCTTAACCACCTCCTGGGTGCCTTGGCTCCTCATCTCCAAGATCCCAGGACAGGTCGCCCGTTTGAGTCACATATCCCGCGCTCGTGTTTTCCTCCGGCTCCGTGTCCCGGAGAGCAGCAGTGGAGGGTAATGATGGAGACACAGGCGAGGCTGTGGCAAGAACAAAGCCCTGATAGATAGGCTGAATAGCCTCGACAGCATACGGAAGCCGACTATGTGCCATTCAAATCCGGAAACCGTTTTGATAATTCCGATAAGGCCGGTGTTAGATGTTGCTTGAGGTAATCGAGGTCCGTGGTCTGTCGGTAAGGAAGGCAATACCATAGCCGTATATGCCCTTGGTGCTATTTGGTCCCAGATAGTCAGTGTTCGGCGTTCCATTGTTACCTCATATACGTAAACCACGAGATTAAAGTAGAATAATGGCGACAAGGAATTTGGCTGTCCGTGCTGTATGGATTTTCAAGGTCGAAGTTGCCTTCTCTCTGTCAGATTGACTGCTCTGTAGATGCATTGGGAAATGGCTTTAAGGCGGTTATGTAAGCATCGATGTCTGGTAATAAGCAACCAGAGGTCATTCCCGACAATAATTGTTAGTGACACAGGGTGGCTCGTAGGGCTTGAACTGGTACATACCACAATTCTCTAGTGCTGATCTTACGCGATGGGACTCAGTAGTGCGCTCGATAGAAATAGATAAGAATGTTAAACTCCTAAAACGACGCCTCTTGTTACTTGAATTGTAAGTCTTCCCATTTTCCATCTGCCGTACCTAAGAGTTCCCCATCCATGATTCCATGCACATAAGCCTCCCCAACGATCGAATAACACTCTGGTCTATCCACATTCCCTCTCTTAACCACGAAAGGTACACGCCCGCCAGAAAGAAGTGCCACTTCGTCACCTGGTTGGGTAGATGGATGTGCGAGACCCAAGTAACCCCCATTTGTAAGAAACATTCTTCTATGCCAAGAAACATGGTGCATGGTACTTTCATAGAGACCACCATCTTGATCCAAGCCCTCCTTGCCGTGGTGACGATCCTGCAATAAGCGAACGACTGAGTCAATGCCAGGTGTCAAACTCGGGCTCTCCACGGCTGCGCTCTGAGTATCGGCCGAACTCGAAAAATGCTGCTGGAGTTCCTCCCGGGCCTGCAAAGCAAACGCAGCAAACTTGTAAACCCAATCTTCACTGACTGGGTAATGGCTTGTTCCGAGGCCGATATTCCCGATTAGCGTGCGCCAAAAGGCGTCAATCATAGAACCGGACTTTCCATTGATGATCGGGTACACCGCACTGAAATCAACCATGCTCGCCCACTTCTCTAAGGTGTCGTAGACCGACTGCTCTGCTATGGGACATGTCTTGGATATCTTGTCAATTTTGTATGCTGACAATGTCAGGGTATCTGGATCCGATGGCGAATGCTGAACACTGACATCTCGTCCTGCTGCAGCGGCATACAAGGTCAGGGATCCAGGTCGTGGTGGCATGCAGAGAATAGAGGCAACTTGATGTACGCTGTAGTCTGGAACCCAACTTGGAAGTTGATGAATCTGCCGAAACTTCACATCTTCGACACCCGAAAGAATGTCAAGGGAGCCTTGGCGGATGAGGTGAAGAGTGACATCTCGAAAGACTTCGACAACAGACTTTCCATAATCTGGCCTAAGTGCCGGTGGTAGCGCTTCTTTTCTCCCGCTCTCTGCTAGATTTATCAGTGCGAATATCTTGTCCACTGGTTCGGTAGCTTTGAAACGCCGAGTCGATGCAAGCAAAAGATCTAAGCTCTGATGCTCTCCTTCCTGATGTCGCGCACGACAGTTCATCATACCCGTAATAAAGCCTGCTGCACCAGAGACCTTGTAAATCTGGTGGAAGAGCTTGATCCAAGAACTCTCAACGAGGAACGTTGCAGCCCTTCCAACAACGTGAAATGGTAGCATCAACAGTCCGCAGAATATGGCTGGTTTCCGTGATACTGCAACTTCCTGGATGATCCAAGCTCGATGAAACGCGGATCGCGATATGAACTTCATGAGAGACGCCCATATTGGTGCATCATGCTCTGGTAGGCCGACACTCCTCATAAAGATAGGGTTGAGCAGAGCGCTGATCCCAGGGTGAGAATCTCCAGATTCAAGGAGATGAGTCTCCAGACGATCTAGAGATGACAGCAGATCTAAGACTGCCTCTGTATCCTCGTCCGGCTCGCCAACCCAAAAGAGATCCATAGAAGCACGCTGATAGATCTTACACATTTGCCCTATTTGCTGAACGCACTCATCCTTGTCCTCTTGGTTGATGCATATCTGATCAATCCAGATGATGCGCTCGCCGGCTGTTTCACGATAATTCTGGAGGAAATTCCAGAGATTTAGGCTAACGTTGAGGTATTTGTCGTTAATCAGCACAGGCCGGAAAGTCTTGGGCAGAGTCTCCTCGTGCCATGTATAGGATAAGGCAATATATCGGGGAGTTTCTTGCGCAGCAAGATCAGCATCAAACATCCTGCAGCGCAGGATATCTTGCCCCCCATTTGATAGGATCTGTAGTAGGCGGAAGCTGGTGGAGCTGGTGAGACTCTGATATGTTAATGTTGGTGCACCTTGAGGTATGTTAAGAGCTTGAGAGTCCACGCTTGGGAAGATCTCTGATGCGCTTATAGGTTCCCTCCTAGATGTAGACTGAGATGACATAGTGATAGACCTGCTTAAAGACTCTTCTGATTAGTTCTTCCACATGACTATATGATATGTTTATGAAGTTTCAGGTGGGTTCAATGGGTCAACAAGAGCTCTTTCCTTACCGCTGTATAAAGTTAGACATGTTATTAGAAATATAGATTTTCAAGGACATAAACAATAATGCAGAACACTTCCTCTGACAAGGCATAACTTTTCCGCGCATATCTGTAATATGAAGGAGTGAGATGATGCTTTACCCCGCTTTGCGGTGTTGAACTATTTGCTACTCAGCCTTGTGGCTGCAGGCTTATCGGTATCTTTATGAGCTCTTTCTGGCTATTGTATATAAAATAATAAAGTACGTATCTTAGATATTAGTTCTCTTTCTCTAAGTATTACTTTTAACCATTAGCCTTGCATAGAAATATCAGTAATCTCGGGTCGATTTTCGTTTTTCTAGAATAGTAACTATTTAAAGGCGCTATTTTGCCATCTAATCACCTTCTCTACTCCAAAGACACCACCAACTTGCAAAATTTACAGCAAATTCAGTTTATACAATGACTACCAAAGAAGCGACATTCCGGAACTATACCCAAGCACAGGGTGAATCCTACGCCACCGGGCGCCCTGGCTATTCTCCAGAGCTCTTCGAAATCATCCTCAACCATCACACCTCTACTGGCGGCCGCCTTGATACCGTACTAGACGTCGGCTGCGGGACTGATCAAGCTACAAGGGACCTAGCTCCCTTTTTCAGAAATGCCATCGGCATAGATCCATCGGAGGGCATGATCACCTCTGCGCGCGAGACCATCAAGCCATCGGCTTTGTCTATACGTTTCGAAGTATCAGCTGCTGAAGCCCTGCGCATTGATCTGGAACCGCCCATCGCCAATGACAGCGTTGACCTTCTGACTGCTGCCACGGCGGCTCGATGGTTCGATATGACGCAATTCTGGCGTAGCGCTGCGCGAGTTGTGAAGGCTGGAGGTACTGTTGCTCTCTGGGCGAGAACTGGCATGTCTGTGGACCCAGCCAAGACACTCAATGGCGCTGCTATCAAAGCTGCGGTAGAGGAAATACTCAACAGCGAACTACATCAGTATTACAAGCAAGGGAACACACTGACGCGCGATCTCTACGTCGATTTACCACTACCTTGGACGATCGAAACTCCTGTGACAGGGTTTGACAAAAGCGGTTTCATCCGAAAGGAGTGGAGCCATAACACAGAAAGCTCGGAAACCGAGGATCTCTGCACTGGGAAAACTCTGACACCTGAGGAGTTTGAGAAGCTGAGAGGCACAAGCAGTCCGGTGGCAAGGTGGAGGGAAGCGAACCCCAACAAGGCTGGGACAGAAGAGGATGTAGCTCGCAAGGTACGAAGGCGAATCGAGAGTCTTTTGCATGAAGTAGGCGTCGAGTCTGGTGAGGAGTTGTTGAGAGGTCGGACGGAGCTTGTGCTTCTCATGGTTAAGAAGAAGGGAGAAGAAAGAACTTAGTCACCCGAGGTATTCTATGACGCCCAAAGAGATGCATTGCATATATAGGTTTCATTACGTGATTTTCATGTTATCGGGGATTAGATACATAGTTATCTACTGATTGACCGTTCAATGTATCGGCTTAGCTATGCGGAGACACCTGAGCCGTTGCCTTTTTATCATCCGCTGCCCGTCTCCATTTCGCGCCAAACTTCCATTGAATAGCCAAATTCGTCATTGCAACACCCTGCACCGCAACACAGACAGTAAACGCCAATCCGACACCGATAGAGTTGATCATTGGCATAACAAAGCTCGTGCCTCCGGCGGCGAACAGGCATCTGGCGAGGTTTAGGCTGGCGCTGGCGGCGGCGCTACGGTCGTGAAACACATCGACAAGATATGTCATGACTACAGACTGCATGGAAACGGCAGACCAACCCGTGATGAATGTCGACACGATTGGCACAGCGATGTGAACTCGATGCGGATATTGTATGGTCCAGCCAAAGAGCAAGATGGACGCGCATTGAAGCAGGGAAAACAGGGGGACGAGACGGAGGCGTGCTGTCTCCAGAGGGAAGTCATTTTCCTGGGCCTTTCGCGTATTGACAGGTTCAACGTCATCCTCTGTGTTACTGCTCGCAATGCGTGCATCATGCCGAGCCTTGAAACGGCGGTAGTCGAGATTGAGTATCTTGCCGGTAATTAGTGTTCCTACCATGGAGCCTACGCCGTTGGCGATAAATGTCAGGCCGATCTGAGTTTCTGTGAGACCATATTTATCTTCGAAAAGAGTAGACATAGCCGTGATGCTCATCTGCCAAACAGCATAATAGACTGCGAGGAACACGATGATGGGAGCGGCCTGCTTGCTGATAAGGATTCGGAAGGGTCCAGTAACATCGATGTGCTTCTTCGCCGCAGGCAATGTAGAGACTGCGTCGTGATTCCATTTGACTTTGGTCGTCTTCTGATAAACACGTAGAGGGTATCTGGCTATGGCATGCGTAGGTTCTCGGCTCCCATTACCAACGATAGACCTCAGCGTCTCAGGCAAGAGCAAAACCAAGAAAATCAAGAAAACACCGCTGTAGATGGTTAACAGCCAAAAGATGGATCTCCAACCAAGAGATCCAGCCAGCGCACCGCCGATGATAGGTCCCACTGCCACGGGCACCAGCAGCCCTGCCTGAAATATACCCATGAGACCACCACGATTATCTCGGGTTGTAATATCACCGATAACGCCTGAGCCTATAGCAATTGTACTAGCACTACCAGTGCTCTGAACACATCTCAGCACAACCATGGTCGCGTAGTTCTTAGCTTCTGCCAGGCCGATACATGCTCCCAGGAAGACAATGAAGGTGAGTGAGTATGCGAGTCGGCGCCCCTTGACATCTGATACTGGGCCCCAGAGACTGGGAGCTAGCCCTTGGAAGATAAGGTATGAAGTCACAGTGAGATTGATCAATTCAATCGAGACATCGAGGTCGTGGGCGATAGTTGGGAGGGCGGGGAAATAAATGTTTGACGCGAAACCCGAGACTATAATTTTATTAACAAGAGAGGTTCAAGTTGAGGATCATATGGGAACAGACATGTTGCCGCGATGGAGACAATTGTTACGATCAAGGCAGTTTGACGTTCGTCGAAGATGCTGTACGGCTCCGGGGCCGCTACAGGCTCAGGTGTCGCTGGTGATTCTGTGCTACTCATTATTTAAGATGCTCAATACAATAATATAGCGATGGTATTCATCTGCAATTGGGAGCTCGATGTAAGTGAAGTCGGAGACATTGGTTTTATAGCGTTGACTACTCGAGCTCATGACGCAAGTACAAGGGCTCCTGAGTTCGGAGTTGATGTTTTACAATAGTGGGGACGTGGTGTACACAGCTCCGAAGTACGACGCCGGTGAAGTAGGACACATAACTCATACTGCGTGAAAGTAGCGGATTTGAGACCTGGCTCCTAAATCGTTTCTATTAGTAAGTAATCCGCTTGTCCAATTTATATTGACCAGACTTCTATTACTACGCTTTTGACCTTGGTCCTTAATCCAGCTCTAAACTTAATAGGTAAGACGCGTGACTGGATATCTTGAACATAATACTGCAACTTGCCTACCCTGAACTTAACAGTCCTTACAAATTGCAGATAGCTAGAATCTGCTTCTTGCCTTACATAGTTGGTACTAGTCTGATTTGGGCTCATACTTGGTACTTGCCTTACACAGAAAGGAGCCAGTGTAAGAAAATAAAAGTACAATAACTGCCAGACGGTTGGTGGGCCAAGTTTCTTGTAGCATTAGCTAAGACGAGTTATTCCCTTATTTATCTAGTTTATGTTGAACTTTATGCACGTCTCATAAGAGAGTCCAGATGCAACCCCATATTAATAGAGGCTTGGTGGCGATGTCTATAACCCTACACTTTGATAGGGTAGAGAATTTGTATATACCCCGCAGCACAAGGTAGGGCATGCAATAAGCAGCCATGCCCATCTGTGAGATAACACGGTGGGTAGCTATACTCAAGTTAGTAGTGTAGATATACAAGGCAAAGCGTGCAGTCTACGTAAGCTCGTATACGCTAATGAAGCTACCAAATTAGCATCTAACGTTTACACCCTGAGCAAGCAGTCATTGTGTAGATAATCCACAAAACGGGCTCATCAATTTCCCGGTTATATCTCTGGAATGGTCATGGTTCAGCTCTCACTTTGATATCCAATGCTTGTGACCAGACAGCCTAATCTAGGTATCTACGTAGTTCTCAACCCCTCACGCACGAATAAAGCGGCTGATCGGCTGGCGGAAGGAATGCCGGGCTGCCGTGGCTAGCTCCCCGGAGAGACTTTCAGCCAGCCATATCCCCACACATAAATGTGTAGGCTGGCTGAGACAAAGTTCAGCTCATCTGTGTGTTTTATTCGTGCAACACCGCTCTGACCCTTTTGTGCGCAAGTCTAGACCGCAATGGTGGTTGGCGTTCTCAATCTTGCTCCTTATATATAGCCCTATCGTCGCTCTGCTCGTATTTCCTTCCGTAAATTATACAATCCGATCCTAAGACATTTCTCTCCTAACTCTTAGGCTGCTTTAAATCCATTGAACTTCCAGAACAATCACACACAATCATTTAGTCTTGACAAGATGTCTTCCGAAACATCAGTCAGTCCCCTTATATTCCGCTGGTTAGAACTGAACGCTTACGCATCAGCAGACAAAACCTACTATTTACATGATCCGACATGGAGAGAAGCCCGATGAAGTCCATGGAAAGGAACCAGATGGATTATCTGCTCAAGGCCTAAAGCGCGCAAATGATCTCCCTACCGTGTTTGGACAGAATTCGTCCTATAATATTGGATACATCATGGCAGAGCATCCTCACCACGGTTAGTGCCTCCGATTATATCTTCCCTTGGCAACGTTCTAATTGAAGTAGGCGGCGGTCGTCAGCGCCCCTATGATACTGTGAAGCCATTGGCAGATGCGCTCGGGTTAAAGGTCCACAAAAAGATTGAAAGGGATGATTACGCCGGAGCTGCAAGCGAAGCTTTGTCCTTTGAGGGTCCAGGAAATGTACTGCTTTGCTGGGAGCATCACTCTCTTGAAGGTATTGCCAAGGCGATTGGTATCCAGGGCTACGCAGCAGCGACTGGGTGGACTGGCGAGGTGAAGTATCCCGGCGATAGGTTTGATCTGATTTGGGTTGTACCACCGCCGTATACAGAGATCACCGTGGTAGGAAGTGAGCAGGTTCCTGACTTGGATGATGGAGTCCACGTCAACGCCAATGGAGATGTTTCCCCTCCTTTGGCTAACTGAGTTAATTATAGCACTATTAAAGGTTCCCTCTAAAGCGAGCTATTTCTAATTTGACTTTTATATAAGGCTCCCAGCATAATTTACTGGCTCAAGTAAAGACAGACACATCACGGTCACTTGCCAACCCAGCCTTGGTATATCTGCTACTTCATCCGCAGCAGTCATAGAATTAGCCAACTCATTTGAATACGGCCAACTCGTTCCGGACCATGATGTATCTCAGTACCTCGGCATCACCAGCTCTACAACCCGACCTCTTATGTGATGCCAGTCTTTAAACACCACCATGGCTTGCTTCGCCATCATCTCCACTTAGGTCTCATGATTATGAAGGTCAGCTACAGCTTTGAAAGTCCACGGTTGAACAAAGATATTGTATTATGCTTTCCGCCCAGGCACTTCCGTAACTCGCCCCTGCGTATCTAGCAACCTGTCGAGCAGCGGAATTCTTGTAATGCATACTACGGATCTGCGAAACAGTCGGTATAAACTCTACCTGTGAGCATGTAATGTGGGTGCGGCCTGACTTTGTGGCAGCCTAATTGAGGCGACACCGCAATCGGTGCCAGCGTCTTCCCAGGCGTTGCTGGACGATAGCTATCTCTATTTCATAGCTGATCTCACCAGCTTGGAAGGTTTGAGAGGCGAGACTCCTCTGTGGCCTGGCGTTCAAAACGCATAAATCAAATCAGGTATCAGAGAATGAGCCGAGGTTTGGAATCGTCATCTATGAGCTGTACGCATTCGTAGTCTCCCTGGTAACTAGTGAAGCGTAGCTAATCATCATTTGCTTGAGTCAAAGAGTACCGGCATAGCCACTGCTTGCCCAAGTCCCCTAAATAGCAGGCGATTAAGGCTAGCTAAAAGTAAGGCTTAATAGCAGGCGATTAAGGCTAGCTAAAAGTAAGGCTTTTTAGCTAGTATATATATAGCTAGGTTTAGGCTATAATTAAGGCAGCTAATTATAATACTATTAACTTAATAAAGCTTTACCTCCTAAGAGGTAATAAATATTTAAACTATATTAGATTTTAGAGATACTTAGATATACCTTTTAAGGCTAACTTGTAAACTTAAAAAAAAAAAAATACTATTATTAAAATATTAATCTACCTAAATATATAGCTAGCTCTTAACTAGAATTTTAAGGTAACCCCTAGTTAAAGTTAAATCTATTCTATACTAATCGATTTTTTAAAATTATTAATTAATTTTAGACTACAGGACTAGCACGGGTACCCGTCCGCCTATTAACCGCCAGGATAACCCAGCAATGTCCACGGGCCAGATTTATTATATTTATTCGAATTACCACCATGACTGCGCACAGTAGTAGTAGTGGGCCACTCGCTTATCCGGGTCGCTCGCTCATCATGTATGTTACAATTGATGTTGTTATAAAGTGCTAGGGAACTCGATATTTAAAGTAATATAAACTCATCGGGGTCCTCTTCCCACCATCTAACCTTGACTTCAGGATACTGCCTCGGATCTTTACCAAAAATATCCCGTGGCGAGTTTCCATACATCCACCCATGTAGATAGCACTGAGAGATTCGCTTATACTCATTCCCATTCTCCTCCACTTTATGTAAGATATACGGGACCTACGATCCATGTAAGATAACCACCAAATCACCGAGCATACGTACATCCGCTGCCATTCCCGATTTGGAAATGGTCGGTCGTAAAGATGCATTTGTGTTCTGCCACAAGAACCAAGTCTTCGAGCATATCATAACACTCAACAAGACGTTGCTCGTCAGTGCTAAGGGTTCTTCCGCGCTTTCTCAAGTCGCGAGGCTTCTCCTGCGCCCTAACAGCATCGAGATACTTGTCGATTGCGCGGAGTGGTTGCTCCGCTCCTAAGGCACCATCCGCCAGAAAGGTTGTCATAAGATCCGGGACTATGAGTCTCGCCTTGATGGGACGGTAGTCTCCAAATAGCCGGTCGAATCGAGAAAAGACCATAGATGTTTGCACCTTCTGTACCGTCCAGTCAAACGCCAGGAAATGTGACACGATGTGTTTCCACCGCATAAAATGGCCGAAATAAGCATGGATCTGCTCGACGGTGTTTATAATCTTTCCACATGGACGGCAGTTTCCAGCCGAAGCAATTGGAGGAGGCTCAAAGCGCCAGTGGGTCTGCTGGAAACAGGGTTTACACAAGAAGCACAACGTGACAAGCGTATGTATCAGCATGACAGCACATACCTTAACATGAACCCCAAGCTCCCAATTGTGAGAGTATTATAACTTAGGCTTCTCCGTTTCTGTAAGCCCCTTTTTATCTCTTCTTTTTTTCCTAGCGATATAGTTAGTTAGAAGAAAACCCCTAGGCAAAGTAGCTTTAGATGGTTGATATTACCTAACCATTACCCCAAGTGCGGTAACATGCTTTGCTCGGCTTGTAAATTTATCGTTTGACCGTCGTGTCATCATTTGTAATGATAGCCTTTGAGGCTTCAACTTGATTTGGACAGTCTTTTAAACTGCGAGCTTGAACTGCTGTTCAGTCTCTCAAGGTTCAGACCGTAGTTTGTGGGTATCCAATTGGTGGGTGGATGGCCTGAGGTTGGGTAGTTCTACATATGCCGCGTGTTTCAGAAATATAAGATATGCAACTGTGAGGCTATTATCGTGTTACGCAGCTAAGGTATGAGACTTCTCGCTCACACCCATTCACATGCATTTGGAGAGAAAGTTAGTTATTCCATGGGGAACGAAGGGCCCCAGTCTCAGCCACAGCCACAGACCAACCTCAACCAGCCCAAAGGTCCAATCGTAGCTCAGCCCGCTGAGTAGAGTCGCAGCCTTATCCGAGTCCCAGCGGAGCACCAAGATCTGGCAGAGTCTCTCACCAACTATACCCTACATGAGGTCACCTGAAAGTCACTAGGTCACAGAAGTATACATCCACTGTATTGTTCCTGCGGTTCCTTCGGTAGGTCGAGAGCACCGCGAATAAAAATTCCAAAGCATAACCAAAGTAGGCGACTGCGCAATGAAGCGTCTTAGTTAGTTGATCCCGAATACAACAAAAAGGTCCGCTGCTTTGCAATCGGTGTCTGACGTGTATGTTTATAAATGGCCTCCTGTCTAAGATAGAGTGACATATCCTGACCATCTAAGCTGTGCCTTAAGGGATAAACTGACAAGAGGTCTTATGCCTTGAGGAACGAAAGGACTTTTGCGCCACCCGCTTACCCTGAGAGGATTAATCAGGGTATCCTGCGTTATTAAGGCAAGCGCATACATATTCTCATGAGGTATTCTAGGCTGGTTACCTCGTATTAATTGTCAAAAATGAGGCAGGGTGGTGTTAATATATTAAGCTCGGGAGCAAAAGGCCTAGGCTCGCAATGGACCATTTAGCTACTGAAGGCCTCAACCTGAGCCATCGCCATAATTAGTAAGTCGCTGACGTTCTTCACTCCTGATGGCAAGGCAGCGTCACTAAATTCTATTCTAACACACTTTCATGCTGTGCTGTTGGCTATTGGTAAACTCGCGATAAAGAGCACATAACAGTGTCTCCACTATCCTATCTCTTTCGGTGGCAAAGCCCAAGAATTCCGTACCGACAAGGGCGTAGGACCAATCAAAATAAAGGGAGTTGAAGGCACTTCCACACACACCTATTTTGGCATGTACTAGAAGTACCAGCAGCTCGGATCATTACAAATAGCTACATCACAGACTTGGCAGCCGTATTCGGTCTGTTTACCCCTTCCATGATGACTGGTGCGGCCTGCATTCCTCGAGACCTCATCGAGATAGCTTCCTTTTTCTGACCTTTAATGGCCTGCATTCCCCCTGCCTGAAGCCCTGACAAGCTAGGCAATCGGATTTGATGCCTCTCCAGGCCCAGTTGATCTCTCTTTATATGTATTTTTGGTATGTTTCTGGATCCTCGATGTCCTCTTCTTCCCTGACCTATTCCTCTTCCTTGCCCAACTTTCTTCAGCGTAGGCAATAAAAATCGTATTATAAATGCATTTCTTCCAGTCTTTGAGCGTTATATAGGGCTTCTAGTTAGGGGAAGTCGTCTTAAGCTGTAAGATAAATCTATTTATAAGTATAATATCAAGGGCTCTAATAGGGTCAGTTGTAGGGACTCAATCCAATCATAAATGCCATCCCCTAGGCGAGAAACAAGCTTTCTTAACCCAGTTACCAAGGTTTCATTAGAGGATGAAATTTCTTTCCTTTCTTTTCTCGACTTTGGGGAGCAGAAACCTGGGCAGTGTCAGCATAACTGAAAGTTAAAATTGTCGATACTCGATCAATTTAGGTGCCAGCATTTCCTAAAAGTTTTTGTCAACGGCCTTATCTCTGCTTCCATGAATCGGGACAACCAACGATGTTGAATTTCTTGTCGTAGAGGATGATAGAGGCGCAGTGTTGCTGCCGTGAATATGGTCGTTCCGTGTCGCTACGGAGCCGAGATATGTTTATAAAGTGGATAGCGTAGTCAATGGCGCGAGGCTCGTATTGAGGATCAAAGAGGCTGATCTTCCGGCCCGCTAGGCATGTGATTATTGCAGACAGTGGGGTCTAATAGCAGCCACGGTGTGGTGGAGGGACGAGATAATTTACGAAATAGACATGTGGGGGATTCTATCTCGTTGATTCCTAGTGGTCACTCCTACGGGGGCCCATCAAGTAGGAAAGGGGGTTTTTGACTTGGAAAGAAAAATACTTAATAGCCCTTGCATTTTGTAGGAGGATAAGGTACCTTTCTGGCAATTCTTTTGAAAATTGGAGACGTGATACGGGGAAGAAAGATATCTCAGCCAACGCAGTATTCCTGTGGAGACATAGGTTTTATCTTCCCAGTTAAGGGCCCTACTTAATAGGCTCCCGTGGTCGCTGCGCTCCCATCGGGAATAAACGAGATAAATCCTACACAAGTGCTTAACCCAGCCAGATAAAGCGCGAGAGCCTGACCCGTCTCCTTCTTGTTTTTCTAGAGGGGCCAATGGGCGCCTAAAAATATCACTGTATTACCGCGGTCACCAAATCACGCTCTGGCAAGCTAACAGGTTCATCGACCTTCGCAGCATACCAGCAACACCATGAGTTCCAACGGTGCTACAAATGCTCCTGCTGGGGTCAGCAATACTGAGCTCATCATCGCATGCGTCGCTCTGGTTGTGTCAGGCTTTGCTCTCGTCATAGCATTGCTTCAGGCACTTCAGCAATACTATGCTTCCGCAACCGGTTACGCCTCGTGTAAGGAATTAGTGATGGGTAAATGGTCCAAATTTACCCACCGCCGATTGCGGCTGTTTGAATTTCGTTTTGAAGTCGAGTTCCAGACTCCAGTAATTTTCGTTTCAGCTCCAAGCAACAAAAGGGGCCCCCTAGGTCCTCATAGGGAGAAACAAAAGCAAAGTATTCTGAGATGTTTGAAACGCTTTGTATGGTCCAGGTTTCAGCTCCAGGATGAACCTCAGGAAGTCAGTCGCCACGAGATCACATACATGGTCGGGACATGGGAGAGCTATCAGAAGACTTATACGTGGAGTCAAGATATGTATGACGAACGAATTAGGAGCCTCAAGGCTGGGGAGACTCGTCAGGCCATTCGTACAGCCGATAACGAGCTTGCAACATGGCTCGCGCTGCTCATGGCGTTGCAGCGAATGGAGAAGGAATCTAGACAATGGCAGGCAGAAGAGTTTTTCGGCTATAATGTCTCCAATAACGAGTGGTGCAACAGGGCTTCCCATACCCCACTCCTGGACAACTTTGACAGAAACGACGCGAATAACCTACATACTCTCACCGTGGGTATGCAGAAGAAGAAGAAATCGTGGGACACCATGCCAGAGCACATGAAGAAGCCTTACGCCACTTCAACCATTTGCCATATAGTTGAGATCATCGCTATGCTTGGCATTCACTGGAGGGTCTTCAACCGAAATGAAAACCGGTATCGTGCACAGGGCAATGGCTTTCTCGTTACTGGTGCTAATGTTGACGACCTCGGTATAGTTTTTTCTTCCCATAAAATGGGCGAAACTTGGTTCAAGGAGAACCGTATCATCCCAAACGAGAACGTTAAGGAACTGTGCTTTGGATACTGCCCTACTATTTTCCGCCTGAGAAATTTCAAAATGTACGCCGATGAGCCGAAAGACCTCGGAACTCTTCAACTCGCAAGTCTCGCTGCAATGGCAGAAACTTTAAAGACTATTGGCTGCAATACTAGGACAGTCAAATACTTTTCGAAACCATCCGTGAACACCCGGTATAGCCATCTTTTCCCAGGTACGTCAATAAGCTTCTTAGTCTTACACAAATGCTTCAGGCTCACTTACCCTCAGTGGCTTTTGAGATGCTCGGGATGGTTGGTATCGTGCTACAAATAAAGAACACTGCTTTCCGCATGCTACCCAACCCTACGATCCATCACTGGGATCGAAAATTTTTCTCCGTCCGGACCCTGTTGGTCACCTACAAGTCTGTTCTAGAGGAGGCTGCCAATTATCAAATGCAAGAAGCTCCAGTCGAGACCCAGAGCCACGCAATGTTCAACAACAATGATCAGATCAGCATGATCATAAGCGAAGCTGGTAAGGTTGAGCAGAGTTTTTGTGCGTCCGAGAAGGCGATCAGAGTTTCCCAACAGCAGCATAACCAGGAACAGGAGCAAGATCAGTTTACGACATACTTCCTACCTGGACAAAGAACGGAAGAGCCAAAATTATACTGCAGGGCTGTCATAACGTCACTACACGCCGCAATCGAGAAATGCGACATGTTTCTCAGAGTACCTAGAGAAAGACGTCTAGTTCAGTTCGTCTTGCGAATACACCTTCAGGAGGTCTTGGGCATGTTCAATTCACAAAATACCGATCAAGAGTCCGCTGAAGGCTGTTCTGAAACTGAAGTTGAGAAGGAGGAATTGCTCAGATCCTCCGACCAGCCACCGAAAGTCCATCGAATCAACAAACAGCAAATGGCCCATAAGTATCGCAAAGTGATGTTTCATAAACTTCAACGACTTGACCCAGCATCCTATGGAGAAAGGCATGCTGTTTTGATAGATATGTACATTTCTTGGGTACGTGAGAACGTCATTTGGAAGATATGCAGCGAGCTTGATCGACAACGGAAGCGTCAAAATCACCAGAACGAGCCACAAAGAATCCAGCGCACTGGGACCTTATTTGGAGCTCGTCTGGCTGGCGATGGGGACGAACTGGACGATGATGGAGTGGACACTGAGGGTTGCTGGGAGTCCAAGGCGAAGCAGGAGATTAGTGATGTCTGGTGTGTACTTATCTTTCGCATGATATGCTGGTTACTCCTCCACGATTTCCATAAGCTTGATGTTCAGATCGACAAGGATGGGCTTTTTGGAAGTCGCTTACCAGTGTATATTGCTTAAATTGGGAACCAATCGCTTCTTCATCCTGCTTACCCGCAATGTTCCAGTTATATGAGATTCGTCAGTAATAAAACGTTTGACGAAAACTACAAAATGTCCAGTTAGCCATAGGAGATGGCAGACTGGAGGACACTATCATTGCGCTAAGGGCATGGAAGCCAATCTTGGATCTGCACATCATCTTAACTTTAACTCACCTGACTTCGGGGAATTCCATCCACACTGTCAACTTCTCGTATTCTATTGCCGCATCACATGCATGGATAAACATCTAAGGTTAAATGTTGACAAGGTTCGTCCAGACAGTCATGCGAATGAATTTTCCCCAAGAGTCGAAGCAAGAGGATTTGAAACATGTGGAAGACTCTTGTGTATCCTTCGAGCTCCTACGGGCCAATAGTTGTCATCGATGGCGGCTTGTGTATCGCGGCGATCCTCACTAATGACTACGTGGAATAGTAATGGGTTGCATTGGTGCTGTTCTAGATTGGTCCTACAGTCTCATTGGACTGAACCTACCTAACTAGTCGACTTGCGGAGACTCCCCAAGTCGCCATGGTATGCTGTACGACGACTTTGCAGATTCCTCGACGAACAGCCATTGGAGCCAAGATAGGGTAACACGTCACGCTGAGGTGGAAGCCTGCTCTTGGAAGAAAGCCACCACGATAGTGCGTGCCATCGCAGCCATTGCAAGTTGATGAGCGACATAAAAGCATGGGACATCGGCTGAGAACTTACGTGATGGCACGGCAGCCGTCTACGTTGCCTTGTGTTGCAGCTGAATCCTCATACGGGAGGTTTCGTCTGCCCATCCCCACCTGTTGTCCGGCCATAGTTCCGTATCGATCAATCGATTCTGATGGAACGCTATATCGCCATCGCTATCGACCTGCACCTTAGTCTATTATCATTATTAAGGAGCGCCTATGTTTCCAGTAGCTCCTCTGTCACGTCATTAAACACCACACTTCTTTTTGTTGGAACTCTTGTGATACAGAATACGCTATACAACTGTAGTTCATATACTGGATGTATATATAAGGTTTACCCCGCCTATAGTCCCAAATCAAGTCGTCAACCTCCATCTCAAAAGTGCAACACGTTCCCGCGTATCGTCCTTTCTGAGAACCTGTTCGTCTATCATTCCTCCATTAGATTTTTCGGTTCTTAACACCTGCATACCCCTTGGGAAAGGTCAGGGTGCGTGATAACTACCTACCTACCTCAGTACAATACAATACAATACAATACCATTTATTACGCCCGGCGGCCTATCTCAGTACAGTATAATACTATACTGTAGTTCTTGCTGAAGCGGTGATCGCAACAACGCAAGGTCCCATGAAAAGCTCCCGCCGCTGTTAGCACCGTAATCGAAAGCGAAATCAAAATCAGAAGTAATCCGATCATGTTCGGTTGGGCTTTCGCCATCCTGAGGCGCATAAAGATAGAAGAAAAACTAGACTGGCTTTTTCTTAGCATCCGTAACAGCTTGGGCTTTGGTAGGTATAGCTCTTGTCCAGCCAATCCACCAGACAGCGTGAGATCTGACCGCATATCCTTTAGCTCCGGGACGCAAGCGAGTAGACCAAGGCTCGCCTTCTACACCTGAAAGGGAAATTCAAAATCCAGCCGTAAGCGCCAAGGGTCAAGAAAGTCAAAATCTCGCCCAAGATGCCGAAAATCAAGTAGTGGCAGGGATAGCTAAAGGTATTAACCTTGCTTTCCCAGAAACACATGGAAATGATCCCTCCAAAGATGAAAGCAAGCTGCTAGATCGCGAAGAAACTCACAAGCTTCGCGAACATATGATTAAAGGCGTTGAAGCGCTAGCGAATCGTATAGCTCCAGCCTCGAAACGAGCCGAAATACATCGGCCTAGTACCGCAACTGTTGCAGCTGTTGAAGACTATGATGTCTCTGTGCCGGAATATATTATATCCTCACTGAAGGTTGCGCTGCCGAACCACGATATGAGTTTCTTAAACTCAAACCAGGAAGGTTTGGGAATGGGCGACGAGGTGGTCGGTCGCGCGCAGTCGGACAAGCTCAGTGATCACAAGAACCCCCAATCTGACGAACATGGCGGTCATCAAACGGTTGAGACGTCGTCTTTTCCTTCAGTACTACCTACCCCGATGCAAGACAATCTGAACCATATGCTCAGCAATTACAGAACTTGGAACCAACAAATCTATCCAGAGCTCCCACTTGACCAGAAGTCAATCCGTCTGGTGGAAATACTTCCTGGAACTTCGAACGAAATTGAGCTCAACCTTATCAAGGTCTCTTTGGATGAAATCCGGGATGCATATGAAGCACTGTCATATGTGTGGGGCTTGCCAGATCCAGCAAAAACTGTCCGACTTAATGGCCTGAATGTGACAGTCAACCCCAATCTCTTTGATGCCCTTCTATCTTTGCGCCAAACGGATGTTAAAAGACGAATATGGATTGATGCCATTTGCATCAATCAAAAAAACTTGAGAGAACGCTCAATAGAGGTTAGAAAAATGGGCGAGATCTATCGTCTAGCGAAAGCCGTTGTCGTCTTCCTCGGAACCTCGGGATCGGCTGCACGAGGCTCTCCAGTCAACGATGTTTTCAGCTTTCTTCGCAGACGCGCTCGTGAGACAACAGCATACGTATCAAATCGCCAGGATGATGAGGTTACGGATTGCTTGGAGGAGTTATGCCGAGAGTATGGTCTAGACAAGTGGAGAGTTTGCAGAGGCTTCCTCGAGATGTGTGCCCAACGATGGTGGAGCCGCGTTTGGACAAGGCAAGAGTTTTATCTCGCATCAGACGAGCCCATATGGTACTGGGGCAGTGATTCGATTAGCAATGCGGTACTCAAACAAGAGTTCAAGCTACTAGTCAACTTATTATTGCCTCTCCTAGCCAAGCTTGATGCTCCAGAAGGCTTCCAGTCTGAAGTCGCCAAGGTCATGGGTAAACCACACGCTGCCTTCAAGAAGGACGTCGAACACATCTTCGACTTGATTTCTCGTCGACTCAAGACCAACGGCTACGATGCACCACGCCGTTTGTATGGTGAGCTTTCCGCTCATGCTACGGATTCACGAGATCTGGTCTATGGCCTACGTGAGATCTTTGATCCCGTCTTTCGTAGGGTATTCGTACCTGACTACTTCATGCGCCCTGAGCTCCTGTTTGCTTGTCTGGCCGTTTTCCTGATACAATATGAGTGCTGGGCAGATGTTCTTTGGTGGTATCCCTACCGATACGCAAGTGTGGAGGATCATCTGCCAACCTGGCTGCCAGATTTCTCGAGGCGGGCTGATTTGAGTTACCTGGAACCTGTTCCCATGAAACTCCAGGTCGACGAAACGCCATACCCGAAGATGATAATCCTAAACCATCGCTTGCATGCAGAAGGCTATGTTTTGGATACCATGTATGGTCACCGTCACTTAGACAAGAGCGATGGCCATAAGATACTAAAAGAGCTTTGGCAGTTTGATCACATCTTAAATGCCAACCTTCTGTGCCATCGTTATATCCTTATGGATGAGGATAAAGACGATGCATCATTGAGTATCTTCCTGCGAATGTGCAAAGACTCCCTTATCGACCGTGATCGTGCTCTGGTCTCCGCTTCCAAAGGCGCTATACTTCGTTCGACCACGAAGTCAGAAGAGGAAAAGAATCTCCCACTTGATGTTGCTGAATGTCTACCATATTTTGATATTCTCATGTGGCATTGTCTCGGACATGACGAGTTAGGAATCTCTAAAGTACTTGCTGGCGATGATACTCGTTCATCTAAGCTGTTCCGAAACCTGTTCCGCCCAAAGATGAGTAACACGTTCTGCAAGACAATGGCCAGCTTTTTCATTGGCGCTTGCATTTTTGATTGGGATCATCTTAGTAGCTTGCTTGATCGCTTCCCAGGCGCGCCAATGTGGTCGCAGACTAACAACGACTACTGGTTCAACACAGTGGGCGCCGATGATGCACACCGCGCAGCAGTTACTGCTAGTGCTGTCGGATCTTACATCACTCACATTCTCCATGTCATCATACAAACGAACTGGGGAGCTTCTTGGCACTACCAGACATTTTGCACGCTCATCCTTCTCGACTGTGACAGTCACGCAAGTATAGCGCCCTTGGTGACGAAGTTGCGAGATGCAGCCGTGAAACTGAGAGAGATAGCTTTTAGGCCGCAAATGGAGCGGCAATTGCAGGAGTTGGCAAGCAAGAACGAAAGTGTCGAAACCAGGTTACGCAATTACGATGCAGTTGTCGAAAGATTCAAAGGAAGATTCCTCATTTGGACGGATGACGGGTTTCGCGGTGTGACGGCACCTGGTGTTGAGTATTGTTGCAACACTAAACCTATTGTTTTGATGTTGGATGGTCTGTCATTTCCAGTGATTGTGCGCGATTTCCATGCGAAAACGGGTGAAGGTCGGCTAGTTGGCTGTGCGATCATTCAAGGAGTGGATATGTTATGCAAAGAAGTTAAGCAGGTAAGGCTGCCCGAAGATTTCGTCCTTGGGAAAAAGGAGATATTTAAATTTAGATAATGCACATGATAAGCGAGTGGCACAGACAAGCCGGTGGCACAAAATACTATATAGCTAAAAGTGACTTACCCTATAGCACTTCTTTCCTTAGGTAAAATAGCTAAAAAATATTTAATAAATATTTTCCATAATAATATAATTAATTCTATGTATTTTTTAATCCGACGGGATGTCTGGCATCTGGAGTTCCAGTGTCTCAACCTCGATCCTGTTGGAGGAAATATAACCTTCTAACCTAGGTCTCGGGCCCATCAAGCTACGAAGTTGGATCGATCAGTCTATATAAAGTCCGAGGCTAGTGTCGACAAGAAGATGCCTTTCAATGTTAAGAAACATAGGCTAATTAATCTTGAAAGATAACCGCATTCTCAGAAACTCCAAATTACACTATTGCTCCTTTTCGTGTCATCATGACTTCTCCCCTGCCCCCTCTCCGCCGCATTGTCACAGGCCATAACGATGCAGGCCCGGCGACTGTCAAGTATGACGACAAAGCCACTGCCAAAATCGTGCCCCACGACGCTGCTTTGAGGAGCTTGTGGATCACTGACTCCTCTCCTGCCGATCTCTCATCTCCAGGCGACAATGCCGATGCCGAGGTTGGAATCATCAACAATGGTTCTATCTTTCGAATTGTGGATTTCCCACCCAGGAGCTCTGGACATATGCACCGCACGATTTCTATAGACTACGTCATCGTCCAGAAAGGCGCAGTCGTTCTTGCCCTCGACGATGGAAGCAAAACACTGGTGGGCGGGGGAGACGTCGTTGTGCAGCAAGGAACTATGCATGGATGGGATAATCCTACCGATGAATGGGCTCGCTTACTGGTGATTTTGCTGCCGGCAAAAGCGCCCGTGGTTGCTGGAAAGGCACTGCAGAGAGATGTTTCGTCCCTGGGCGTGTAGGTAGCCTAACATGCACGGCGTCATAAAGACCTTCCTCGTTGTGACCCTATCAGGGTTGCAGGTCCCCTTCGGGCCCTGGAATGGAATACAGCAGGGATCGGTATAGCTAGTATTCAGACCACTGTTTTTAGATGGGCACATAGGACTATGACCTGTTCTGATAAGGGACCGTCAGGTATATCTGGTTTAATGACATCCCATATTTCCTGATTCCCGAAAGGCCCTTAGCTCCCCTCCCATTGGCATCGGATGAACATATTACAGCCATGATATATCTAGGAAAGATCTGAGAGCGACACGGTACACGGCGCCCAGTAACACTGCGGACTACGCTCCGACCAGTAAGTCCCGGCTAGACACGGACTCGCGGACTCACGGACTGGTATAACCCCGCGCCTTTTAATATAAGGTAGCTTTGCTTGATCTAGATTCGCTGCGTGAAGGGGGGAAGGTAAGCATATTCGAAAGCTCGGCGCAGACGTTCTAACCGAATGAGGAGACATGTCGCGATCGGTGACGAGCCTTAGACCTTGCCTTTTCCAGTAAGCACACGTGAAGCTCCTGGATATCATTATCGAACTATAAGTAGGACACTTCCTTTCATTAAGGAGAAGCAAATAACAGAATCCACAAAGATAGTCGCCAACAGCCTACACATCGTCCCCTCCAAGCTATATATCTACTAAAACAAATATCAGTCGCAGCCAGTCCAGCAACCATGCCAATCAAATCAATCAACATCTCGGTTGGAAGCTATGAAACTAAAGAGACCATGGTCTCTCTTATCCAGCGCGATATTAACTTCTTTTCCTACACCAACCCTGAAGAACGCCTCGCCGCTATCAAAGAGATATTCGCTCCGGACATCGTCTGGTTCGACTTTGACGGCTCTACACACCACGGCCATGATGGCTTGCTTATCCGATCATCTATTCTACTGGATCAGTTGAAGGGGTACTCGCATCGAGCTAATGGAGGAGCCAGTGTATGCCAGAATATGGCCACTGCACGTTGGGAGGTTGTCCCGGAGGGTAGTGAGGCAGATTATGAGCAGATACCGGCCATTCAGGGTGGTGACGTGCTTGTCGTGGAGGATGGGAAAATCAAGATCTTGTGGTCGTATGTCGATAGATATGATGAGGTTCTGTTCCCTTTTTTGGGACAGTGAGTTTGACTGAGTCTAGGATGTTGCTCTAATATAGTTAAGACGTGATAATTCTTTAGAGGGAGATCTCAACACAACCGTCAAACTGCGCCATTTGGTCACTGACAAAGCTTCAATATACCCTCGGTCCATCTCCAGACTATTTCAGGTGCCTGCTTCTCCTGCAGTTCGCTAAGCACCTTATCGTTCCCATATGGGCTCCAGCCTTTCGTCGATGGAAAACAGTGAACCACAGGTCGTCCTGTTTGACTTCAAAGCACGTTCCTGACCATCTTTCAACGGGACTCCCCTCCCGCCGTATTCTGCACCCGTGCTTAGGTACAAACATCTTTCACTAGCTTGTTGCACAGTGGTGGATAGAAGTTTCATCAGCCTTGCGATGATACTCATTACCGTGTTGCCAATCCAGTTATACAGCCAGCTGCCGGCCCGGGATTCTCGATTCCTCATCATATCCGTCCCAACAGTGCCTGGGAAGTGATGTGGCAGGAGCTGCTAAAGTATTAGCAAGTCTTTATGTAACTACAAGGATAAGCCCTCTTCCAGATAACTATTGTTTCGCAAGGAAAGCCATCTCAATACAAGAATAACATAAATACACCAGAAAGCCAGCAAAGGATGCCCATCCAAAGTAGATAAGATGATATAAACTTTCTTTCAGTCCGCCAAAACTTGGACATATGCGTTTTACTAGTTGCGGGGACAGTCTTTCTTGTTGTCCGGGTGTCCCGAAATACCGGCGGCTTGGTCTTGGAAACATCCCCAGTCAGGGCTTCCATAGTCCACGTTGCCAACAGGTTCGATGTTAGGCTTGCGAATCCTTTCTCAACGGCCTGCATTATAACCATGCCAGCGTGAAATCCAATGGCGTCCTGGGTAGACGCCGCAGGAGCCCAGATTGTTTCTCTTGCAAGGTCCTGGGCTGCTGGAATGCCATTGTCTATATTCAGTATGGCCTGCCCCATCTCGTGAGTCTGCTCTGTGACACCGTGAGCTACCCCACTGATTACGCCACTCGCGTTCGTAGACAATGCATCAGTGAGAGAAGACCCTGGGGGTAGACTCGCTTCCATGGGGATGGTGTTGGTTGCAACAGCGGCTGCCTCGTCTATGCCGACACCGACGCCCATTCCGACAATAGATGCTCCAACAGGGATGAAGATATCTCGCTTCTGTATTTCGTGTAGAGCTATGCCGCGTTTTGTAAGCTCTGCTTGTATAAGCTCAAGTTTTGAATGCGCTACGGACAGTCGGCGAGCCCCATAGGCACTCAGCAGGAGGGTACCTCCGCCGGATAGCAGTGCGCCTGCTGCTCCTGTGGTAATACTGCACATGGCAGCAGTATGTTGGCGTATTTTGACCACTTCCTGCTTTCGCAAGCGATTAACGTCGTAAAATGATATGCGACGTGCATATTCGGCCTTATTGAAATCAAAGAAATCTCCGATGGTCATCTTTTCAAGGCAGTTAGCAAGATGTTCATACAGGTAAGTGACGAGAATCAAGAAAATGGAACAATTGACCTAGAGGATTTAAGACCCAGGAGACCTGGTTTATAGGCGTCGATCAAAATGCCTAGCAAGGGGTGCCGTCAATTGATCCGAACAAATGCGGAGGTGCTGAGCTAAAGTGCTACTACGCTTGTCAGATTAGTCGTAGCGGCAGCGTCATCTGACACTTCAAGTAACGCCACCGAGTTGGGCTATGTCCGCACAAGGTATGCCCAGCCAACAACCCCAGGTATCGAAGACTGCAGAATCCCGAGCGTGTCTGTCTAAGAGTTTCCCTTTTTGAACTGATGAGTTATTGCATTCCTTTCTTTTGGCCCTCGCTGACATTGTCGATAGAAGACTGCGGCCCAGTTGGTTAGTTAGGTCACCCTGCCTGCAGTTGAAATGGGGTATAGGTCGAGGCGCCAGGTCACTGGAATTTGACATGATCTCCCCCAAACCAACAAGCAGAGATATCCTTGTCTCTTCATATAGCCACATACATATTCGACGACGAAATACATTCTTATTTTATGATAACACAGATATCTAACCTCACAGCCTGATTCAAAACATTGTAGCTTTCCGGTCCAGTATTGAGATAATGGATTCCGTTGTTGACTTGGTGGGAAGTCAACAGTTCGGTGTTCTTAGATAACTTTTGGAGAGACCCCTGCATCATGCAGTCGCGCTTCACCTTATTGGATGGCTTGGAGAAAAACGGGAGCCATCAAATGCCTGGAGCTTCGGAGCTAAGCTGAGGAACCTCCGTTGATTCAAGGAGGATGGCACCTGAGATAAGCCACGCCGCCGCGTGAGGCCGCTCGGTTGATAGTGACCTGGGCGGGCTGGGGTCATGAATCAATAATTGCCAAATTCCGGAAAGCCGTTGAGAAGTCGTCCCGCCTCTTCATCTTCACCCTAGAGGAACGTTCTGAACAATGCGGAAAGGCTCTCCGGCTGTATGCCACTCCTCAGTCTTGACCCAGTAAGGTGAATCTCCCGTCATTACTTGTGAGCGGGGATATAAGTCGTTGTATATCGTGGCTATGCAAGGTGATGACCCAAACCAATTCCGTTGAACTGAGATGGGCGGAGAGATAAATCATGACTGAATTCGATAGGGTGAAGATTATATGCTATTATAATTTAATTAGATTATTAATAAGTTAATATATATATATTTATTATTCTCAAGAGGTCGTAATACCCAAGATAATTATAGATCTGGTCTTACATATTAAGGCATGGAGGTAGCTAATATTGACTGGCCTAGCCTATAAGTATGGGGAAACTTACCTCTTTCTTAAATAGTCTTAGAACTTACACGCGTAGTTGTGGGAAGGGTCTGCGGCTGCGGCTGCGGCGGAGAGGAGAGGTAGAAGATGGGTTATGATGAACAGGCGACTGTAGTACCCCATGGCGGAAGCCTTTTCAATACCTTCGCTTGTTTCTTCCAGCATGTAAGTCATGATATAAACGCGTACCAGTAAATTCCGCGATCTAACGCACCTTGGCGTGGCCCCATGGGAAGGTAAGCCGTTGACAGAAGGAGAAGGTCGATTTTCTCTTCATGGGCCTTGATTTCGTTGCAGAGACGGCTCGTTTCGCTTAGGAGGGACAATTGTCCTTTGAGCCAAATAACTTCTGCTTGAGGATTAGACTAACGAAGCTGCTCGATAAACGACTTTTGCGTAGCCCCATTGCGACCGAGGACGTAGACTTTAATGGGAAAGCCTAGATAAACGAGCTGAATGAGTGTGATTTTGCCGATCCCTGCTGTTCCGCCATAGATGTCGTGATAGCAGCGAGAGTACCGATGGTCTATCTTATAAGAACACTCATCAGCGTGATTGACTGGGTTGCTCGTCCACTGAGCATGAGCCGTCGCCAAGTCTCTGATTTCTTGTCCTCAAACCAGAGCCACGTTAAGAAGACGACGGCTTCTATCAAGACGACATGATGAAGTAGCTTAACAAGAAGTGGGTTACAGCACTGTAATTCTAATGAAGGGATAAAATATTCAGGAAATGGAATTTCAATACATGACTATATTAAAGACCAACCCTTGAGAAACCCGAGTCCAGAGGCTTAGCTGTACCACTGTTACACAATTACATGTATACGAGAACACATGTTGCGAATGCATTGGTTACGAGGGGATGTGAGTTACTCAAAGTCAGCAATGTTTTGAATTGGTCATCGTACAAGGCGTATTACAGCCCGTAATCATATACGCAGTCTCTGAACTGAAATCCGCAAATACGCCTCGGGGCATTATCAACCGAAGGTGAGTCACACCATGATTTTCTGATTCATTGACCAAGTTTACCCCGAATGATCGGAGGTATTTTGCTTGAAGAACAGCCTATTTGGGTCTAGTCTCATGATTCCTGCTGTGGGTGAGATCGCGAGAGCCTATTCGGGACTAGCTTCCTTAGCCGTTACAACCTCATCAAGTATAAAATGCTGATCTATTATCCTCGAGTTCTGCTATTCTACCAAAGAATAATCTGTCAAGTATTCCATCAGTTCCCTATCCTTCTCAGTAAGAAGGATAACTCCCAAAACTCATCACGATGGAGTTCGCCATGCCCCTCGAGAAGCGTCTGTCGCTCCGTCAAGAACTCATAGACTCGGACGACAAGTTCATCCTTGACCTTCCAAAAGTTGAACTCCACGTCCATATCGAAGGGACCTTGACTCCCGAGCTTCGCTGGAAACTCGCTAAGCGCAACAATCAGACCCTTAAGCTCGAGCGCACTGGCACTGTATACACCAATCTTGAGCAGCTCAGAGCCTCGTACTATATCATGGAGGCCCGTCCAGGTCATCAGATCGATAACGCGGAAGAGAGCTTCACCTTCTTTGAGGCTTACTATGGAGGGTTTGAAGTTCTTGTTACTGAAGAGGACTTTTATGACCTTGCGATGAATTATTTTGAGCATGTTGCTGGTATGAATGTGAGGTACTGTGAGCCGTTCTTTGATCCGCAGGGCCATACCCGCCGTGGAGTTGCGTTTAAGACTGCGATGGATGGCTTCCGTCGGGCGCAGGAAGAGGCCGAACAGCGATTGAACGTAAGTCAGCACGATCTTGGATATGATTGTTGCTAACAAATCACAGGTCAAGTCGAAGTGGATCATGTGCTTCCTGCGCGACATGTCACCAGAATCAGCCATGGAGACCTACGATGCTGTTCTGCCCTACCGCGATATGGTCGTCGGAATCGGTCTTGACTCGGATGAGAACGATCGCCCTCCTCTGATGTTCGAAGAAGTATACAAGAAAGCCAGAAACGACGGCTTCCGCATTACTGCGCACTGCGATGTCGGCAACAAAGACGCGCATAAACATATCCGTCAAGTCGTCAATGACCTTGGTGAAACTGGCGCAGATCGTCTCGACCACGGCATCAACGCCGCACAGGATCCGGAAATCATGCGTCGCATCAAGGAAAGGGGCATTGGGATGACGCTCACGCCTTGGGGATATCTTCGCCACGAGCCTGTTGATGAAATCTTTCCCAGAATTCGTATCTTGTTCGACGCTGGTATTCCGATTGCTATCGGGAGTGATGATCCAGCCTATATGGAAGATACGTGGATCTTGCATGATTGGCTTCTGGTCAAGAAGATGTGCGAGTTTAGTAATGATGATATGGCGACCTTGGCGAAGAGTGCTATTGATATGTGCTGGGCTTCGGATGAGGTGAAGGAGGAGATGAGAAGGGAGCTTGAGGAAGTTGTGGCGAAGCACTCAATATGAGTATCTGCTTTGTCAAGCGAGGTACGATGCAACTTGATGAAACTCGGTGGTACTGTAAGCAGAATAATTGCCAGTGAATTGACCACCTTCGTCGCTTTGCTCTCCACTGTTGGTATCATTTCATCTGATTGAATTCCCGATATGGGGATTGCGCATCACCCAGGGGGTCCAATACAGAGCCAAAGCAGTACGAGGGCGAGTCAGAACAGAATCAGCAAATGAAAATATAGTTAGACTGATGAATGGTCTTGCAATACAATACTCACTAGTTTCGAGTCAAACCTTGACAGAACTTTATAGGTGATTGATCTTCTAACACAATTACTTTACACAGAGAAGAATATAAAATTGGTAACAGATTCAGGTCTTATAGGAGTGAACCGCCTTGGCGGAGAAGTTTCTCCACCTGGCTTTAAAACTACCGTTGCACCTAACATATTGAGAAGTATATTATACCAATAAGTGATTGTGTATAGACGTTTCGTGGTTCCGCCAATTAAAGGTGTCCTGGTCCCGCAGTGTTCGTGAAACACGCAAAGTCAGTCTTGTTTATGCTTTCCAGTAATTTTACATGTACCAGTTTTCTCGGGCGCATCAAAGCATGTCAACCAATTATACTTCTTCTATTTGGTTTGCTTTTGGTACTTCGATACCTGTACAAAGCAGCCTTTTCTAAACAGCATGAAATGTTTCAAGTACGAATAAGTAATCTCTGAACCTTGCCAAATTCTCATCACAAATTTGTCTTTATATCCGCTTGATCCTCTTCCTCAACTCAATACCACTTACCACTCTCCTCATCTTCCACTCAGACTTCTTCACTCTCCCATAATCCCAAAACCTACTTCACATCAAAATGTGCTGTGGCGGAGATCCCACGGCCCCGAGGCCTACCACCCGTACACACTCGCTTACGCCAAGTATCAGCTCATGCACGTCAGATCAGAAGCTACGACAAGACAACGTTATCCGCAACATGGGTTGGGACAAGAAGGGCTTCTCGGAAAAGAGACAGAGATCTATGGCGCAAATCTTCCTCAATGAGATCCAAAAGGCCAAGGATCGCGGCGAGTGGTAGACCAACACTACGTACAAGACAGTTGTTGTTTATTTGAAGATTCTAACAAGCTTAGGCAATCGCAGCCCGATACTCAATCCTTGTGTCTGAGCTGGCTACTATCTTTGGAGAGATGGATGACTTCGTCTGGCGTGAAGATAGTCTTTTTATGATGAGGGCTCATGTGAGTTTTGTCTCACAAACTGAGCTCTCGAGAAGACAACTGTACTGAACATGTTCATCCTGATCACTTCAAATTCAGCATTAGAGGCCTCTGTCTCCGATGCGATATCGAGATCGAAGTCGCTTCCTAGAATTTGGGTGGTTATACTTCGAGAGCCCAGATCCGCCTTGACATCAGGGTTACCTCGTTCAACAAAGCACCTGGGACTTCGGTGGAATATTAAGATTCTGGTTTATGGAGAAATCGTAAGACGATGGTTTAGAAAGTCATAAGAAAACTTAAAAATAAATGCAAGAAAACTATTTATAATACATTTTCCCTCCTTGGTGAGTGTGCGGCTCGAAGTATGTTTTCTAAGGTACCTAAGCTCTTCGAGAGGTGATGTTCATCGGGCGCTTTACCCCGGTTTCATTTTCGGCCAATGTTTGAGACAATTGACTTGAGCTTTTATCTTGCTCTTGACCATGACTGATCCAGTTCTCACAATAGTTGCTGAACTGGCGGTGATTGGTCTGATCAAATTCGCATGCAGGATAAAACCAGGTGACGTTGAGTGCAACCCTCACAAGTGATGCTCAATCATGCCATCCACGTCCAGCCACATTTCCTTACGCATCTGCGACATATTATACAATTCGTGTCGCAGAGTACTGTATAACTTAGTATGACTACTTACACATTTCATGGTTCATGACAAAGATCAATGAATGCCGCGCGCGCGGGATCAAGATTAGGCTTATTCATACTCGGGTCTAACCAGAATAAGCAAATGGTACCCCTGCTTATGGCTCGACGATTACCTGAGCATCGCTGACCAATATCATCATATGCAATGAAACACCAAGAAATGCACTTACTAAAAGTCGAGATGCAGTATTGGTAATGTGTGAGGGTATAGATAAATAGCACCTTTTCTCGCTTGACCATCAATATCGTCACACAATTTCCAAGCATCACATCATTCAGTATCACACTAACAGCTCATCAACAACATGTCTTCTCCCATCGTCCTCATCTTCGGCGCCGGTGCCAAGGTCGGCAAAAGTGTCGCCCAAGCCTTTAGCGCAAAAGGCTACAGGCTCGCTCTGGCTTCCCGATCGCAAGACCCAGCAACCTCAACCGACAAGGAGCTACATATCCCTACAGATCTTAGCGACACAGACTCTGTCATCCAGGCCTTTACCAAGGTCAGGAGCGAGTTCGGTCATCCCCACGTCGTCATTTACAACGGTCAGTAAACCCGACTCGTTACTAAAACTCTGTCTAATTGATTAATAGCTTATCATGGCGGCCCCAACGACCCCAACGACATTTTCGAAGTTCCCTTGGACAGCTTCAAGACAAGTGGAACAGTCAACATTTTTAGCGCTTACGCCGCAGCTCAAGAAGCTGTAAAAGGTTGGAAAGACTTTCCCGCCAACAGCAGCCCGACGTACATCTACACTGGAAACATTGAGAATGAGATGCGTATTCCATCAATCATGTCGCTAGGTGTTGGAAAGGCTGCGGCTGCTTGGTTCATTGAGGTCGCTGCTACTTCATACAAGGACAAAGGCTTCAAGTGAATTGATCTATGAGACTGCTACGAGAAAGAATGCTAATAGAAAATAGGTTCTACTATGCTGATGAGAGAAAGGAGGATGGCACGCCTATGTATAGTGGAGCAACTGCGGAAGGTCATGCTCAGTTCTATGTTGAGCTCGCTGAGGGTAAGGAGCAGCAGGTTTGGCAGCAGACATTTGTCTCTGGGCAAGGCTACAAGAAGTTCTAATTGGCCATGTATCGTAAATAGAGAACTTGGCCTATAGTTTCAGTTAAACACTCCTACTGCTACACGTTCAATTAATAAAAAGGCTCATAGTTTCTCGTTCAACGAAGTGTATTTATAGTAAAGAGATATATACGTTGAAAGTACAGAACTGGTAGCTTTCCCAACCTCAACAAGAGGTGCTTCAAGCACCTTATTAACCCCTTATCCAACATCCATCCATCCTCCACAGTATTACTGCCTGACTGTAAACAGCGAGGCCACAATCGTAAAGCGCTTAGCAAGACTTGACGGAAGAGTACTTGCAGGCCTTGCTGGGACCAGAGCCGAGCTTCTTGGGCTCCTTGCCGGGAACGGTACCCTCGTACTCAACGCAGATCTCCTTGACGGAAGAAGCGCAAGTTCCAGTGATGGTGGAGACGTCACCCTTGTTGGAGTTGATGCCAGTGAGGACCTTTCCGTTGAAGGCCTTGACGTTCTTGACGACAACGTTGCGGGTACCCATCTTCTTGCAGTTACCGCAAGATCGGTAGAGCTTACCGAAGTCGACAACGGTGAAGCCATCAATGGTGACCGTTCCGAGACCGTTGTGCTGGATAACCTTGTCATCAGCACCGGTGGCACCACCACCCTTGATGAGAGCGTTGCCATCGCCCTTGAGGGAGAGAGCATCCTCGCAGACCTTCTTCCACCAGACGTTCTCGATGGTGCAAGAGCCCTCGCAGTGAACACCCTCGATCTGATCAGCGCCAATGATGACGTTCTTGAGGGTAGCGCCGTTCTTGAGGAGGAAGACGGCATCAGCGTCACCGCCCTCGGCCTGGCCAGTGCACTTGACGCCGCGGCCGTAGGTCTTCATGCCGCCGTCAAAGACACCGGAGATGGTCTGGACCTTCTTGTAGGTGACGGAGCCCTTGGAGGCGGGGATGGGGAAGGAGGCGCGTCGCTCGAGGGCGCCCATGGTGTTGGGGGTGATGTTGCCCTGGGGGGAGGCCATGGTGGCGGAGGCGAAGAGGCCGGCGAAGACGATGGAGAACTTCATTTTGATGGATTGGTTTGTTGTTGGTTGAAAAGAGGGTTTGGTATATCTTGTGAGATTGTAAAAGAGAGGATAACCACCAGGGTCAAAGAGTGTAGAAAGTTAGATTGTAAAGAGAGACTATTGAACTGCAGAACAGAAACGATAAACTTGAAGGGAGAATCTGAAGTCTTTATAGCAGAACGTCATGAGCATTCCTCTCGTGATGGCCCTTGTAAGGGCTTCATGTTTCAGATCTCATCCAAGGGTGTCGTTGGGAGAGGAAGCGCTCTGATTGGAGGAATATTATTCGCACAATGAGAGCAAGTCACCCATCGACCTAATCTAGAACGTGTCACCATGTACTCCGCCTACCTGTTTCTCGGATGGAGCCGCAGGGAGAGGAAAACATACTAGCCAGGATCATATATGGTAAATCCCCAGTTCTTTGTATCAGTCGACGCGTATTCGGTGCGAGGACGGTGGTTGTTTTGCATCGCGCAAAGACCTCCATACGAGAACCAACCCACTAACTACCAGCATACTAAATCGAGACATCACGATAAGAAAAAACTTAATCGCAGTAAACCCAAACAGTGACATCGTCCGATGAACAGGGCTGAAAAGGAACAGAAGCTAACCCCAGTTCTCATTCTCCGGAAATTAGAGTGGAATTATGACAGGTGGATATTCTTTTTTTTTTCGGACGTGGTTAGCCCGGGAGTGGTCAAGATACGATGCACCAATTTTACGCTGCCCCTGTAACTTAAGTTTAGATTCACCCTTTTTTTAATGCTTAAAAACAAGCTTCATTGGCAGTGACAGACAATTGTGGCTCTTGTTTATGGAGCGGGCTAGCTTTTTAGGTAGATACACCATAACTGAAACGCAGACATCGTATTCAGCTAGCAGTCTGTGCACTTTCACGGCGCGTTACAAATTAAGGGGTCTGCCAGAAGAAGACACACGGTGAACTTGCTCCAGAGGCTTGAATAGGGAAACCTGGAGCACTCGGGTTGTTTGTTCATCCCGACTTCCGATATCCCTGGGTATATTAGACAGTTGTTTGGTAATGACTCCATATTCCACTGTGGGTTTTGTGGTGAGAGCCCGTTTTTCGGCCCTTCAATTTACGATGGCATGTCACTGTTTTATCTCCACACAATGGGACGAAATTCCAAGCTCTTCCATTGCCGGCGGGATTAAGAAAAGTGGTGCTGCGTGGGTCGGTTGGCAATGGTTGTTAAGATCTGAGCTTTTCACAGTCTGGTCGAGGATAGCCGTTACCCTAGAGCAAGCCACGATTGAAGAAGAGATAGAATTCTACACGCTGCGCCTAAGAAATCTTATAAAAAATAACAAATATAAAAACTTAATGTAATTCTTTGGTTAGTTTGTGTTTTTTATGGATTGTTTAGTGTTGAGAGAAAGTCAAGTTACTAAGGTCTTTTCTAAATGTTGCTTCCCCAGGCCATGAAACAAACACATGGCATTTCTCTGTATCATCTCACTTCACACCTTAGATCGCAACTGCTCCAGTACCCGCCCTCACTGGGATTGGCTACATTAATCGAAACCGATAACAATATCCATACTGCTGAGCTGCTGACGCAGGCGAAATACAAGTAGACAAGCTTTACAGCACAGCGACTGAGAGCAGTGATCAGAACCCCAGGACGCAGGGTATCCATTGCTGTGCCTCACCTATACGACCTCTCATCTAATCAATCTGCGCCACTCGTCGAAATTGGAGGCCCGTTCCTGTCTTGTCGGCGCGACGTGGTGGGCCCCTACAATAAAGAATAATGGGCAAATTAGCCCAAGCTTGAAACACGCCATAACTTCAGCCCTTGTTCACGCTGACTGGGAGCAGATAAAATCGGGCTAGCCATCCGCATCCGTACGGAACTTACCGCCTTATCTACTCGGACGTGTTGTTCAATCGATCGATGGTTACGGGTGTAACCTTGCCCTGAGACATGGATCTACAGGGGAGTTGGGTGTTTGCCTCGCTGTTCTCGGCGTAGATCGAGGCGAGGACGGAGGAGTAGTGGAGGTTAGGCGAAGTTGCTGATGTTTGAACGCCTCACTTGGTTGCCATTCTCAAGATCGATATGACGAGCTTTACAAATGCGTAACAAGCCATTGAAGTTGGAGAAAAGAGCTATCCTGTCTCATCGCCTGCTTTACTTTCCTTCTGGTCGTCCGGGCTGCTGAGAGTTCGATCCGAAGCTGTGATGTAACGTGTTTGTCGTATTGCGGGATGTCCGCAAAGGAGGATGGCAGAGCCCCCAAAGACAGCATATTGATCCAGGGGACCATACATCCTTATTCGTGGACTATGGGACTACCGTAATGTCAGACAGACTAAACATTACAGATTAGTCACGCGAGAAAAAGATTCTCAAGGACACGGTCGGTCGGACTTGATCAATAATCACCACTTCGGAAGTCAGGGGATTTCTAAACTGACAATTAATCTCTCCCAAGAGTCTCCCGATAAGCCGGAGGAAGTATACCCTCCAAAGCAGCCTTGATCTGCAAAGCCAACGTCCGCGAGTGCCACCGATGTTGTTGCGTATAACCCCCCATGACCCAATAATTCACCAGCCTCAGGTGCCTCTTCCACATTCCTCGTATTTCGCCCTCAGAGTCAACGCCCCATGTTGCGTCGAGACGATCTGCAATCTCCCGAGGTCCTAGAATCCTTTCATCGCTGGCAGTGTGCTTTTCGCCTCCCAAGATGTCCGCGGCTACCGAGCGAACGTCACGATCTGCGAAACCGGTACACCAAATCACGGCATCCGCGGCGGCCGAGCTGCCATCTGAGAATCGAAGACCACTTTGAGTAAACGCAATTGGCTCGACTCCTGCTTTGACGCTGGCTTTGCCTCGGGCTATAATGTCAGTTGCGCCGACGTCGACGTAGTGCCCACCTGCTTTCTCGATCAGATTAGAGAAGAGTGCTTGATTAGGGTCTGCACTGTCGAGTACAGGAAATCCGGCTTCTTTGACAGTAGTATAGCGATCAGGTTCTTTGGAAGCAAGAACTCTGAAGAGATTTCGCGCAAGTTGACCTTCTACCGCGGATGGAAGCATGAGAAACATTCTGTCGCCACGCGCGACGTCAAAGTTGTACGCGCCGAGACTGACGTCGTTACAGATATACTCGAATGGGCAGATGTATGTTGGCGATCGCACGACCATTGTCGGCTCTAGACCAGCTGTGTAGCAGTCGGCGAGGATATCGAAAGCCGTGTTTGCTGATCCTATGATGAGAACCGACTGGGCATATTAGAACGTGTGACTATTAAGAACATGGTTCACGTACTTTGACGCCTTGCCCGACCAATATTCTTCCATTTTTGTAACCCGACGAGTGGATGTTGATCCCTTTGTAGATCTCCGCATTTGCAATAGTAGGAACATGAGGCTTCTGCGAGGAAACACCCGTTGCTTGAACAAGTTGCTTAGCAGTCACTGTAACCGCTCCAGCAGGAGTTTGTAGTTCAATCGTCCATTTCGCACTTGACTTATCGTGAACTGTTGACTGAACCGTTGCCGAAGTAATGACGTTGAGGTTGAATGACGCGACATATTGTGCGAGGTGATTCGCCAGTTCATCCTTGCCCAGACGGTGAAGGCCCCGGAGTTCTTCTGGGTAGCCTGCGATAAACACGCGTTAGTTGGATCCCCGTCTCCAGAGAGGCTCGGTTTAGCTCACCCATGTAAGGCATGTCGCAGAAAGAAGTTGGCACATGAAACTTCATGCAATCGTAGCGCTTGGCCCAGTTATCGCCGATACGGGCATTCCGTTCAGCCATGATACTCTCGACTCCAAAGGTCTTGAGCCGAGCGGCGAGAGCTGCAGCACTAGAAGTTGGTAAGCCAATGAGGAAGAAAGCAATCAGACGATGGACTAACGCGTTGCCGCCACCAATGATGAATACTTCGGTATCAATCTCTGTCATGCCACTCAAGTTGCGACCAGGTAAGTGAAGAAGAGATTCATTCTCTGGATGAACATCAAGGTTTTCAAGCTTGGTGCTCAGGATCCAGATCTTCCACTCCAGGCTGCCCTCGCTGCTCTCAACTGGGAGGAGCAAGATCCTTGCACTGCCTGAAGCTGCGGGCGATGCCGTTTTAAACGACAACGCAACGTCAATGAACTGCTAAAGTATTAGGAAGCCAATATTAGTTTGTTCGACTTGTTGATGATGGGAAGCGAACTTACCAGTACAGGTGTTGCAGCGACAAAAATTGCGCTCTCCATATTCCATCTCATAGTGGGACCTCTCGATTTATTAGTTTCCAACAAATTGGCACTTATCACTGAAGGAGTATAGAACGTTCGCAAATGATAGGTAAATACCAATGCATCTTTCCAGTAGGATTGATCAGCAAAGAAGCAGTCTTGAAGAGCTTGGATATCGCTTTCTCTCAAGGCATCGTGGAATGTCTTGACAACGGCCGTGGCTTGGCCTGATGGATCGACGTCTTCAAATGATATCTTTTCGACAATCTTTAGTGGAAGAACAGGGATAGGCCATTCATCGAAGAGCTGAAGCAGACTTGCGGCCGGGGGATAGGTATCAGAAATCCCATTGCCTTCCACGTTAGTGTTGGAGGGAGAGCAACTCTATTTGGATGACATACTTACTAGCTTCCATGTTGAGATGATACTATGGATTGCAGTTTGGTAAGTTGCGAAATACGAATATGAAATGCGGGGATGAGTGATCTATCAATAATGATAAACAGGCCAAGCCGAGAGTATAAAAGTGGACGATTATACGATATAACCAGAGACGATGTAACAATAAGTAGCCTTTTATGTAGTGGTATCCATTCCAATGCATATTTGCTCTCGGTTCTCACCAACCATCGTCTCTATCACATTCCTGCAGCAAATCGGTGACGCGTCTGCTTCTCCGGCGTCCGAACCCCGGAACCATCACCAGAAGCTGTCGAATCGCGATAGGGCTGCCGATGTCCATGCTGTAGGCTACCAACGGCTGGCGTAACATTGGCGTAAATGCCACCAACAATAGTCACGCGGGCTGTCAATTAGCTATTTTGAGGCCGGTTCTAGAACTGCTATTCTCGCAACTGGCAGAGAGATCGGCGTGAGCCTTCGAGGTTGGTTGGTAGGACAGTTGAGAGACCGAACATTGCTGAAGTACAAACCTCCCAAATTGCTAAGGTTTACCTTCAGCAGGGCTGAGGAATATGTGAGCTGGATGGATGGGTTTGAAGGGTACCAAATGTCATATTTGATTGGGGTGAGTTGATGCGCTGTTGCATTTAATCACTTTGTCAACTGGGCAACGATCAGTTGATAGACAGCCATGGTATCACCAACATAAGGCTTATGAACAGTGAAACTGACATCGGTTTTCAATCTGAATGGCAGTCCTGTTTAATTGTGCTAGTTATATGTCTCATGTCTTTGTAGCTGCGAGAGCAACCACACTTTCGCACCAGATCTCTGGGCTGTACTGGCTGCCCAACTTTGATTCGTAGCTTATTGCATAACGCCTTATCTACACAACAAGATCAATATTACTCGTGCCGTCACACCTTGCGTTGATACCACTCCTATTTGCCATGGCCCGCAGAATCGCGAACGATATGGCTTGCAAAAAGAGTTTCCATTGGAGAAGGTGATGAGCATATTGGAACCCGACATACCCTGCATGATCGCCCGGGGAAGCATATTGCAGCACCGGATGTTGGTGCATATATATGCGTGTTCGGCTATTTTATCGGAGAGTCTGATCATACGAGCCCACGAACTTATTGAGGTACTGCATATGGAGTTTGCAGTTTGATGTGCGCCGGTCGGTAACGGTTAGAGATATTGTCTGGCCTCTTTATATGAGTTCTACGGGCGTCGGCTCATTATCGACCATACAATTTGATATCGGTGACTGCTGTAAAGCAGAGAGCAGCTCTTGCTCTGCTACGTAATCTCATATCAAAACTACCTTCTGGTATGACGAATCTCCCCGTTTTGGGTGTGGAGATAAGGGACTACCCGTTCATCCCTGGTGCTTCGCAATGATGATGGTCGTCTTGCAATACTTGGGATTTAATAAGTGCTTTAGAAATTACGGTGCTTCCCTCATAACTCATCAAACTTGACTCTTTAACAGGCTTTCGCCTCTGGAGGGAGACACGAACGACCACGGCCTTGATGATGGCTACAAGAATACGAGAATAATCTATCTATCGTGTCAGGATAGCCATGGGAATTCTAAGACCTCTGTGATTTCCTTTTGCAGTAACTATATGTGAAATCTAATTGAACCGATACTAATATGCTTGCAGCCAACTAGGGACATCCGGATCTGTATCGGGCATCCCATATGAGCTCTCATCAACCATGTCTGATATCTTGGCTTCCAACTCCTTATACCTTTCTTCCATATCCTCTCTCTCACGAGCCAAAGCAACAAAGTCCATGATACTCTCGCAATCCTCCCAGATCCTTGCCCTGTTTCTCAATAGTTAATCTTATAGAACTAGAAATGCTTTCACTTAGAAAAGTCCCTATAGAATTATCTATTTTAAATAATAGATAAATATTTATCTACTTAGTCTAGGCTACCATCCCTGAGAACTAATATAATAAAACTTCTTAGCTCTTTTAGTAAATATATTAGGTCTCTCTGGCATTTATTAAGTTCCTCTCTAGGTGTTACGATCCCCGCGGCTACGTCACGTGTGCCCCATATTTGTATTTTTATCCTGCTAACCAGGTCAGGACCGATACCATTAGACCGACAACGCTCTAGGACCGCGTTGCTCTAGGATCAACGACGACCTCGAGTTACATCACTCCCAGTTAATATATTATAAGTATATAGAATATATTTGTTAGCACTTTTATAGATTCTAGCTTACTAGCTATTAATAAAACTTCTTAATATTAATTAAGCCTAATACGTATTAAATCTACCATTAAGAGATATAACGCTTAAATAATGCTTAGCATTACGCCTTATATAAAAAAAACGTAAATTAACTTATAATATAGTAGCACTATGCTAAACTCTTATATTAAAAAAAAGGTATATTAGCTAATTCACTATTATAATAAGTGGTAGGGATATGCAGACTTGTCTGGCCGAGTCAATGAAGCGTGCAAATTTCAATGGCGTCGATGAAGACAGAAACTATATTCGGAACTTGTTCATTGTCTCCGAGCCAGAGGGAGCAGCTGCGCACGTGCTTAGCACATCGCCTTAGGTAAAGTCTCGCAATTGCTTTGTTCTTTTAGACGCTAGCGGCGGAACCATTGATGCAAACACCTACCGAGTCAGCAGAGAGGAATCGCTGAGGTTGGAGACTGAGATAGTGAAGGCTAGAGGTATGGTTCGAGAGAGAAACACAGGGATGACATTGTTCACCCTCAACTAGCAAGCAGCCTTCATGAGTCTGGGTATCTCAATGAAGACTTTAAGGTGCACCTCAGAGAGCGCCTCAAACATGAAACGTACCTCGAAAGAGGGACCAACACCATCGATGGAATCATTGAGAGACTCACATACGAGTACTTCGAGAAGACGATTAAAAGAACATTCGACTACACTCAATGCAATCCTAAGGAGCCAGAAGTTTGGTACCTAGGCGTAACAGGACCTATTAAAGACGATGGCAAAGATTTTGGCTCAGAATTCGTAATCGTTAACTCGTAGGTTTATTTGACGGACTATCTATTTTGTCTCAGACTAAGCAGACTACAGAAACGACGTCACTGGCATCTTCATGAAGCGGTTGGATGCTATAACTGAAATCGTGAAAGAGCAGCTTGATCAAGCGATGGACATAGGCTATGCAGTGGAGGTAAGTCACTAAGAGACAGGCAAGGTTTTAGCTCTAACTCAAAGCTTTACAGAATGTTGTTATCGGGGGATTTGGAAACTCACCATCTCTCATAGCGAAACTCAAGGAGTTCTTGGAAGGCTATCATCGGGAGAACAATTGTCACGTCAAATTGATGACTTCCCAAGAAGGGTATGTCTCATGTGTGCAGCCATTTCTCCGCTGTTTTCTAAGTTCCGATTTACAGGACCACCATCACCAATGCGGTTTCTGAAGGAGCGGTCCTTTGTACCTTGGAAAAAGAGAATGGACCACGGAGAATAGCACGCTCAAGCTATTGTATTCTAACAAATGAACCTGAAGGATCATACCCTTAACATCATGGGCAGAAGGGGTCCAAGGATATTCATGATGGGTAGTATTACATCATGAGGACCATAGACTGGGTCATGAAGCTGATCTGCCTCTATTACTTACCCGTGCCCACTCATGCCAAAGCTGACAGAGTCTCTAGGGAAACACAGTTCCGCCTCAGTGGGAGAGTAATCGTATCCCCCTCTCTCACACTTTCGATGTTGAAGCCACTAGTATCATCTGCGAAGTGGAATTTTACGTATCAGACACCGCCAAGCAGTAACACTACAAGCTAAGTCATCCCAAGAACAAAGGTAAGTCTCAACATGACGCCAGAGAACGTCTCTAACGATGGATGAAAGACGCCGAGGTAGTCGGCACAGTCGAGGTTGACTTCACCAAGCATCGAAATCAACTAGAAGTTGTTCAGCCTGGGTACAAAGACCGTAGACAGAAAGGGAAGAAACATCTAAGGGTTGACTGGGAGTTGGTTATCAAGGTCGTAGGCCGCGACTTGGAATGTAAGTCCTAAGTATTTCGGTGGTATGGACCTTTGAGCTGGCGGGTCATAGTACTGCTTTTTGGAACGATATTCAGGTGGAAAAATGCCGTGTGTGTATCGCATCGAACTTCCAACCTGGAACCAAATAGGGGATACTTGGTGTGGGATGTTACTTGTGTCGTTTGCTGGGTCGGATTACAATGAGAGGGTGTTTTACGGAACGTGAACTTGACAAACCTGCCGAACATACTTTACCAGTAAGAGTAGCACTCGTCATTATACAAAAATGTAGTTGCTACCGCCTGTTCCATAAAAAGCCAAGATTCTTAATTATGCTTTGATGTACTTCCCTGCCATAGGTGCCATCCTCTCTGTCAAGGCAGTGAGAGGCTCCGCTGAGGGGTCCATGAGATTTAAGTCCAGTGATAATGGACAGCCGAGAGACTAAAAATTAAAACCTAGGGTGGGAAATTATACATAATATCAGGGAAGGGATATCAGCCAATGATATGTCGAAACATAGCGCAGGGACTCTTCTGACTTGGGATAAAGTTGTTATTTACAATCTGCCTGTAGTAATTAAATTATGCTCAGTAGCGAAGTTCTATATGTTAAAGCAGATATCTGCGTTAATTATATCAATTCCAAGCCAAGGACCCCAAATACACAACGTCCTTACATGCTTGGAGGATACCTCGCTATATGCTAATTTTAAGATCTCTTCAACCTATGGTTGTGTTTGACCTTCTGATTCTGGAGAATATCACGCTGTTGGTAGCTAAAATACCTTGAAAACTTTGCAATATCAAGTCTCTTCTGGGCCAGATGACTGATTTCGAAATTGCAGCCTTGGTCACTTGAAGGCGAGACGGTGTCTAGATGAATCTTCCCGTACCTTATTATTCATTTGAGGATCATCACTAGTTATGGTAATTGTAGATATAGGGCTGGGCTCCTTATTCTTCCGGAAATTGATGTGTCTCCAGTAAGCAATAAACTCTTCTCTATACAGATAGTTTTCTGAAACATTGCCGCAAACATTCCTTTGCTTCCTTTGTAAAACAAATAGGAAGAATGGCCGAAGTACCAATAAGAATGATGTGATCATGTCCTACAATCACCCGTTCAGAACGATGCGCTGCAGGTAGCCATAATAGCGGCTTGCTATCCAATGTTATCCAAGTGCCGTCAATGCTGCGTCCGTATGACTCAAAGGTTTGACGGATTGCATCCCTTTCTGGAATTCTCCGTCTCTCGTGTGGCCATTGATCTCCAATTAGTGTTGTCACCCGTCTTTCATCAGCACGTATCGTGTCTAAATGACGGATCCCTCTACTCGTGGAGAGGGTCGAGTCGTCAAGGAAGAAGAAGTGCCCTGCGTCCATGTGAAAGGGAAAAGCGAAAGGTTCTGTTCTCCAACTGCAGATGATTGAGGGGTCGTAGGTACAAGACTCGAATATAGCCCACTTTCCACTGAGTGACAATCGGAACCGTGCATTCCATAGAGAAGGGCAGCCAGCCAACGCATAGACCTTTCGCCTAGTTCTGATTTGGTACAATATTAATATAGCGCCGTGACTTTGAACCCCTTTTCCCCATACAACTCCAAGGTGATCGCTGGAAAACGCCAATGAAGCAACACTCTGTTCAGTATCAGGAGTCTCAATAGATATCTTGGGGTTGCTTTTCGTAAGGTTCCATACAGCCACGACGCTCGGGGACTCAGAAACAGCCACCCAAGGACCTTCATTACCGATCTTGTCAGATATGGCAAGCTGCTTGCCAGTTGAATTGTGTATCGAAAGCTTTTGCAGTTCATTGTTGACGAGATTCCATGTAGATACTGATGATGAATCAACGAATGCCAGGTGCTGGCCCCCCGGCGAGATTGCCATATCCCATGAGGCTCCATGCACGACATTACTTTTGGCCAACGATGATAGGATGCTTCTTGTCGTCACATCCCAGACTTCGATCCTGTCACCCAATTCATAGACTATCCTTCGTCCATTATCAGAAACTCGAAGTTTCCCATACTCCCCTCGCATCGAAGAAGTCTGGCTAACAAAAAGAGCAGGAACATCCACGATCCAGATCTCCGACTCAGCACATAGTGCAATTTTCTGGTCATCAAAAGAAACAGAGATTCTGCACAAGGACTGCTGGGTCGGTAGACTCAAGCTTTGAAGTAGAGTTAGTTGGTCTCTATCGTACAGGAAAGCCTCTGAATAGTTTCCTATAACCATCCACGACTCAGAATACGAGAAGGCTAGAAACCTGGTTTCATGGTCAAAGCGACTCCATTCTTCGTATTTATCCTCGAAATAATCCCATTTGTAGATTGCCTTTTCATAAGTGCAAACTAAAAGCGAGTGCGTACCAGGGATGAACTTGGCGTCGTATATTTGGTCACAGTGCTCATTATAAGCCTTCTCGTACTGCGTTCCCGTTTCGAGATCGAGGATCCAAATGGTCTCCGTGTCCTCATAAAGATGGAATTGGAAGGCAACCAAGGCATAGTCTGATGAGAAGGATACCGAATATGCGATATAATTATGCTCCAGCTCCACGGGCCACTTTCGAGACACACCAGTTTTGAGGTCATAGAGTACCAATTTTTCGTTAGAACACACTGCAAGTCGGCGACTGTCAGGCGAAAAGTCCATACCTAGGACTTCGCAATGGCCAATCTTCCAAGTCCAAATAATACTTTTCAAACTCAAGTGATATAATTGGATTGTCTTTTGATGGTCATACGTCGCAACTTCGATAACAGCCAGACACTTCCCATCTGGCGACGGCGTGGGCCATATCATATCCTTATGCTCTATGAATCTAGGGATAGGCTCGTCCATGACTCGCCACACAACCGACCTTGAATCATGGGTAGCTATTACTAGCATCTGGCTTGTAAGCGAGAAGTTCATGATACGAACCTCGGTGTCGGCCTTATGCTCCAGATCTGGGATTTTGAAAGTACTAGATATTGGGCTCCAATTCGCATCAAATTCGGGGATCGCGGAAAAGATCGCTGGTGTAAGATGTTCAAATCGATGACGTACGAGGCTTCCTTTTGGGCTGAAAAGCAGACCAGATGTGTAAGCCTGGAGCGGATAGTCGTTGATTATGGGGCCGAAAGAATAAAAGAATCTAAGACCATCCTCAGTGAAGGCGAGATGGTTTGACTGAGAGCTGGCCTGCTGACAAGTAGTTATTAGGTTAGTGTTGAAATGTATGTCGGAACTCTCAACATACAGTTGGTAGGCTTTTGAGAAACAGCAATGCGTCCGCTGCCGCCCGTAGATTTCCACAGAGACTGAGTGCTTCTAACCAGAACAGGAACTTGACGGCAATGAAGTCAAACGCAGCCTCAGTACAGAAGACCTCACACTGTCTCCCATCTTCTGTATGGAGCCGGTGTGCCTCTTTCAGATGATCATTCCAGAAAGAACAGGCGTACTTTAGGTGGTCCAGAGGATCTGGATCAGGACGGTTCTTAAAAGCTTCCTGTAGCGACACGCCAGGGTAAACCAGGCGGTACATATCCTTATGTAGACATTGCAGGGCCGTAACACAGCTTTCAAAGAGGTCGCGATGATGTTTGTTAAGACCAGACGGGAAAAGCAAAATGCTTGACTCTTTGATAAGAAAGTCTTTAGCAGACTGATGAATGAATAGAATTGTCTTCTTTTTTGTTGTCAGGAAAGAACCGCACTCTGCTATGGCAATAGGAAGCAATTCCTCTTCCAAGTTCAAGTCCTCTATTGCCATTATTTCAGAAAAGGTGATAGGGCGAAAAACGGTCGAAGCGATGGCAAGAAGTCTGATATAGAGCTCGTAGCTATCAGACATGCTGATTTGATTCATCATTCGCGCATAAAGCTCGTTAAGACCCTTAGGAAATCGCCGCAGGGTAGTGCCGATCTCCCAAGGTCGGCACCGTTCTAATTGCTGACATACTAGGGCTACCCATAGAAAGGTACCCTCGGCGTTCTCACTGAGATGATCATGAATCTGTCGTTCCACCTGGGGTTTAAGCTTTTTCCTATCGACTAATATGCCGGTTCGATAGCTTATATAACTCTCTACAGCTTTGGAAACAGAGCTCTCATTAAGCTCCAGAGAGACTGAGATTCTTGATGGCGACGGTTCCAAGAACTCTTTAATCTCGTGACGGTTCCGACTACTGACAATCCACTTGGCATGGGAACATGTGCTCGATATCAACATGAGGAGGGAGGGAAGGTCCTCGAGGCATTCGTCAAGTGCGTCCACGAGTAAATATATCTCTCGGATCGCTGCATCAGCCAGGATACTGCGAAATACCTTTTCCAAAGTGATTCTAGAGTTCCAATGGTTTGTATTCGGGCCGTGCCTGTCTTTAAGATGGGAGACAAGACTTGGTTGTTGAGTGACCAATAGATAGACTAAGCCCTGTAGTATCGATGTATAGTTGTCTAAACCAGAGTTGGTGGCTTGGCAAAAGAAGTAGGATAACGAAATGCAGTTCTCTGGACTCTCCAATCTTGTGGTAGGTTGTAACTCATTGATGATGCCGGACATCAACATTGTCTTTCCTTTGCCAGGGTCTCCTCTGATCCACAAAAGCCGGGTATTCTGGTCATCGCGCCAAGAGACGAAGTCGGGATTCTTAACGATCCATGCGTAAGAATCCTTCAACAGACCACCATTAGTCTGCTCAATCCGTTCTTTGTCCTCGCGAGGGTCAGTGGAACGCAATGCATCCAGGTATTTATTGATTTCGTCTTGGCCGAAGTAGTTGGTTATACTGTAGTTGTTACCAACATGCACTCTGGAGGACTCAGCTGCTGTCAAAGACTGCACTGAGATAGAGGACTTGTTCTCCATTGAGTGTACGAATATCCGGTTATTATGACTATGTAGGTAAGATGGAGAAGTTGGGAGGGGGATGTGAGAGAAACCTGGGGCAAGTTGAGAAAGAGGGGGAGAGAAGAGGAAACAACTGCAGGCTTAATCATATGAGAGTTCCTTTTCAACCTACATGGTTATTATTGGTTGGTTGGTTGGTGTGGCCGATGCTGCTGCCCCGCTGCTTTGAACCAACACTCCTTGAGCCAACACCAACAACACTCAAATTCTAGGAAAGCCTAACACATACCAGAAAATCGCGCATTTGGCGGTATTTCGCAACGAAAACTATGGCCGAAATCTTTGGCGTTGCCGCTGGTGCTTTGAGTACTGCAGGACTCTTCAATAACTGTGTTGATTGTTTCAACTATATCCAAATTGCTCGACAATTTCGCCAAGACTTTTCCCGATACCGACTCCGGCTTGATGTTGCCAAATGCCGACTGGCGAGATGGGGAGCAGCCATTGATATCAATAACGACCCACGATTCTCTCACAGCGAGTCGACGGATCGAACAGTAGCCATAGCCCAGAGTATCCTCCAAGAGATAGTGGCTCGGTTCGAGACAGTACAGAAGATTTCCAGTCGTTATGCAAGGGACATTGAACAATCAAGCATGGAGGTTTATACAGAAGCAGACCTTGGTCCAGTGCCACGGCGCTTACACAATAACTTTCGGGCGCTCACCATTAAACGATATACTAGTGTTGGCTTATTGAAAAAGACAAGCTGGGCACTTTATCATAAGAAGCGTATGGAGAGCTTAATCGACGACATCATTGCATCAATTGAAGACTTGGAAACGACTCTACCTGCTTCTCCCGGGGCTGTAAGCCGACTAGTCGAGATAGAAATTGAGGAAGTCAATGACGAGCAGGAACTTCGAATGGTCCAAGACGTCGCTGAAGGCTTGGATCCTATCTTATATGATCTCTCAAAGGAGAAACTCCAAGAAATTACTGGTAAGAACTCAGCTGGGCGCATTTCTGGGTCAGGAGCTGTCAATATTGGCAACACTTTTGTGAAAGAATCGTTCCTACAATCGAAGGGGTTCAAAGACCACACGACCAACTATGTCAATGAAGTAGACACCGCAGAGACAGGAAGGGTTAATATTGGTAATACTTATGGTGGAAAAGGATTTTGGGACTAATACATATATTTAAAGTGTTAATGCCCTGAGGAGTTTAAACAGCCTGTTTTACTATTACAAAGCTCTATCAGACTCGTGGTAAGGCTATCGAGAAGTCTTTTGTCTTGGGCGGGTATCCAAAGGTGTCACTTCGGCAAAGGTTCACGCTGTCTTTAAATAAATATTAGTACAACATACGTATAGGAACTTTCCAGGGTCAGTAAAGAAAAGTTCCATCTAACTAAGCGTGTAGTAAGACTTTAAAAAAACGGCATGAATTCAAAATATCACCTTCTCTCCCAAACCATTTGTATTCTTCTCGAGTTGAATGGTATATTGAATTATTACCCTATAGGCCCTCTTTGAAGTGACTATTTGGGTTGCGGTTTGAGAAACTGTATAATTTAGTTTATATGCAAATCTCATGGGCTATATTTTATTAGCAACCGGCAAAAAAAGAGAGTAAAGGAAAGAGAGTTAGAAAGAGGTATTTTAGCCTAATTCACATAGGGTCTTGAGAACTTTTGCCGCCTACAAGCGCAATTTGCGCCCTGTGTGTGCAGGCTCCGACCAGCATCAAATGCATGAATACGAGGCACGGCCATTGTGAATCAGGCATAAGAGAGTGGTGGGACCGTTGAAAATCTGATTGTGTCTTCTTACATACTTTGTATTTCTTGCCGTTGCAGGGCCTTGTTGTAATCTCTTGGCATCGAGAAATTTCTTCCCTCATAAAATGTCAAAATCTGGGAAATCGGATGGGAGTTGCCTATCGGCTTTAACATATGGGTTATTAAAAAGTAAGGGAAAATACCCCCGGATAACTCCTAGGCTTTATAACAGGTAAATACCTCAGGCTCGCCAACTGCCATAGTCAACTATGCAACGAACTCGGAGTCAGATCTGCTATCAACTCTGTCCCTAAATCCGGCTCCTTATAAAACCGCCGCTGACAATAATTTTGTAGTTGTCGTGGTCGGCGCAATCAGAGGCTTTGGAGCTGAGTAAACAATAACTCCTGTCCGCGTCCCATTTGGGAAGCTTACGCAATTCGATCATCTCCCAGTCACCTCACTCGCAGTGAGAGGAGTGATGGTCTCGGGAGATGGCCTTCCAGTTCCTGACATCAGCAAAGCCAGATGCCGCCGGTACAAGGACCAGTATGGTCTCCAGCTCGGCAGCGTTGAGTTCAAGAAGGGGAAGAACGCGGACATTTCTACTAATGATGTTGACTTTGCTTGGGTTTTGTGTCGTGTTGAAGAGTAATGTTAGGTGTTGTGGAGGGAATGTGCAGCAAGTGCCTGGATTTCAAACTTGAATCTGAGTGGGCTGCCGAGGTGAGGTTTGATGAATGGGATCACGGAAGTCTGGACACAGATAAAGATATCCCTCTTATTTATATATGTAATATCTGGGATTTATTTACACTCTATTAGGATCAAGTCACAACATTACACTCCTTAAGACTATTATATTATTTCATCACCTTTTTATTACTTATAATACTCCGGAGAGAGAGGGTCGTAGCTAGAAGTAAATCACTTAAAGCGCGGGATATAATACGTGTTTACAAGCTTTCCTTCTTATCTCTATCGACACGTTATCTATGTAGAAGCTGAGTAAGTGGTTGGCTTATTAGTTAAACGGGCATAAGAAATACTCCCCCTTAATAACTAAGCTAGGGCCTGTGTACACCTCATTGCGCCTAGACAAGGTGCCCATGTTTGTCTGCTGCCTGTAAAGGCCTGTGATCCATGGTCCTAGGGCTATCATGCATGATGATACAAATGCCGAACAAGTATTCCAACATTATTTCTTCCTAGCTGTAAGAAGCATCTGAAGCTCAGGGGCATCCAGAGTGAAATGGTCTTCAAGCCATTTGAGGAACGCCAATTTTGATGAAGCTCCCTCGCCAGCAAGGCAGATATCGAAGCGATGCAAGATAATACACGTAGCGTAACCCACTTCCATGAGACCCAGTTGCTTACCCATGCATGCATAGCGTCCTGGACAATGTGATTAACCATAAGAATGCAACAAATGATATTGCAGACACGCTTAAGACTTACCAAATGAGAATGGAGCAAATACCGAACCGTCCTTTACCATCTCTGGGTTTGTCGTCCAGCGCTCTGGGACGAAGTCATCAGGAGCGGTGAAGTACCGTTCATCTATTAGCCAGGTTAACTTAAAACTGTACATCGAAAGGTAATTTACTCATCATATTGTGTTGCATACCTCGATATAGCGTGTAGGATGGAACAGTCACTATGGTATCTCCAGGGATGAAGATGTCACCGACTCGTAGCCCTTCTGGAGGTGTCATACGCTGCAACCCAGAGGGCACTGGAGGAAAAAGTCGGAGTGTCTCATCAATACATGCTTGTAGGTATGTCAACTCGGAAAGTTTCGAGTGATTAGGTAGTGAAGAGCTGGAAAATAAGTTGTCGATCTCCTCCTGAAGCCTGATGCACGCATCATTGTTCGTAGCCAACAGGTAAAAACAGGCAAGTCAGTGTTACAGATGTAGTGTCACTAACACAGGTTAGACTAAAGACATGACCACGCATGCACTGTCGTCTCACCTTCCAGCAACAGCTATAAGCTGCATATCAGCTTGGAGGTTCAGCCAATCCTGTTCTTTTGGATTCATCTTGGATTTATAATCTTCAAGGAGCCACGAGAAGATATTAGGAAGATCAGGCTTATTCTATCCCGTCGAATCAGTTTTTGTTCGGAGGGTTATACATTGTCATGACGTACCAGTTCTTGATGTTGAACTTGATCGCCAAGCCATTTCTGGAAGATAGCATCTTCCCGACCAAGAAACGGCAGCGCTCTGAATAAGGGAAACATCCAGATCAATTGACTAAAGGTACCGGCTATTTCCATATGCGACTCAACCAATGCCATGAATGGATGCTTAACGCCGCCTGTTAGCATGTTGAAGCTCTGACCAAAAGCCAGGTCACCCATGGTGTCGAAGCTGTAAAACTTGAACCACTTCGCAATGTCAATAGTTGTGGCTTGGCTCTGTTCTAGTCGATTGAGTAATTGGCTGGTATATTTGACAACGCGGGGCTCGTAATCTCGGAGGGCTATGCGAACTAGTTAGTCCTGATGTTTGTCAAAGCTTGATAGAGGCTTTTCGGAACTTACCCTTTGAGCTAAACGCCCTGTCCCAAGCTCGTCGTCTACGAGAATGATCGTTCTTATCGCGCGACATGTGGAGAGAGATGGCCGGCTCTTCGATATTGTACCAAGGTCCCTTGCGGCAGGGCGAATTGTTGGCGTGTATGGCATGGAAGGCCTTTGCATCAAGGATCGATAGTGCTGAAGGCCCTACTCAAGATTAGAATAGCTCTGGAGGTATAAGTTGAGGTTATTGTCACTTACCTACTCGCACAATATCCCCATATATTCTATGGAGGTTCTGGATCTCTTTGTAGAGCTGGAATCGGGCGACGGAACGCCTGGTGAGATATAAATTGGAGACTTTGGCCATGAGAGGACCCGGAAACTGGTACAAGCGATGAAAGAAGCAGATGCGATAAAGGAATATGCTGCAAAAGGTCCCTAAAACCATCAAAGACACCATGTATATGGATGCTATGGTAGATTCGAAGACGCTGTACGGCGACCCAGCCTCTGTAGTTCCCAGCCTCTTGAAGCTCAGTGCCAGGAGAACAATGACTATGAGAAGTCCTTGTAGTATCTTGATGGTGTAAAGATCCCACTCCCACTTGCTGAATATTAGAATATGGGCAAGTATTCCGGATGAAAGCCCGGTTCCGATGGCCAGTGAAGTCGGATGCATTGTCGAAGCAGCATTAGATTAGACGCAGCGTCAGAAGGACTCGGGGCAATACCGACGGGTAGGTTATAAAAGACTTGGTGATATTCGGGATGATAGGATTCCGGTCAACAAAAATACTAACAAGGCAACCAAAGACTCCTTTCCGTTGGGCTTGTTAAATACATCGAAAAATACAGAAAGGTAGAGCTTCGCATTGCCAGATATTGCAGACATGGAGAATAGACGACAGACCCAAGCACACTGGTCTCACCTCCAAGGTATTACTACTCAAACCAGCTGATTCGCCCCTCTTAGGGACAAATCGGGAGCTAATTTGATGTGATGGTATGGATTGGGCTAGATCTGCCTTGTGTAAGCGAGGAGCAAGCTGGTGAAACAATAGCCGCAGGGATGAAATCAAGACTGGTGAAGGGTTTTGTCTGACATAGCATGATATCAAGGAACTTCGGCATTTTAGCTTCATCTTTCTAGGGTGACCTGCGTTAATCGACGTTGATACTCTCGGTAGCTCCATTGTCACTTCATGCGTTGCCACCTGCCGATTTCATGGCTCCGATTCCATGTCAGAGAGCTTGGTGTCTAGACATAACGTGTATAGATAGTGAATAAAAGCAGATAATACTCGAACTTTACCAACACATCCAATTGACGGTGTCGAAGAAACGCGACATTAATAACCTCAGCTTGCGTGTAATACAATATACAACTAGCGGCAGTTAACCACGGAACGTCATTCCGAGCGATTTACCGATTACTGACATGCATGGCTATCAGGACCCCTGTCCGTCTATCCCTGATCGGCCTTGTCGAATCTTAATTGCTAATACCCCTGTTAGCCGGCTTATGAAGCCGTGACAAAGTTTCCATATACGGTGTTATGCATATAATAGTTTGCGGAAGTACTCCGTGCTTGTCATGGAACGCTGTGATGAGGGTGTCATGAGAAAACTATCCGTACTTCCTATCATGTTAAGGATCGGAACGAGAGCATCGGTACGAGCTCGTTTATGAGTCTATTCAATTTACAAGAAGCGCGTAGTTATGGGATATATAAAATGCCAGAATTGGATCTCGACTATATAAGGTCCAACGAGATCTGTTCCGCCACGGGATGTTTTATTAACTCACCTCCTCGGGTTTTCGTTCAAGATATCATTTTTTTTAACTTTCGTAAAGATGCAAGCCAATCAGAAGCTCTGCATTGCTATCTTCGGCCCTACTGCGTCCGGAAAGACTAAGCTGGGCGTTGCCATTGCAAAGGCCTTTCCGAGCGAGGTCATCTCCGTGGATAGCTTACAGTGTTACAAGGCAGGAAGCATTCTCACCGCCAAGCCTACCGTTCAAGAGATAGATGATGTTCCTCATCACATGGTCGATTACCTTGAGGCTGATGAGGAACCTCATGACTTTGTGGACATGGCTGCAGATAAGATGGAGGAAGTCACAAATCGAGGGAAACTCCCCATTCTTGTCGGCGGCTCAACATCTCTCGCAATACCCTTGCTGCATGAGGCACTTAAGCGTCAGTATCGGTTCATTGCAGCAACCTTGATACCACGTCAATCTGCATACTGGCAGTTCATCCAAGTTAGAGCCAGCGAGATGCTCGAGAGGGGTCTCCTTGTCGAACTCGAGGAGCTGAGAGATCTTCAGCAGAGTTTGCTTGATGACAACGCATGCTTTCATAAGGGCGTGTGGAAGGCCATAGGGTACCAAGAGTTCTATCCATATCTCGAAGCAGACATGTCATGCAGCGCCCGTCAGTCGTCATTCCAGAGGGGTCTCGCACTCATGAACGCCAACACTTTGCAGTACGGCTTCCATCAGCTCGAGTGGATACGTTCCATCCTGAACCCTTTCCTTCAACAAGCTGGTGTAGTATGCATGAGCCTCCCTGTCACTAACAAGGCTTCCTGGACGTTGGATGTTGAGATACCTGCCATATCCATGCTCAACGAGCTTTGCTACAGCTTTCGAACTATCAGACTCTCCAACAACGGCACATTGAACTCGAACTCCAAGTCTCGAGTCGTTTCTCTATTGTAGCCCCCCCCCCCCCCCCCCCCTTTTCTCGAATTGTTGAGATTAAGCTGACCTTCACCAGTGGCGGATCTTCGTCGGGTAATGATCCGAAGCACATCCAGGCTGCCAAGAATCTGGCTTTTGCTCTGCACAGTAATAACTACAAGCTCGTCTACGGCGGTGGAACCACTGGGATCATGGGCGCCATTGCCAGCACTCTGGTTCAGCTCTCGGGCCCAAGTGCCGTCCAGGGCATCATTCCCGTCGCGCTCGCAAAGTACGAAGAGAAACTCACAAAGAAAAATGCAGATCCGTCAAAGTTCGGAAGCCGGACCGTTGTGAAGGACATGCACACACGCAAGAGACTCATGATCGACGCAGTCATTGGCGGTGCCCCTGGTAGCGGCTTTGTCGCTCTTAGCGGCGGATATGGCACTTTAGAGGAACTCCTTGAAACGACGACTTGGTGCCAGCTCGGTATACACCAGTGCGGTATCTGTGTCTTTGACGTGTGCGGGTTCTACAAGGGCTTGCTAGATTGGGTTGATCAAGCTGCACAGGCAGGGTTTGTTGGCACAGAGGATGTTGATATTCTGAGAATTGCAACGACAGCCGAGGAAGTCATTGGATATCTCGGTAGTCAAAATGGGCGTTATTCGCGAATGGGTGAGCTTGAGTGGGATTAGATGCTTGTTGATGGGGACGGAGGGGTGACGTACAGATAGCATTACATTGCATGGGAGCATTACGATGTGTCTCTCACCTGTCGCACTGCATAGATCTTCCGCCTTTCTTAGCTTTACAACTCAATAGTAACTGGGATGGCCTAGGAGACGTAGATATTGTGTAACCTTTCCAGACATCGAGATGGTGGCGTAATCTCATAAGTCCCGTCGCCTGTAGAAGCTCGTGTATTAGCTCACCACTCCTGCTAGCCGTGACTTACTGTCACAAATACTGGATGCTGCCGTGCTCACACAGGATGGGCCTCAAAATCTTCCGTCTTCGTTGCATGATGACTTGTGAGCCTGGCCAAACTTTGGGGTTACCTTGCTCGGCCCGTTCTCCGATTGTGCTCGGAACAGATCATACGCTTTTGAGTTTCTCGGAAGTACTTATCAGATATGCAGGAGGTCCGGGTATAATATGCCAGAGCGGGCTAGGTTTGATGACCGGGGTAATGGATGATTAGCAAGCAGAATAACATAGCCCGACTAATCAGGGCCATGCCCAGTAATTAAAGGCTTTTAGGTACAGGTCTTAACTGTGAACAACAAATCCTGCCGGATTGCTTATATCGTGCTGCGCCAAAGGAATGGATTTCCAGAAATAAATCTATTGAGCCTACATTTGAGGCAGAGTAGTGCTGGACCATGAGTCTTGATCCATTTTATGGCATCAGTTTTATTAGTGATACTAGATCACGACATGATGGATCTTGTATCCCAGGTAAGAGGGTTGAGCCCTTGGTATTTACGGATATATTAGAGCTGGACCCTCTAGAATTGGCAGGGCCCATCCTCACAAGGGATCAGGCATTAAGTAAGTACAGCATTCCCAAAGCCTCCCATATGCTACGGCCTATAGGAATATTCCATGCTGAACCTCAAGATCAGGAGATAGGTCTCGTGACACAATCATACATCCCGAGGTGCTTGAAGACTCTGAGGCAAACGTCGATATCGCGCAACCGGCATTGGAGCCGGATAGCATGTATAACAACCTTGGTACATGGACTATGGGGATAGACGAGGCAACATTCCGTCTTACAGACTACGATCTATGTTCTACTCTGGGTGACCAGTCTCCTCTGAGCTTCTTGCTTTGGTGATTGCAATGGTGAAGCCATGGTGCCACCTTGTAATCCACCTCTGTCGTCCTTGTTTCTGGATGATTATCCTTCCAGAGGTTTGTGGGCAAGAACAGATTGATCCAGGACTTAATAATTGTAGATAAGGACGTTCGCTGTTCATATGTTTAAATACGAAAAAGAACAGTCTCGCCTAATAAAGACAACACAAGGAGGGCTTGGCTGACTCTATCACCAGGTTGTCAGCCTTGGTTGTGAACGCCATGTAGGCCTAAGCACCGGCATTCAAAGAAGAGCGCCTGGTCTGAGAAGGCTCACCAGTATTCTGTCAGCGCAATGCAGTAACAAATTGCAGCTCATGGATCGGCATACATAGATATCTCTATTAAGACAAGCAGTTTACAACTTACTCTTACCCTGGCTCGTAACCTTCATCAAAGCCAATCCATTGCTCAAAACAACCTTGCCACCGGCGACCTGCGTAACAAATCTCACCTCGGCCCAACCGTCCTGGTTGACCCCCGTAACCCACGCATGCGTAACCAGCTTGTCGCCCGGCCTCACCGGACTAGCAAACCTCGCTTGGTACTCCTTGATGTTGGCAGGATCCCCACCACCCAGCTCCTTCAACAGTGAATGAGCCGTCGAGTTCCACGAGTACAGCCCATGCATAATTGTCCCTCCGAAACCCATCTTCTGCCCGGGCTCAGGATCAGCATGCAGCGGGTTGTAATCGCCATTCAACCTGTACAGAAGCGCCGTCTCGGCGTTGGTCTGGACCTCAATCGTAGCATCAGGAGCCTTCCCTTTTGGTGGAGGGTAGTTCTCCGTGGCTGGACCCTTGGGACCCCCCCAGTTGCCCTGGCCAATGAAGAAGCCACTGCTGGTGACACGGGTGTGCACCTCGCCAGACTCTACGTCTACAAGGTCAGTCTGCGTCTCGAGCACAGTACCGGGGCGACCCTTGTCGTAGACGCCGATGACCTTCTGGCGGGTTTCGAAGTTGCGGCCGGCGGAGGTGGTTGGGAGGGGTTTGAGGAATTGGATCTTCCGCTGGCCGTCGACAACGCGCGTGTAGTCGAGTTTGGGGACACCGGGGATCTGAACAGCTTTGCTCTCCTTGTAGTAGTCGACTACTTCCTGGGAATCCTTCTTGAAGGCTGTGATGGGTCAATGATTGGGGCTGTAGGCTCAAGTAGCGGGACTTACGAAGGATGACGGGGTAGGTAGGGAAGACGGCGAATTTAGGATGGAACTCCTGTGTCTTGTCAGTACGAGCTCAGTGTTTCTAGGCAGGATCGCGACGGACGTAGAGGAAGTGTAGCTCATCAGCAGTAGCGCCGATGGTGTTGGCGAAAAGTAGGACATCGCGCTGCAGCCACGTAACCTTAACAGGCGGGTATTCAAAACCAACACCGGGACCTGACATAATGAGTGATTTAGAATGTGTGTATGTGAGTATGTGGAAGAATAATGGAGGAGAAAATAAAGAGGAGACAGATGGGCTATATACCCCGGACTTAATTAGTAGCCAAGTGGAATCAACCGAGGTTTGCGGGGTGTGGGGAAGGGTAGTTAGTCTTAGTACCCCGGACTTGATTGGTAGCCGAGTAAAATAAACCGAGGCTTGCAGGGTATAGGGAAGGGAAGACATTCTTAGTAATGAGCTATTGTAATTAAGATTAATTAGAGTTTATAACTGCTCTTCTATTAGTTATATAAGTATATATCTTAGTTATATAATGTTTTTATTATGGCTCTGGTATACTAAAATAGTCTTTTTAAATCTCTATATGTTACTATGTAAAATATAGATTTTAATTAAAATAACTATTAGATAAGGCTGTCTAGGACCTAACGCCTTGGCCGGGATAGTAAGAACAAAATGTCTTTAGTTAATATAGTAAAACAGCATTTGAATTTCGATTTTCTAGTTAACACAAGGTGGGCTGATGAATTAACAAGGCACAGCCATTGATAAGCAGCTTATGATAACGTTGCGACTTAACAGCTGACATATGCGAAGATACGACAATTAGTCAGGCACAACTTCTTCGCATCACGTAATCTTCAACTTGGAGCTGTACTTATAAGCAGGCCCAAAGAACTCAGTATTTCTACCAACAGAATAGCATTGAGATATCAAACAGATCATGACTACTACAAAAGCTCTCGTTAATATTCGCCCCGGCCATGCTGAGGTTCAGGATATTCCTGTGCCAGCGCTTGAGCCCGGTTACATTAGAGTCAAACCCACCGCGTGGGCTACCAACCCAGACGATGCTTACCACCTTGATCTAGAAGGTGATGAGAGTTGTGTTGGTGCCGTTGTAGGAACGGACTATGCAGGTGTTGTTGTAGAAGTTGGACCTGGAGTGAAGAGGGACTTTAAAGTTGGGGACCGAATTGCTGGCGGTGTTAGCGGGCAGTATGTAAAGCCCTTGAGAGATTGGTATATGGCCAGTATTGACACATTTTTTTAGGAATATTCTGCGGAAACATGATGGTGCTTTTGCGCACTTGATACATGTTAAGGGAGACATTCAGATGAAGATCCCTGATAACATGAGTGACCAAGATGCTGCAACACAAGGCGTTGCGCTCATCACTATGGTATGCCAAAGTTCCTCCCATCCAAAATCACATTCTCATGCACATTCTGTAGGGCGTTGGCTTATACCAGCATCTGCATCTTCCCCTCCCTGGTGCACCAGCAAAGGAACCCTTTCCTTTCTTTATCTATGGTGGCAGTACAGCCATGGGAATAGCCGCAATACAGTTTGCAAAGCTCGCTGGCGCTATAGTCATTACTACTTCGTCACCCGGAAATGCAGACTATGTCAAGTCCTTGGGAGCCGACCATGTCCTCGACTACAAATCCGAAACTCTGGTCGACGACATCCGCAGTTTATCAGGCGGAACTCTCCTCCACGTCTTCGACACCCACCCCAACTCGACCAGCACCGTCATATCCGCAGCAATCCTCCAACAATCCCCCACCGCAAAATACGTCTCCCTCAACCCCGGCCCCGAACACGAAGTAAGACGCCTCAACCCTCACGTCACCGCCGAATCTATCCTCGCATACTCAGCCACAGGCAATCCATGGATGTACGAGAATGAGTTTTACGAGGCTGTACCAGCAGATTTTGCATTCCAGAAGAAGTTTGTCAAAGTGGCTGAGAAGCTGTTCGAGGAGGGACTAGTCAAGCCGCCGCGTGTTTTTCTGAATAGAGGGGGGAGTGGTTTGGAGGGCGTTTTGAAGGGACTGGTTGAGATAAGGGAGGGGAAAGTAAGTGGCGGGAAGCTTGTGTATACGCGGGATTGAGGATTATTAATCTTTGAGTTTGGGATGTTGATCTTTGATGATCAGAATAACATTGACGTAAATTGAGTTAACGGGTTAGATATGAAACATTACTAGTGACTAGGGTTTCTACTAAAAAGCCAGTCCTGCCGTCGAGCTCGTTATGCTATCTGAACAATGATAATCGTGAACCTGTGCAGGTGAAGTCGCAACCGTTGTCTCAACTGTCCTCACGATCCCACTTTGACTCATACTCATACGCCCTTGGAGTTGCATCTCAATGGAGCTATCGCGGTCACCAGCCTGTGTATGGGTCGTGTTGTTTCCGGGAAATGCTCCATGGACACCTGGATGGGAATGGGTGGCCGATGGCTTGGTTATGGTATTTGTTGCCATGCTTTTTGCATGGTTGGCGCTGGAGTGATGGTAGTAAGCATTGTCTTTGCCTGTTGCGCCGGATGACCGGACGATCTTTGTGATGAGTTCGGCCATTTTCATTTCAATTTGGAGCTTGAGTAGGTAGCACACTGGGTGGAATGAGAGATAACTGTGGACTGTCAGTCAAGGTCTGCTGAGAATCGAGGCACTTACACCAAGCTACTTGGCAAAGACATGAGACCAACCAGCACAACCTGGAATATGTCAGTTGTTGAGAAGATCATGAGAAATCACTCTACTTACGTCTAATGAAAGAGAAACGAAAATTAGAAACAGATTCATCCGATAGAGAGGGATATACTTCGTCAACCCATTCTCAATAAGCCTTGACCGAACGAGATAAATGAAATATGCATTTAATGCTCCATCCACCAGCGCAAATATGACTTTCTCACATCTGTCCCAAATATTGTTCAGCCAGATCCATTGGTCATTGATCTGCAGGCGCGCTGGCATCCAAATGATAAAGACGCTGATGTTGACTGCTAAGATGATTGCAAATACGATCCATTTGAGACGGTTGGCTCGGCCTGGAACAGCCATCAGGAGACCGAGTCGGTTAAGGATGATCTGAAGAAGGAATTGGACTTGAATGGCCCAAAACAGAGCTGAATTTTGTTAAGTGGTTGTACGTAGGTGAAGGGAGAGACGCACCAACGGAGAAGTAGAAGCCAAAGCTATATTGCAATCAGTAAAAATGAACACTATGGTAGGAAGGATAACATAAACTTACCTTGGATCGATGTACTGCCGTTGAAACCCCCAAGCCAAACATCCAAGGACCATACTGCTGAACCAAACCGCCCAGATCATAGCGACATAAGATGTCACCCGTCGACACCTCTTCCATGCCCTCCAACTCTGCTCCGATGCTTTGGCAACTGAAAACACTGCGGCGCCTAGAGAAAAGCCCTAGAATATGCTGGCGGTATTCATGTCGACTTCTCCGGGAACTTCACGGACGTACCTGTCCGGTATTAAAAAGCCGTATTGACCCATACTGGAGATTCATGAATGAAAACAATAGAGAAATACGGCCAAACGCGGGGAGTCCCCATGATGAGGAGAATGGGTTTGTTAAATATTGCATGTTGCATTCTCCATTTCCTTGGCCATGGCCAGGGAACAAACACATGGCTATTGCACTAATACATAGATCGAACTCAAATCCGGAGTAAAACTCAAAAGTCCAGCTCCAAGCAAACGATCAAGCCACATTACAGCGAGGCTTGTATAGATACCACTAGAACAAACAAATGATGCGCTGTTTCATGTAGTTGGACTTATTCGGATAAAGGTAATTGACAGATCGGAGACAGAAACAGATCATGGCGCTGAGACTAAGACCAAGCCGGGCGTGGTTTCAGGGTTCCCCCAGATCTGCGGAAGGATTGTGATCGACGGCTGAACTTTGATAACCTATGAGATTGAGAGCCATGTGAAGGATTTATCGGTACTTGATTGATGGCTTTTAACTTACCGAGGTCAGCTTGGGGTATTACGTATGTTGGCATCAAGGTTGGTTTCTTATTGAAAGTTCGATGATGGTATTGCTCGGATGTAAGACGGAGTTCAGCTGATTGACATGCTGCAGGCGAGAAGTTTAATGTTGTTCATTTCAGTGCTGAGGGCCTGCAGGTACAGGGAAACTTTTGATATTGCCTGTTTCAAAACCAGCCCATTCTCAATTACCGCGTCTGACAGTTTCATGTAGAACGTCAATTGGTATCACAGCTCAAGAATAGGGACTAAGTATCAGATGATGGATATAGCGCTAAATTATTATAACCAGGATCCATTAGCCCCGCTTGTAAGGCAGAGTCTTAACATCGTCAGCCAGGCTGACTTGATCTTACTCACCGTAATCACAAAAGATGGCATCACCTGAAGAAATCGCAGGGACATGGCTCCTCAGCCTCTGCAGCCGTAAACCCTCAGCAGAAAGAGATCAACTCCTCACCAATCTCGAGAAAATAAAACTCGACGAATTCTTCGCTCTGCATGGAAGATCACCCGTTTTCAAGACGTACCACGTCGAAGCCGTGCGTAGGTGCCTGGCCAAAGAGCTGAGGGTGGATTATCCGCTGGCACGTGCGCTGCTGGAGAAGGATGATGCAGGTGATTTGTTTGTTAGGGAGAGGGATTTGTTGCAGGTTGCGATTAATAGGGCAAAGATTGATCCGGGGTTATTGGGTGAGGACCCGAAGAAGTCGAATCCTGAGCTTTTGGAGATGGTCAAGTTGCTTATAGCTCATGGGGCGGCGGTGAATTGCTTTGATGACGAGGGATATTCGCCGCTTGTTTATACCTGTATCTTGGGGTATGAGGAGCTCTCCCGCTTCCTGATCGAGTCTGGAGCAGATATCTCGACGGTGCAGGAGCGCAGGGGGCCAGAGCAGCTTGTCAAGAGACGAAAGGCCGCCAAAGCTGGAGAGCCTTTGGATCCTGCAGAAGATGAGCCCAAAGAACAGGTCAACCTTCTTCAGGTTACTCTTGACGCTTTGATCTCTCCCCAAGAGATCGTCGACATGACGTGGGTTGGTTGGCCTCCTGGTGTTAACTTCGACACACCCTTGTGGGATCTTGATATCGAAGCTACCTGGGGTGGCATCATTATGTATCTTCTGGAGCAGGGTCTTTCATGTCCCAAAGATGATGCGGGGTTAGTGATGATGCTTCATATTGCTTGTCGCAAAGGAGCGCTGGAGTTTGTGAAGAAGCTTTTGGCTTATGGTGCCGCTGCTGATGTCGCTGGCCCAAGAATGGTTGATGGAGGACAAGGCGAGGGCTCGACTTTCGGAACAGCGATGCATGCTGCAGCCGCAGGTCGCAACATCGATATCGTTTTGACTTTGATAGAACATGGCGAAAGTGCCAGCTGTCGTCGACACTGCATTTTCGACCACAGAAGCACAAAGGGAAATCTGACGCCCATCGAAGTTGCTATAGCATCAGATCGTTTTGGAAACGATGAAAACCTTCTCGAATTTCTGGAGGCGTTCATGGCACACGCGAGCGATCTTGAAAGTTCTGACTACCAGGCCGTGCTGAGATATTGCGCGCAGAACAATGAGCTTGATGCAGCCAAACGGCTTTTAGGCAAGGGAATACGACTCGAAGAAGTGCCAACCTGGGTTTCAAGCGTTGATGTGGCAAAGTTGCTTGTTTCATATGGTATCAAGCTTGATCCGGGGGCGTTGCAGGAGAAAGCCCTGAAGAGAGGAAGACTGAGTCTCCTTCGCTGGTGTGTTAGTGAGTACGGTGCATCGCTACCTGATGACCCCAAGTCGTGGGGGGAGATGGTAACGTGGCTTCTCTCCTCCGGTGCAATGCATCATGAGAAGACAAGATATCTTATCACGGAGTATCCCGGTCCGCATATCGACACGGTTCTCATCTCAAGACGACGTCTCCATCGTGAAAATCTCAAAGCAAAGAAGACGAGCTGGCTTCATACCGCTATCATCAAAAGTAATTTGCCGGTTGTCAAGATGTTGCTGGAAGCGGGGGCTGATGTAAAATGTCCTGGGTTATATGTTGATGCACCCACTGCGATGAGGAAAGGTGGTCGAGGGTCGTTCCGAGACGTTGAGGAGAGACTTGAGATTGTGAGGGTGTTGGAGGAGAAGCTCTCCGGTGATGAGGAGTGGAGTATGCCCTCTTATGAAGAGGTGAGGAGGCGTGTTGCGCAGACCGTGGCGCTTGAGAGGCGAGCTTGGGATGAGAAAGTTGAGAGTATGGTCAAAGGTAGACAGGAGGTCCCTTACGCAACTCTGCAGAGCGTAGATGACTCAGTACCATCTTCTCCTTTGGGAGTCATTTCTTCAGCAGATGTTTATCAGCCTCTAAGCAGCAGCAGCTCCTTTAGACTTCTCGAACTACTCCCGTCGAGCAACCGGACAGACCCTCTTGTCGGACGCTTAGTCGATAGCGATATTACGTTTCAACCCGACTACGAAGCTCTTTCCTACGTCTGGGGAGACATAACACCAGTCAGGTATATCAACCTCGGCGATCAAGATATCTCAATCACGCCAAACCTTCACTCAGCACTGATCCACCTACGATCTCCCGACACTATCCGAACACTCTGGGTTGATGCCCTATGTATCAACCAATCCGTCCACGGTGAACGAAACCAACAAGTCCGCATCATGGGCGACATCTACAAATCAGCCCGTCAAGTCGTAGTATGGCTCGGCGACGCAGCCGATGATTCCCATCTCGTATTCCAACATCTCAACGACGAAAGTATCCCCGACTCATTCCACAATGATTCAACTCCACCACAAGATAAACGCCACGCTTGGAGTGCCCTCGTCAAAAGACCGTGGTTCTTCCGCACATGGGTGATCCAAGAAATCGCCCTTGCGAAAAGAGCCGTCATGATGTGTGGAGAGGACTCGACGCTGTGGAGGAACGTTGATGTGAGTTGGAAGCCAGACTTTTCAGGTGGTGCGAAGGGACTGTCGACTTCGCGTGGCAAAGAATGTGATCACCCGATCGAGGGGTTTGATCCGGATAGTCACGTTTGGAGTCTGAGACTTCTTAAGGTTGGGAGCGATCCAATGAGTATTCTGGGGTATAGTCGCGTTTGTCAGACTACTGAGATTCGGGATAAGATCTATGGTATTTTGGGTTTATTCGAACCAGGTTTCATACCCGTTGACTATGATCTACCAGTGGAAGATATCTTTCGTCAGTTCGCACAGGCTGTGCTCATTCTCACTAAAGACCTTCGTATCCTGAAGCATCTCGGCGCAAGGCGCAGCTATCCAAATCTTCCATCCTGGGTTCCCGATTTCACAGATACTTCGACCAAGAGTCTTCCTGAGGAACATTGGTACGCACCGTATCGTTATGACGCGGAGGAGCATTACGATGTTCGATGTATGGATGGAACGCAGTTCAGTTTTCCTCGTGCTAGTCTTGGTAGGGAGTATCTCCCGGGCTTAACGTTCTCGAAATATCGGAGTTTGACGATTAAGGGAAAGTTGGTTGATACGATTCGTGAGATTGGACCTGAACTTGAAGATGGAATTGATCATGCACCGGGAACTGAGGGTTTTGCGAACGTGATGAAAGAGTGGGAAACTCTGGCTGCGAAACTGGTTCCTGAGTGGAAGGCTCATGAGTCTTCAGTTAGCAAGGCTTTTGCGACTACGCTTACAGCAACTCATGGCTCTGAACTCTTCAGTGTTGGGGTCGGTTTCACATGGTGGTATCGACACTGCGGCACAGGAGTCCTCGAATCAACCGATCCATCCATGTTTCTTCGCGATCACGAGTTCTACCTCTGGTGGTTAAGCGTCGGGAAAGACTCAGAAGAAAAGAACCCCGACTCAAGTTCTGAAGAGGAATCAAACGAAGAACACAAGGTCATTGGCTATGATCTCGAAGAGTTTTCCGAGACGCTCACCTTTGCGAGTTACGGTCGGTGCCTGTTCACGAGTGAGAAGGGGTCGTTGGGACTGGCGAGTCCGAGAGCGAAAGCGGGGGATCGAGTTGTTTACTTTCCTGGTTCGGCTGGACCTTTTCTGTTGAGGAAGAAGGAGGGTGGGGGGTGGACCTTGGTGAATGATTGTTATTTGTATGGGCTTGATTTAGACATGCTGTTTCATGATGCGGAGCATTTAGTTGAGGATTTCGAGATCTACTGATGTCAGTTTAGAGTAACAAGTATCTCTTGCGGGCAGATGCAACTATCTAGATGATTACTAGTCTTAAGGTTAAACCTTAGGCTGCCTTCAAAAACATCGTCTTTTATTCAAAGGCAATTGCAGTATTTAAACCACTCTTCCTTGGATTTGAAATGGCTGGCACCTGGAGTTTTTTGCGGCAGAGGTTGTTCATCAGTCACTGTCCCTCATCGAATCGCAGGCCTGGTAGCAAACAATACCGTTTGTGCCCGTGTCATGGGTCTCAAGAGGATTGAGGAATTTGTGAGAGCTCGTGGACGAGGGCGTGAATGTTGGCGTTAGGCCGTTACTCCGAGTTGGAGATGAATGTTGCTGCCGTCAAGAAGCAAGTCAGTAACTTTTCTTATCTGAAAATAGTCGCGATCAGAAAAGTGACTCAAGAAATACAGCCTCTTAGTGACATGGTGCATTATAGACAACCGCTTCATACCAGGGTAAGAGACGCTACCAAAACATCACCAGCCCACCTTATACGACCAGACACCGCAAGACATCAGGAATTGTTCTCGCAGCTCTTGTTCCCCTCCGTTATAGCCTCTGCGCGATTTTACTGGCAGGCCGTGGCGAAAGACCAGATAATGCAACACGATCTTTTAGAAATATCGTTTAATCCAGACATGATTTGAAGATATCCCTAGATTATATTTCAGGCCTACTCGCACTAATGGAAAAGAACCTCAAGGGGCGTGAGAATTACCGCCGAGGCGGCCTTTGAGGCCCTCCAGCAGGGCTTCGGAGATTTCCGGGGATAGCCTGCCCATAGAACTCAGCCCCTAAGGACCTCCTCTCCAACTGCGAAGTTTTGGCCATTTATCCTTTCCAGTAACTCCATGGAATCTGTATTATTCAACCGAAAAGGTGAAACTTGATCAGACAGGATCTGTCGAATTTTCCCATATGCTGTGTGTTGATTATGGGTGCCAAGAAGACTCGGCCTCTTGCTCGTAGTGCCGCAGTATTAAGGGAGAATATACACTCATAACGATCTTTGACGACTGGAACGTGTGATGTCGAGATCAATGGAGAGAAAGATGAGCCATAGAAGATCGGGGACTGGACATGCGACCTGCAGCCTCTGTGCGGTTCAGGGCGCTCTCTATTATGCGCTGATAGCACTCCGGGGAGTTGTTTCCCATGCTTGAAGTCGCTGGACTGAGGATCTCCGGCCTCAGCATCGACTGAACAAGCCATCGAAGGGTTCATGGTATTGTGATTATCTCTGACAGTAGGCCAGATAGCTCCTTCAAAGTCCAACCCTTCGGCTGCTTCGGACCTGTGTCGCGTTCTGCCCAGGATCCAAAGGAGTTTGTAAATATTTTGGTAAGGAGAATTGTTTGGGCTTTATCCATCCAATAATGGTGGGTTCCAAGAGGGCAAGGCTCCTGGAAGAGACCTTTTGGGCTTAAAACTCGAACGTTGAAAAATTAACCACGAGGCTTAATAAGTAGTCCAAGGTATTTACTATCTACCTCGTATCAAAAATTACAGGACTGGTGGCATTTTTGCAAAATGTATTAGTCTATCCGGGAGACATGATATTCGCTTAGAGCCACCATCCATAAATTAAAACCACCAGATATAAACCATAGTCTCCTAGAACTCCTTATCCTGTCAATCGCTGGTAAACCTGGCATAAAGCGCAGCTATTAAGCACTAAATCTTCTCCTGGTTTTTCCATAGTATTTGCTATCTTCATATGAATTACACTATCCTCAAATCTAGGCCAATGTCCACCTCTAAGTGATGGGCTAGGAAGAGCTATGCTAAACAAGATTCATACAGGAAAGACAGATAACCCTACCACGAAAGAGTCCACCCAAAAAGAACTTTCTCATTCCCAAACCTTATCCTAGACGCCAATACCCGTACCTTTATCTCCTGTCAGTAAATCTCCTTGGCACATGGACTCCGACTCATCCTAAAACTCCTATCCCAGTCTCTCTAGAGCATTCATTCGATGCAAGTGTACCTCAACAGCCAATGCTACCCTCTTTCATCACCCCTCACATGACAATATGCTCCTGAGATTCCCTCAGTTCATATCCAGATAGTAACGCCCATTTTCATGTCGACGAAGAAGTGTATCTCGCACCATCTTCTAGGTGGTAGCGATCTGCATCACCATAGGCTCGTCGTATTCTTCGGGCTCCTTTACATCTACCCAGCAGTGATGTGGCTCATTCTTCGGCTCTGTTCCCTCCCGAATGATCCAGACGCGAGCGATGAACTGGGGATCACTTCCGCCAGGAAGTTGACGGCTGACCGCGTGATGATTGTAGCCCAGCCGATGCACAATCGGCTCGACTTCGTGCCATGCCAGCGGGGTGAATTGGACCTTGTGGGTATGTGTGTGGTAGCTGAAGCCAGCCCATTTGCCTCCCAGTGAGCGAGTACCGCGACTATACCCATATAGCCCAATGAATGGCCGGTCTAGCGGTTGCATAAGGACAGCGTTCTGATCAACATGCGAAGCGATATCTTCTGGCTGCGAGATAAGGCATCCGTGGTTGGTGGAAAAGACAGAGGGTGGGAACTCCCAAGGGATTCCTGTGTCAGCCTCAATACCCTTAGCTTTGAAGTATCGCGAGGCAGCACGATTGTGAGGCATAACACGGTTGAGGCCCCACGACTCGCCGTTTTCGCGTGGTGCTACAACATCCGGGCCCTCCATTTGGAATCCGGAAATATGCCACATTCGGTTCATCATTGAGACTGATACTACGGCTTCCTCCAAGAAAGGAAAGTGAGAGAACATAGGAAGCTCCGTCTCGAAAGGCACGTCTAACCACCGAAGAGTGTTCGCAACGGTTTGTGCTCGGTTGGTTCGGGAAACTATCGACATTAGCGATTTTTTCATTGACGGTTGTTCATGACTTACTAAATCCGGAGGGGTCCTGTGACCGGGCCTGCATAGGGAATGGGCTATGGGCGATCAGACGACGGATTGGTAGGGCGTTGTCGTCAACTTCGTAGCCCGCCACCTTCATGGACTGAATCCATGAATTGTTCGGGTTCGGATTCGGAAGCGCCATCCAAAACACAACTAGAGTATCCCGCATGGGATCCATGGTAAATTTCGTCTTTCCATCGTCGTTGTTGACGGCCTTGATACAGTGAACCATTTCAACCACCTGCTTGAATTCCTTGGACACGCACATTAGATTCTCTGCGGCGACGTAAGCGGCCTGTGGGTGAATTCCGTGATCCACTGGGCTAGCCATCGGTGGGAGTACGTAGCGCAAGATTTCTACCTTGACCTCCATGGGGAGTTGAGAAAACGGAAACAGCATCTGAGAGAGTTAGTATTAAATATGACACGGGAAACGACAAGTTGTGTATGAGGATGATATCAAGTTAAACTGATAAAGAATGATGACTTACTGTGATGCGGATTGGAGGTTTTCGTTGGTGGTGCTGTTGATATCGAGGTGTAGATCTCAAGGTCAAATCGTAGGCAAAATGGTTCGTTTGGTGCGTAGATGGAAGAAGGGTAAAAGTTTGCTAGTGAGAAGTCTGTGCCGAACGCGTGGCGTGATCAAACGAAGGCGATTGTCGCGAGGAGGAAGACGTTAAGTTTTCGGTAGAGCCAAGAGGGGGATATCGTTGACGTTCAGATGCGGAAACGAATTGATTAGGAAGTTGTGGACAATTCTCCAAAGTCAACAGCGATGTGGCATGTGATAACTAAACGTCTTCCGTGGAAATAGCAAGATACTACAGAAGACTTTGTGTCCTGCAAATGAGACTAGGTAAAATTGTACGTGTTTGAGATCGAAGAGGATGATACTGTGTAAAGGAAGAGGTAATCGTTGATGGGTGGTACTCTGAGAGAGTTGGTTCTGTTCCTTGAGTTAAGTAAGTTGACGGACAGGTCCTGTGATACCAAGAGCTAATATAATGGAAGTCTTCAACTCTGATATGTGATAGATAAGAAAGTTCCCTTGTTACCCCAAGACTCTTGATGATAGAAGAAGGAAGTAAGAAATTGTTGGTGGAAGGATAAGGTAGTCAGTTGCGCGTGATACGTTTGGGGATGATGTTGGTGTGTGGAGGAAGAAAAAGGAAGAGTTGATCGGATTTGAAGTGTGAACTAATAAGAGACCCAGAACGTGGGAGAAGGGAGAGTGTCCATTGCCACTAGCAGTGGCTCGAGTGTTTGTTTGCCAGGTCGTTGGGTGAAGCTGGCAGTGGATGGGAACATGATGCAGGGCTGGGGCCGCTGCCTGGTCTGCCAGTCTCATATGCCATCTGAGGCCTTGTGATGGTGAACCATCCATGATTGAAGATGGCCAGAAGTTGCTTCTGAGAATAGGATCAATATAGCCCATGGCATGAGGAGAGACGGTTGTGATGTTCACTTGTAGTGACAAGTTTCTTGAAGCTTCACACTGAACACCTCAGTCGAGAGATTTTATGGCAGTGCAGGCTTGAACAGGACTCAGGGACATTGGTATGAGCATTGCGGTGAAGAACATACGATATAAAGTCTCATACTTCAATTCTTCTGTATTGCAGATAGTCCCAGAGATGGCACAAATGACAAACATCATCGGTCGTCTAATCTTCTCACATGGCAAATCATTCTATCAACTTAACATCTTCTTCGTCTTCAACTATGTTCAGTCTTTTCTTTTGCTCTTACCGAGTTGCCTGTGAACTCTCATGCCGCTATCTTTCTGTCCTTCGTCTTAACTGATCAATGCCATATCAACTTCGACCGAACTAACAGGCTAACAACCGAGTACACCAAGATTATCTTCTATACCACTATCATGCTGGCGCAAGTACGACTGCCTGATCACCATGACCTGAGTTGACCAGGAACACGAAAGCCCTTATCGATGTCCCTCGAGTTCATGCTAATTCGCAGTTCACGGAGGCATTGGCTTTGGCGTAGGTCGCACAGGTCTTCGCTCACCAGAATGAACGCACCAAATGTCCTGTTCAAGTGCCTTTCGCGAGGTGTCGCTGGACATATGGGGCAGCTGTGAAAACATTACTGGAGCCAATTTCTCGGACAGGTACTCTGCCGATTGCTTGGCATTTCTATTGCGTAGTTCCGAACGCCAAAGTATAATCAGCCATCTAATCCGGTATGGTGTAGTGGCTAACATTTCGCGCTCTCATAACCTGAGAGATCAGTACCGCGGAGCCCAGGGTTCGATTCCCTGTACCGGAGTTACCTTTTGCACTTTTAAGCCATGTTATTTTTTATCGACAATTAATTGCATCATTTTTGCTTCACTTCGGCTGATCAACTCAGTTTGTGTCGCAGGTAATTGATTCGTCTTGAGTAACTAACATGCACGTCAGACTGGGGAGGCATGATTGTGTGAAGCAGTCTGATATTGCGAAAGAGACCAAGTATTGACATATCTACTCTACCATCTCTATATCCTTCGATTCCTGCTTAAATCCTACCATTCTTCCATAAACTCTGGTCGATTTCAAATCATCATTTCATCATCCAATGTCTTTTAGTAGACATAAAAGACCTCAGTCTCGCTATCCTGCGCACGGAGCTTCTGGTTTCGCCTCTTGAGAATAATCTTAGCAACCCAAGCAAGCGCAGCAGTACCAATACTGAAAGCAGCACTGCTCGACATGGCAATAGCATATCTGGGCTCATCACTAGAAGGCCAGAGATAAGGAGTCCAGATGAAGCTAATGTTCATGATCATAGTAACCATGCTGATGGCAACAGCCTTCTTCTCCTTGGTCTGACCGCAGACAGAGCCACACCATCCGAGGATGAGACTGTTGACAGCGTAGGTTCCGATGGTGAAGATGACCATGCAGACGTAGCGACCGGCTGTGTTGAGAGTAGCGGCGGCAGAGGCGAATCCGATGACTGCGACGGTCTTGGAGGCGGTGATGTGCCAGGTTCGCTCATTGTACTTTCCTGACATCCATGAGACGAGGATGGTGCTGGCGCCGGCGATGAGGTAGGGAGGGCATGTGAGGACGAGAGTGATGGTGGTGTTGAAGCCGAGAGTCTTGACGACAGTGGGGAACTAACCTGTTAGTAGTTGACCCAAATTGAGGGATTGAAAGACTTACAAAGTTCTTGAAGCCGTTGGCAGCCAAGTGGAGATGAGCCATGGCACAGAAGATCCAAACCATAGGGTCCTTGGCAGCCTGCTGAAGACCCTTCCAGGTGCTGGTCTCACCCTTGTTACCCACAGTATCGAGTTCCATACGGTTATGCGCCAACTGTCTCTCCTCCTCAGTCAACCATCGAGTAGTAAGAGGGAAATCAGGGAGGACAAAGTAGCCAATAACAGCAATCACAAAAGTAACAGCACCCTGGAGGATGAAGAGCCACTTCCAACCAGCAATGCCAGCGACGTCATCAAGACCGTGGAAGATACCAGCAGCGATGAGACCAGCGAAAGCAGTGGCGAGGATGTTTCCGGTGTACAAGATGGCGATGCGGGTTGCGACCTCCTTGCGGGTGTAGAAGATGGAGAGGAGGTAGACGGCGCCGGGGTAGTAGGGTGCTTCGGTAAGACCGAGGAAGAAGCGGGTGAGGAGGAGACCCTTGAAGTCTTTTGCGACGGCAGTGAGGGCGCTGACGACGGCCCAGAGCATCATCATGATACCCTGAAGGGTTAGTCTTTTTGTACCCGGGAGTGAATGGGAGAGAGGCAGCTTACCATGTAGCGAGAGGGGCGGGTGCGAGTGAGGAACATGTTGGAGGGGATTTGGCCAAGGATGTAACCGACGAAGAGGATAGAAACACAGGTTTGGTACTCTGCACATTGTTAGTCAAGACCTTGAAGATGTGATGGTAGGGCTTACCAGTTCCCTTGAGGTTAAGATCCTCCTCAAGATCATTCAGACGCGCAAGAGCAATAGCATTGCGATCAAGATAGTTGAGCCAGTACATACTCCAAAGCATAGGCTATCAACGTCAGCACACTTATCTCCTTTGTATCAGTAATCAGTCACTCACCATCATCCATCGATCAAGCTTCTTCACAAGAGCAATCTCCTTGGGATCAGTCTTCTCATGAGCACCAGAGTAATCAATCTTCTCAACTTGAGGGATTGCCTTCTCAGGATACTCATTCTGAAAGATCTGGGGCTCGACGTCCCTGATGTCGGTCTTGTCGTCACGTTGAGCCATGATGGATTACAAGTCAAGAAGAAGTTTATAAGATGTAAGAGGTAGTTGGGTAGTCAAAGCGATCGACTGCCTTGATGAGAACAAAATAGTGGGCGCTTCAGGGACAGTTATATAGACATTTCTTGACAGCGACCGAAACCTGGGGATGCAGTGATCATCCCCCAAGTTCCCCATGGCCTTGACCATCCCCCGCATTGCGGGGTGCAGAGTAGGAGTCGGCAATGCCGTAGACGTGAAATTCGGAGGGCAGATCTGGGAAGTAGAGATTAAGTTGGTCTAGACCTAATAGCCCGTGTGGAACCTCGCCAAGAACTTGGGGTAGTACTCGTCTTGCGAAAACAGGGATGAACTAGCTGACAACACTGTCATGGTGTTGTGTGTCTTTGATCAACAGATGGTCTGCGCTTCTAGTATACGAGCAGGTTTATCACAGCGCTAGAAAACGGTGCCAAGATGGGTTAAACCATTATGGATAGTAGTTCCGAGCGTTTAACAGGTTGCATTTCACACGAGAACGTATTAAGCTTTGAGTTATTCAGCTAGAGAATGCTTCTTTTCTTCTAGAAGAATGGTCAACCTCAGTGGCGTTATCGTCACGAGCCGTTAGTCTTCTCTCTTATTGGGGAATATCGCAATGCACTGCCTCCCTGAAGACCTCCAAATCAGCCCTCACATTAACAAACCAAGCTAGCCAGGTAGACGAGAACTCCAAGTCTGTTCCCCACCGCTAAGAGTGCGGGATTTCCAGAACTGTACGCCCGCAGCAACAAGGCCATACCGAACAGGGAAGGAGATTAAGCTTAACGGTTAAGGTTGCGGAGTAGACATGGGGTAAAAGCAGCAGGGATTCAGAAGTAAGTACCGTTTCCCCCGCGTCATTGCAGCTCACGATGAGAGAGAGTAAGTTGTTAGATGATTGTTTTGGTAATTTGTATCGTTTTGCATGATTCACTAGTTGTTGGCCAAGAGTGAGGGTGGTAGTTGTCTCCGCATGTTGAAGGGAGAGACTGGCTTGGCTACTCCGCTGACTAGTCTACTTGGCTGCCTCCGCACCCTTTTTGGCCAAGGAGAGGAGTCACCTTGGCTGCTCTCCTCATTATTGGAATCACCTCCAAGAGATAACAAGCTGTAAGTGAATCGTCGATTCAGCCTTCAATCTCCCCCAGCGTTGCGCTATCAAACTTACGCAATGACAATAATACAGCTACCTAAAGTACGGCATGTGGGCTGCTCAATGCAACCGTAAGCCCATCTCACAGCATCAACAGGGATGTGCCAGAGATTGGGTCACGAATACCACCCTAACCCCTCGCACCAAAACTCGCAGCCTAGAAATTCGGAGCATTGCATCACAACATCGTAGCGCCTGTATCAGAACCCCCTCTTGGCGAGTCCAGACCGTTCCGAAGATTCCCGCTCTAGTCCAACAGCTAGAGTGTCATATCTGCGGGGGGATCTTGCCCGCTGAGGGGGTTGGGGGCTGTCTACTCCGCGAACTTTGCACTAGCACTTCACTAACACTCCACTAACGATGCTCCGCCACTGTAATTATCCAGTGATACGCCGGTGAAATGATGCTAGGGTTGGTTTTAAGCACGCTGATCTTGCAACCAAGTTGTTTTCTAGAAGAATTGCCGCTTCTTAATGCATTCTAGTCATGTATGTGCTTAGCCCTATTCAGACAAACATTCCAGTAGCCGCCTGCACTATCGACTCGACGCCCGCTCCTCATTTTTCAGTGTCAAATGAAAGGCTCGAGATAGCCCGCCTTCCCGGATTCTTTTCGACAGGATCTCCCACTAGACGTCTTCTCGAAGGATTCACCGCTTGGTGATTGGTGTCTTACAGGATCTGCACCATCCCCAAATGCGCTGTGACGTTGTTCCACTTTATGGCGTTGGTTCGCTCTGGGGTTTAGTCTTAGCTTTTCCTAGATATCAGCTATTTCAGCCAGAACGGGGAGTGATTAGCTTACCCCGCAAGGGTATCTCACTGTGATAACTGGGGATGATGAGCACAGACAGTTTATTAACGGTGTTTCTAAGCGAAGCCATCGGCGCAATTACTGGATTGGTCTGAGTATGCTGTTGGTTTGGACTTCGGATGCTTACGGGGACTCGTATTCTTGGCACGTCATCCTTGAGACGGAACTCTATTGCTCCAGGGTTGAAAGACGCAATGCGACCTTGGAGAAATGTACATTTCCGTAGATTGGTTGCTGGAAGGTGTTTGGAATGCGCTTGGGTTCCTATTTCATCCGATGAGGCTCTGGTGTCAGATTCAGCGTCGTATAGCGTGGATTTCGCTTGGCTTCTTGGGGAAAAGAGTCTCGGGGGCTACTATTGGGATCCCGCCAGTACTACGGGGATTCAGCTCTCGTGGTACGGATGGGGTCGGAACCGAGGCCAAGAAGCAAGGGGAGATAGCGCCAACAATAATGCATGTTATCACATAGATATGAGTTGGGGAATGACGGCTTGGCTTGAACTTGGGGAAGTTTGACATCCTACTCTTCCCGATGAAGGCTGATGAAGCTCATTCTAACTTGGTGATGTGATAGGTTGGCCTCATTTCAATTCTTATCAAGCCTCGCCTGGATTCAGGTCAAGATAATAACACGGCTCAGTATTCCGATTCTCTCGCTTGCCAAGGCAAAGCCTGGTTGGAAATCATGGTGATATGGAAGTTCCACTCATCTGTCAGACATAGGAGTCAAGAAGCCCTGGGGAACTAGGCTCAGAGCAGACTGTTGATGTTTGGTGGTAGCAAGTCTATGCGTCTTACGATGTACATCAATGGAGCAAAAGAAAAGCGGTTGCATCCGAGATCGTCCACCAGTGGATATGCGTCGTGCGCATTGCTTGGTTCTTTCGGATTTCATCTCTTAAATCAGGGTTTTTCTATTCAAGTCTTTCATTATAAATACGCAAGCTCGCCTCTAGGATTCTAATATCTTCAGCTCTCAACGGGAGTTCACATCATGTCAAGGAAGAGGCTCCTCACCTCAAATATCTTTCAAGTACGGTCCTCTCGGTGTTTCTTCTCGCAATACTCAAGTTTGGATAGAATGCCCGCCAGGGGCTACTCGAGTGGCGCTGCCTAATGTGAGTTCCATGTTCGAGACTCCGAGCTGAGATGTCGAAGCAGTGCATGTTACCCTCCAACTTACGGCACATTCACAACTTGGATGCCATGCAAGCCACAAAGTCTTCTCGACCCATCACCGCGCTCCATGGTGGGTGGCCGGGTTGCCCGTCGATATGTGATTGTGTTTAGGGGGAACCTAGTGGTCGCGCAATCCTTCACCACTCCTGACGCGCAGCCTTCACGATACAGAAGCCTGTATCCAATAATACAGCCATCTTTCATAGCGGTCAGTTCCTTTATGTCTGAAGGCAGTCTTCTTGAATGGTAGCATGAGTCTCGTCAAGTCACAAGGACCAAGGGCTTCATATCGAAGTGCCCTTCGACGACATCAACGATGTGCTGAAGATGCTCTCATCATCTTCAGCAGTCAGCTGGCACGTACTGATGCTGCAGCTCGTTTTTCACCCTTGTTCAGTGGCTTATTGCCATCCTAGATGCTCAGGCCCTGTGACCGTAGGGAGTCAGCAACCCTCCTTCGTAGAGAGCTAGATGTTTGGCCACTCTCGCTCATTGGGTGTCAGAGGTCTCTGCAGTCACACAAACCAGGTTCCATGATGTGATCACCGTCCTAGTGCCAGTAGTGTAGTGTTCCGTCGCCATCAGTGGTTGTTCTGGGCCTGTTTACCTGTTCAGGGGTCTGAACACGTCTAGTTCAGCTCGCCACGACCACTGGCTTGTTTCGCAGGTGCGTAAAGGTGTGCAAGAAGGTTCATCCCCTGATTCCATTATCTCACTCTCTTACTCTCATCATATCTTCCATTGTCACTGCCTTGATAGGGCGCTCTTGACGCCCGCTAAGACCGCTGCGTCGACATCGCAGACTAAATAAGCCATAAAGCAGGGAGGTCTCGTTGGCCAATCGACGCGATTTATCAAGTTCCATCTTCTCGCATACAGTTACGTAGCTATCTTGCTAACAGCATACCGATTGCCAGAGATACTAAGGAAACTGCTGTCGCGCCATAGCAACTGCAGTGATAAACTTGGTGCTCGATACAAAAGCACACCTATCCGGAGGAGTCTGGCTTTTTTTGAGGTCCCAAAAACGTGAACTCGCCACCCCATACTGCCAAGCTAGCCCATCTTCCATTCGAAACAAGGGTCCTCCTGATGCTCCGCACTGGCAATCTGCGTCAGTCAACAGCCGGTCGCCAGGAATGTCGCAAGAGGTATAACATTTCTCCACTGTTATTCCATCCTGCCTCAAAGGCTTTCCTTTATCGTACAAGAATTTATTAGGAAATCCCACGTGTGACTACTTAACATTAGTGTTGATTCATTTGTTCTGTTCTCTTTTACTCACAAATGGTTGCTTGTTCATCAGTGTCTTTGTATCGAATTCTTTTACTCCGAGGTACCCGTGTGTCTCACCCATTCGATCCGCGAGGATCAAGATAGCCCAGTCGTTCAAGAGTGCACAATTAAATTTCTCTTCTCCATCTTTGGGCTTTTTTTGACATTCTAGGCCGTCCAGAGTGATGACGTCCGTCGCGTGCGATTTCCCTCCGCTCCGGCCCTCAAAAAAGTTGGATTCAAATGAAATACTGTCGGCTAATTTATCCCCGAAGCAGTGCCTAGCTATCAAGACGTGTCGTGGACCAACCAAAGAGCCACTGCAAGTTCTCGGCAGAGCGTTCGCATATGACTTTGCGCCCAGGAGAACCCTCCCGAAGGAATAGGCGGGGTATTGTATGTTATTCCATTCATACCTGTTGTCTTTTACGAAGTCTGGTAGTTTGCCGAACGGGTAGGCGGCCACCTTGCCGATGTCTGGAAGGTCGCGCCGTTGGTGTGGTCGATGTGGAGGGACGGGTTTGCCGGCGAAGTTGTCGAGCTGGTGCCTTGGGACAAGGTGGATTTTCGGGATAGGGCCGACTTGGGGGGCAATACGTGGGTGAATCTCTACAGTTGACTTGTTTGTGGTGGTTGCTGGAGGTGCTGGGGGGATAGGAGGCTGGGGGGGAGGTGGTGGAGGGGGGCTGCGAGCGTGAAGTGTGTTGTCGCCCAGGACAGGTGTCGCGAACACTTGGTTGCCGAGGGTCAAGATGGCGATATTGAACAAGTTGAAAATCATCATCCTGTAGCGTACTTGTTTGGAAAAGAGAGGACTTTTTAGTGGCAGCTTTTTGATCGGCGAGTACACGCATATTTATTCCCCTGGAAATTAAGTTAGGGCTTTTTCGAACTCGTGTTGCAAGCATAATACACATTGAAATTGTGGACGAACCTTGTGATCATACGGCCGTCGTACAAATGGACTCATTTAACCAAGCACTCATCATGCTACAAGACGACAAGACCGTTAAGTTTAACGAAGTAAACGCTATCGATATCTCGGCAAGTTAGACCTAGGCCACAGCCTGGCAGACTCACGCGTGCAGGAAGTCTGGCAGAACCATGATTTGTCTTTCAGCAGTCTTCCATTCCACTGACACTTTGGGCACATTCCCCATCAAACTTAGGACCTTTTTCCAATTGGGGACACTTTTCCAGTGCCCCCATCTCCCGTCCAGCTGCTTCCCATTCCTTTCGTGGCCAAGTCAGCCACAGCTCTCAGTGACAAATGGCAAAATCTATGGCAAGTCTCCTCGTCTCTGTGTGTAAGAAGCAGAAGTTAGAGCCCATCTTCATCCTCTATATTGCATAAATCATTAATCCGCTTCTCATGCTGTTGATTGGTGGCCCAGAATAATACCTCACCTTGTTCAGTCCGCTTCTTGATGAGTTCTGCGTCATTTTCCTCTTCATTCATTCCGAGCCAGTTTACCATCAAGCAACTATTGATACGCCTGCCTAACGACTGCTTAATGATGAGTAATTGTCCATAAGAGGGCCACTTCAATTACGTAGAATGCTTGCATTGTACCATTCGTAAGCTGTGCCCTAATATTCCAAACTCTATATGGCTTTGGTCCACGTGAGTCCCAAAGGGACGCGAGTAAGATGGTTTTTGAGCATTAAAGTCGTGTTAGCTCACTCTACTTTCATGAACGGGTTGTAATCACTTTTGCACTGCAGATTCTACTCACAGCTCTCTGCTTTTCTGCTACATGCTTTCAGCCTTAGACGTGTGACTTGCGGTTGAGGCCTGTGGCTGAGAGCTTATAATCACTACACAGAACTTAGTGCTTTCAGCCTATCAGAAGACAATATCACTTCTTCTTAGCCTTCATATTGAGGGAGAATGGCTTAATCTATTGAATCAACTATTCAGAGCTCCTTTAAATTATTAGAATAGCCACAGCATTTTTCTTGCCATATCTGCCCTCCTTGTCCTCTGAGGTCCTCTTTGCATTTTCTCCACCTATATTCCCATGACTCCATCACTCCTTCATGATAACCTCAGCGTCCTGGAGGTGCTTGACGAGATCGGCTGGTCCAGTGCTTGAATTCGCTTGAACATTGCATACTGGCCATGGCGAAGCGGCAGTCCCTGTTCTGTGATATGTAAACGTGACACCATTCGGATAAATGGCTTCTACGGCTCTTTCGAAAGCACTCTCGTCGCCAATAAGTCGTATGGGGATGTCATGAATTTGAGACCCGTAAGTCGCCATTGTTCTATAGATGTTCTAATTAAAGGGTATGTCGTATAAGTGGCTATGCTATGAGTGGGTTATGATGTTGGTTATTATTTCATTTTTCTAATACGTCGATGTAATTAATAGGCGGCTATGTTGGTGTCACTACCATCGCAATATACAGCGCACAATTACCCTCACTTCTCGAGAGCGAACAGGTTTCTGAAGCAGCTATTCACAGCCTCACCCTTTCTGGTGGTCTGGACAAACAAATCACCTTACATCATCACTTCACTTCGGTGTCGCAGGCTTCAGTTTAAAAGAGTCAATAATTTATCGCATTGTCTCATTGTACCTGAGATAGCAAACGTGTCAGCTGCTATATCTCCCCTCCCTCAGCGACGGAACCCATGATGTTGGACGTCTTCTTCTCCCCCTTCATCCCTCTTTCTTAAGGACATCCTCCTCCTGGAGAGTCTTCACCAGATCTGTGGGTCCTGTATTCGCTTTGGGTGCTTTAACCTCATAGACGGCCTCTTCTGTGTGTGAGCCCTTGATAGGGTGCGTCACTCCTTCACCATAGTGTCTCTTCAATGCTGCTTTGAAACTGTTCACGTCCTTGACAAGACGAACGGGGACATATTTAATTTGACTGCCCCAAGTCTCGGGTTCTTGATCTGCTGAACCGGAGTCTGCAGGCATGGTTGCAAGTAGTGAATATGAATGTGAAGTTGTGATAGGTTTGATGTAGTGTTGCAGACGTCTACTGAGTGTCTAGCTAATTGACTGGCGAATCGCCTCTTTCTATAGTTAATCTTCAGCTCGTGGTGGTTTCGCTGCCATTACAACAGACACTTGTCACACTCATTTGGGGGTGTGATTACCAGCCCTAAGTCAATGAACAACCTTCAGACTGTAGTCATTTCACGGGGCTCTGAGACATATCATCACTCTCGAAAGCGCGGTGATTACGGTCTCTGCACTTCTCGAGAGTGAATCCTTGCAAAATGGCCTCTCAGCTAACACGAGTTTCGGAACTTTTGTAGTTGCTCCTCAAGTGCTCTTTGCAATGGCTTCACTACTCAGGTGAGTCTTCCATCCTCTGGGAAACGTGTTGGACATACCTACTCAGCTAACACTTTTTCGTTGAAGTAGCATTCACATTTCTGGCACCTACAATGATCTTATCAAACAAAACATTATTACTTCGCCTTCGTTTGCAGCCCGACCGAAGCTCTTTGTTCTGACCAAATACAGCTATGTAGTGCTATGAATACAGCCTCTCTCCTTCTGGCCTTCCATCACGACACTCCCCTCCCAGTATCTCCACCTCTTCACCCCTGTCTCTCATTCCTTCATGAGGAGATCAAGGTCCTGCAGTTTTTCCAGCAGACTGAAATCCTCTGAACCCTTGAGCACAAGTCCCTCTATCTTATAAAGCTCCCCAACCACTGTCCTTGTCATGACTACTCCACCAGGAAAGAAGCTGAGCAACGTTTCTTCTAAAGCCTTTTTGTTTTTTTTCATCAACGAGATTGCGAGGGATGAACTTGGTGCATGGCTTGTATTCATCTTTGTTTCCGATAGTAGAGTCTCGGGACATCTTGACTGTGGGGGATATCGTTCTTGAGTATTTGGAGTGTAATTGTTCAATGGATATGTGGTCACGTTTTGTTCCTCTTTGGCCGGTCATTCAACTGACTCGTCGCCGCGATCTATATTCAATACACTTTGCCCGTTGCATTGTCACTACCATTTCGACAAGCACATTTCACGATCCCTGGGCCGTGAACAGCGACCCCTTACTTCTCAAAAGTGAATAGTCTTGTAGTTCACTGGTCTAGAAGCTTCTTTGCGCATATTTAAGGGGTCATTCACGACAAACGTGCGTGCTATGTGCATAATCTTTCAAGCATCATCACTTGCTCCCTTGTCTTCTGCTCAGAGCTCCTCTGATATCACCTGCTTCCCTTAACTAAATCCCTGAGATACTAAAACTTCAAATTATATCGTTGACCGAGGTAAACTCAGCAGCATATGGCTATGCAACGTCAACTCTAAAGAATGACGAAGTCTCTCCTATGGTGGCCTGCCTGCCTTACTATTGCCTCCCCCGTCTTTAGCTCCGCGCTCAATCCCGTAAAACATATTCACCGTCCGTGAGGAATTTCTGTAGGTTGATGTTATCGAGACTGTCTCGGAGCCCGATAACCTTGTAATGTGCTACATGATCTGCGGTTTCCTTCTCAAATGTGACATCAATTCCGCCAGGGAAGAATTCCTTCAAGCCTTTCTCCAGTTTGGAATAGTCGCTAACAAAACATTCTGGGATATATCTTGTAAACGTGTGCCATATTGTGTTATCTCCTAGTTTGGATTCTGCAGCCATTTTTGCTGTATAGCAGTTGTAATAGATGTGCCCTTCATATAGATAGTTGTATACTGTTTTGATATCGGTTGTTGTTTAGTTTTGTGTTATTTATAGTTGAGACTGAGAGCTGATATTCACCGCACAGAATTAGTATCTATTCATCTCTATCTATCTAGAGCATACTGCTCCCGTGGTATTTTCAGTGCTGTTTCCAATTCGAAGTTGTCGCGACCTTTGGGAAACATTACCATCACTGTCCCGGAACTTCGAAGCTTGCACGGGCTCAGAACATCCATAACAAAGTGGTTTCACGCTTCCTCGGCTTTTCAGATTCGTTCACTTCTCGATTCACATCTTATTGTAGATTCGCTGTGACTACGGAGATCTTGGTGTGACTATTGGCCTAACTTAAACATCTCTCAACATCACTTCTTTCACTCGTCATTTATGGTGGTTTAACTTATGCCATTCCTATGTGAATAATTCTTCTTGGTAGCTCAAAACCTTCGGCATCTCAAAATGGCATTTGCTGCACGCTTCTCTTCCCTACGCGCGATAATGGGCCATCCATTTCAGCTCCCATTTTTCTCAGCCCTGAAGAATAGCACCGACATCTTGGAGCTTTCTCTGCAGGTCGGCTGGTTCTGGGGTTTTCGCAAGCGCAGTAACATGGCAGGTATTGGGACTGTACTTGTAGTTTACCTTAAACCCAAGAGGGTAAATGACTCTCAAGGCGGCTTCAAATGTTCGCCGGTTGTTGATGAGGTCAAGTTCGATGTTATGGTCACAGGACCACTCAGCGGCTCCCTGATCGGTCTTGGAACAGGATCCAGAAAGCATGATTATGTTTTTAGTTGATGTTGGTAATATGTAGAGGTTTGGTTGTGTTGATGTTTTTGGCATGAGAAATATTCGGGGTTGTAGGTCTATTTATACTTGACCGTTGGAGTCCTTTCGTTTCATTATCTTTGCTGGGTCGAGCATCACCATGCTCAGAGAATGTGATCGTCGAAACTTAAGACTAGCCCCATCAAAGGAAAGCAGATAGATGCCTTTAAGAACCAATCTTGATCGCCTTCAAGATTTCCACCGGACCACTGACAGCGGTCTATTCAGAGAGGTCATTGCGGTCATGAGGGACGTCAACATGGTCCCTTTCTTTAAACACTGCTATTAATTGATGTCGTTAATGCGCGACAAGTACTTCAGACATTCGCTGCTGATATACGGAAGCACATCGTTGTCCAACTGATGGCTGGTATCTGTCAACGAGTCATAATTCAGGGATAGATTAGTCTTGTGTCCCGTGAAGTTTCCGTATCAGCGCAGATTGATGCTCTTATCATGAGTTCCTTCAGCAAGTGAACCGCACGTATTGTCAAGCAGTGTCAATGTTGGCTGCCTTTCGTCTCCAAGGCTCCCTATAAAAGGCCCCCAAGAACCCAAATTGTCATCCCCATACACTCCATCCAAGTAAACAACTCCATCAAATAAAAAGTCCAACATTACGACACAATGCCTACTACTACCACTAAATGTAGCAACAAGCATGCTGTGGACACTGAGAAGCTCGTGTTCAGACATGAGTTCCCGGTCAAGCGTTTCTGTAGGCCAGACAAGCTCAGAGATGCACTCTGCGATATCTTTGGCTCAGATGATTGGCTTGTCGAGGCCAGTGGAAATAATGTTACCATCAAGGTTGGAAGACGGGTTGATCTCGAGGAGGAATTGAAGGCACGTCGTGTCATCTTCAACTCTATGGGGATAGCTTGGGCTGTAAGCTTCTTCCAGTTGTTTGAGTACATCCGCTTCTGAAAATTCCAACAAGACAGCTTTGCAATAAGGCGTTGATGAATCAAGCCTTTGCCGACTTCGCGCCTGGAATTCAGCCGCCTGAATCAGCCTGTCTTCTCACATCTGGTTAGTAAAAATTGATTCCAATTGATGTATATACATGGATCTTATTCCTTCAGCCAGTCATCAAAGTTCAATTGTGGTATACACTCAGCCTGCAGGGTATTTTAGTCCTGTTTTTTACAATCTCACAGACATCCCACAACAAATCGTTCGATAAAACAGCCTAAGATATTCTGATTTTTATAACTACACTAAGGGCAGGGAGAAAATAATTTCTTCAATTCTGACTGCTAAGAATACTGTAGTCAAGGCGAGGAAGATTGAGAGAATAGTGAAATAACTTACCATGTCCTGCAGTTGTCATGGTTATATTCCAAAGTTTGAGCAGGGGATACCAAATAAGTCAAGCATCCCGCGTGACGCAATTGGTTAGCGTGTCAGACTTTTACAATAAGGAGATCTGAAAGTTAGGGGTTCGAGTCCCCTCGCAGGAGTTTCTTTTTTCGTGAATTCCAAATATTGATTTTGATCTTTGAACTGAAAGGAATCGATTGCACTTAGTTTTATTCTTTTATCTCGTCATTTGCGCTCATGGTGGTCGTTTGAAGTTGGGCGGGTGGAGGATTTGGCATTGCGCAGATCCACTTGGAGAGAGCGCCACAGGCCAGTGAGTGTGGCGCCCTGTGGCGCGAGCTCCCCGTACTCCGTACATGGTCTCCATTTTCGAAAGAGCAATCAACTGTCTGGACCTCGACCAACATCTCAGTACATTTGCGCTCCTCCTGTGCTCGAATCCAGGACCAGCCAGTCTTTCAACGACAAGAATTTGTCCCGCCGACAAGGAGTCACTTGTCGCAACACCTGACCTCCGAAGATTTAGCGTTCGACGCCTCGATCCCAAACCGAATCGATTTCGTGCTCAAGATGCGTTCGCCAAAGAGTACCTGACCGCCCCTGGCCTTCCTGATGGTTTATTTTCCCGCTGTTACTTTCGAGTTCGACGTCCTCGCCTAGTCTTCCTTTATTGTTTCACATTGTCCGCTCCCTGCGACAACCCAAGATGCCTTCCCCGCTGCAAGACCCCACCAACCCATCCCGCGACGGCGATGCGTGACCCTGATGGGCTTTGAGAACTCAAGAGCGTTGTCACCGGAGAGCTAGAAGTCTACGGAAAATGCAGCCTTCCCCATCGACTCTCGGCCCTCGACCCTCCCGCAGACGACTCGCCGCCCCTACCGCGACTCACCCGCGATCACCAGTGTTGCTGTCCTACGACAGCATCACATACATCTAATTGCTCTGCGGCATCGGCTGGGCCCCAAGAACTGAGAGGTACCTGCTGTTACTACACAGGTGCGCGCCAAGGAAACGGCGGATGGAATACATCTGCAACGATTCTAGCCCCCCTCCCGCCTGCGCCGACCCTCCTCCGTTCCTCTGCGACTCGTTCTCCCGCCATCGTTCACGGCCGCGCCTATGTTCTCGAACAGCGACTCCGTCGAAAACCCAGCTTGACGATACGATTGATTCCAATACCCGTTCTTTCATTCGACCCGATACGCTCCGATACGCTCGATCTTCATCCTCTTGCAACGATTTCTGCATCAGATGGTTTTGCATCGGAAGAACTGTGATTCACCAGCAGAATTGCTTTCATTCAGCTAGAACTGAATGAAAGATGATAGTTGGCTAGCCTAAGCTCAGGGTCAATCCAGTTTTCTTCGATGGACTCATCGTCGCGGCTTTCCTCAGCTTGCCGTTGAGTTTCAGGACGTAGACTACATACTGCCAGTTGTCGGTGCAGCTGCGACTCTACATCTGAGGAGAATGCGGCATGTCGCAGTACGACTACGATAGGTGATCATTCGATGGGTGAACCCTTGTAGCTCTGCTGGGAGACATGAACAGTGACGGATCACTCCCAAGCTGTGTATCTGTCCTTGAACGTAGCGAGGTCACAAGAGCTTCTTAGATAGAGTGCAAGAACCCTACTCCAAGCGTAAGTACTATTATCATGAAGCTAGGCCTGGATCACAGGAACTCCAAGGCCCTTGAAACCCAAGACTGGGTTGACATGAATTGTGTTTGAGACGCCGCGTGAAGTTGTCTTAATGATCCCATTCCCCAACGCCTACTTCGATTGGAAACCGCAGTACTTGAGTGTCGAGCCATGTGCGTTCTGTCGCGTGGTCTACAATGCTTTCGCACGACGCGATTGATGCAACAGCGATGACCGACTATAACTGCAGACAAGGCAAGAGATTTGGGATATTACCTGCAGGCTGTAAGTGTCTTTAAATTTCATGGTTCGCCCATCTTGTGTTGTCAAATTCGGCAAAGGCTCGTCTGTTTTATGGTAGATCTGGTGTAATTTACAGCAATTCCCATCAACTGTGGTTGCGCAAAGATTAAAATTAAAGGTCCCGGGTAGGAATGCGCATTTGACATTTGACCTCGAGCCATTAATCCCGCGTAATGTTAATCTGCGTCGAGAGGAGGAGAAATACAATTGGAGCTATCGCCGATTCAAGCCGATCACTTTCCTTCCGAGATTTCTTTTATTGCGACGTTCGTCGCGAAATATTCCCATGTGCTTTGTACCTAGGTACTCAATGTAGTCTCGAATCACCAACGCGAAGAAGCCCAAGATGCGACAGCGCGACAACGACGCAAATGATGATCAGACTCTTCACGAGCGATCCTGATAATCAGGCAGTAAGTTCATCCTCAGGAATTATTTTTCCTGATATCGCAGGCGTTCAAGCTATCTGTAGTCGCCTCCTCATGGTCACGTCGTCACCATAAACGCGTCAATCAACCGCAATACCTTCGCCTCTCAATTTGCCCCCTCAACACGTCCTCAATTCGGCATCACAAGCTCAAATCTCATGTTTTCCATCTCTCCCGGCTGCCTCTCTCAACAAATACACAAAATCTACGCGTCTCCCATAGCCTCAGCATCGCCTCAACACCGCCCCGATCGGAATTGTCTAGCTGAAAGCTTAATACCGTCCTTCTCCATTCAGAACCTCCCGAGATGAATATCCTGGTGGCTCATCCCATTTTCCCCTACCTTACCAATTCGTCTTGCCGCCATCATCCGATGCCTTCACTGACGTCATGGAGCCGAGCAGGAAAATATGCAGCGAAATTAAGCTTAACCAAAGACAGGGGTTGCCCCGGCATTCAAATTACGGGTGGCCTCCTTGTTTACGGGTAAGTTTCTGGTTTTTTGTGTTGTTTATGCGCGATGATACAGTATCGATCGTTGGAGCAAATCGGCGCTATCAAGTCCCGTTGATACCTTGAGAAGAGGGTGAGATGTCACTGGCGGGTCTGTCATGTGTACAAAGCCTCGAGTGCCACGTACGATACTTGCCAACGGTGTTTATTCACCGTCTAACGTGCCTGGTGTCCATTAAACACGTTATGTTCAACGAACTACCGAATTGGGCATCATCTAGTCATCATGCCATTCACTGCATGATGTATTTGATTCAAGATTTCTTCGCGTCCCAGCCAATCCCCTCGCTCCAAACATCACCATCTTCCAAAAGGTTCCCTCTGCATGACCTAAGTGGACCATACCGGGCTGTGTATAAAACTGCACATAACAGGATGAGAGAGTTCTTTGGACTCTGAACTACACAGAGAAGATGGTTGAATTAACTTTAAAAACTGGATTTATTAAATCGCCCCCTTTTTTTGCAACAGAGGGAGATGAAGGTTACCAGGGAGGGAAGGAGTCAATGAGATCTAGCGTGATGGGCGCTATTAAGCTTAAAAAACGAGGCTTAGACAATGATGTTGTGGGGCGACTTATGGGGGGGACCTTGGATTTGTGATTTGGGAGTGGGGACGGCCTGGACGGTTAGTGGGCGTTTAGATCTTGGCTGGTGGTTGGAATACGACAAACTGATCACTGAAGAGCAGTACCTCTGTAGATGTTTGTGAGTAGGTAAAGGCTATACCCGTGATGTAAAGTGGTACATTATTTCCATCAAGATTCTAGTATTGTGGCAGTTTGTTTAGCAGGTTTAGCACGGAACAAGTCCTACTGATTAAACAAAAAAGTACCCCTGTAAATGCCAAGATTCGCAACTCCAAGCAATAACATCTTAGCCCTCCGTATCACCAATCACACAGCCCGCCCAGGATCTTGGCATGCCTCGTGGCTGTGGCTGTGTCGGAAGTGTATTTTCATCCCCTGCTTGCCTCTCACCCCAGCGCTTGAGTCTCAATATCTTGGCTTCTCCTCTTTTCATCTTTTCTCCCAATTCTCATGAACACATTCCATCACAGGTCGTCAACATGGACTCTAACGCTCCACGACGCCCGCGCGCTCCTACAATCACTGTCGACACTGCTGCTGTCGACTCAAACGATCCCGGTAATTCTCCAGTGCGGCGACTTCAACGACATCATACGAGCATGCACGCTAACACAGTAGAACTAGCACCTGCAGATTCAATCTCTCCATCTCCGCTAGATGATACGAATACTCTTGCAGTACCAACAGCTAAATCTCGAACCGAATCATGGTTCTCGTCGCCATCTACAAAAGTCGGGACCGATCATGAACAGATGTCTCGCGAAGTAGAAGCCCTAAGAAAAGGCGACCAAGCCGAAATCTTAAAGCCCGACCCAGGCGAGGAAGACCTCTTTCACGTGGAAAACAACCCATTTGCCTTTTCGCCGGGTCAATTGGCGAAACTTATTAACCCAAAGAACTTGGCGGCTTTTGTTGCGCTCGGTGGACTGCCCGGTCTGCAGAAGGGTTTGAGGACTGATGCAAAGGCGGGATTGAGCGTGGATGAGGGAAAGCTCGCTGGTGCAGTGTCATTCGAAGAAGCGACTTCTTCAAAGGTTGAGAAGACGACGCATAGCGATGCGCACGCTTCAGGAAAAGATGCGTTTCCTGATCGGAAACGAGTGTACGGCGCGAATCGGCTTCCGGAACCAAAGTCAAAGTCGTTTCTTGAACTAGCATGGATCGCTCTGCAGGACCGCGTCCTCATCCTTCTCTGCATCGCAGCTGTTGTATCACTTGCTTTAGGTCTGTACCAAACCTTTGGAGGATCGCATGAAGACGGCGGTGCGAAAGTCGAATGGGTCGAAGGCGTCGCTATCATTGTGGCCATCACAATCGTCGTTGTCGTCGGTGCAGCAAACGATTGGCAAAAAGAGCGACAGTTTCAGAAACTCAACCAGAAGAAGGAAGACCGCGTCGTGAAGATCACCCGCTCCGGAAAACCCCAGAATATCTCTATTCACGATGTACTAGTCGGCGATGTCATGCTTCTTGAGCCAGGCGATGTCATCCCCGTGGATGGTGTTTTTATCGAGGGCCATAATCTCAGCTGTGATGAGAGTTCGGCGACGGGAGAGTCGGATCTTATTAAGAAGGTTCCCGCGGAGCAGGTTCTTCATGCGCTGCTGCATGAGCAGGCGCCGCAATTGAAGAAGCTTGATCCGTTCATCATCTCGGGTGCGAAAGTTCTCGATGGCGTGGGAACGTTTCTTGTTACTGCGGTGGGAGAGCAGAGTAGTCATGGAAAGACGATGATGTCGCTTCGTGATGATCCGGGACTGACGCCTCTTCAGGCAAAGCTCAACCTTCTCGCTGGTAAGTCACCGCATAACATCTCAGTATACATACTAACAGGTCAGGGTACATTGCAAAGCTTGGTAGCGCAGCTGGTCTCTTGCTCTTCTTCGTCCTCCTCATCGAATTCCTTGCCAAACTCCCCAACAACCACGAAACTGGCGAGCAAAAAGGCCAAGACTTCCTCCAGATCCTCATCACATCCATCACCGTCATCGTCGTCGCCGTCCCAGAAGGTCTTCCCCTCGCAGTTACACTCTCTCTCGCCTTCGCGACGAAGAAGATGACCCGCGAGAATAACTTGGTGCGACATCTTCAATCGTGTGAGACTATGGGTAACGCCACGGTTATTTGCTCCGACAAGACTGGTACGCTTACTGAGAATATCATGACCGTCGTCGCTGGATCATTGGGTATTCGCGGACTCTTTTCCTTTGGCGATTCGTCGTTCGAGCAGGAGTCTGCTGGTGCTGAGAAGCGGGAGACCATTGCGCTGGCTCAGTTCTCGTCCAAGCTTGATCCTGAGTACAAGGAACTTCTCAAGACTGCCATCACCGTCAACACCACAGCATTTGAATCAGATGAAGAAGGAAAGCAAGGCTTCGTCGGCACAAAGACTGAGACTGCTCTTCTCGACTGGGCTCGTCGATATCTCGGTCTCGGTCCTCTCGCAATCGAACGCGCCAACCATCCCGTCACACGCCTGTTCCCGTTCAACTCCCAGCGCAAATGCATGGGCGCCGTTGTCCAGATCCCCGGCCCGACGAAGGATAAGCCCAAGTACAGACTCTACATCAAGGGTGCTTCCGAAATTGTTCTCGGCGAATGCACCACCATTCTCGGTGATCCTACAACGTCACCTACCACCGAGGCCCTCTCCGACGATGGAAAAGAGGAATTGCGATCTATCATCTTCAACTATGCTACAAACTCTCTGCGAACTTTGGGTCTTGCTTACCGCGACTTTGAGAATTGGCCTCCTGTTCTCACCCTCCGCCCCGAAGACGACAACGCCGAGATCGATCTCACCGATTTGGTGCATAACCTCACCTGGATGGGCGTCGTCGGCATACAAGATCCCGTGCGCAAGGGCGTCCCCGAAGCTGTGAACGACTGCGGTATCGCCTCCGTCAACGTAAAGATGGTAACAGGCGACAACGTCGAGACCGCGCGCGCCATCGCTCTCAACTGCGGCATCCTCACCGAAAGCACCATCAACGAGCCCAACGCCGTGATGCAAGGCTCCGACTTCCGCAAGCTCTCTGAATCAGACCGCACAGCAGTCGTGAAGAAACTCCGTGTGCTCGCTAGGTCGAGTCCAGAGGATAAACGCATCCTCGTCAAGACGTTGCGCTCGCTCGGTGAGATTGTCGCTGTTACAGGTGATGGAACAAACGATGCTCCTGCGCTCAAGGCGGCGGATGTTGGTTTCTCGATGGGTATTACTGGCACAGAAGTCGCCAAGGAAGCATCGGATATCATCCTCATGGACGATAACTTCTCCTCTATTGTTGTGGCTTTGGGTTGGGGTCGTGCTATTAACGACTCGGTTAAGAAGTTCTTGCAGTTTCAACTTACCGTTAACATCACAGCTGTGGGTGTAACGTTCATCTCGGCTGTTTCGGACGATGAGCAGAAATCTGTTCTCAACGCTGTCCAGCTCCTCTGGGTTAACCTCATCATGGATACTTTCGCTGCTCTCGCCCTTGCTACCGATCCCCCCACTGGAAGTTTACTTCATCGCGAACCTGAAGCTCGAACTGCACCGCTTATCACAATTACCATGTGGAAGATGATCATCGGCCAATCGATTTACCAGCTCATCGTCTGTTTCGTCCTCTGGTTCGGTCGCGATTCAATCCTCGGCTATGAAGAACGCGAAGTACGATCCCTCATCTTCAACATCTTTGTCTTTATGCAGATCTTCAAGCTCGTCAACAGTCGACGTATCGATAACAAGCTCAACATCTTCGAGGGTCTTCACCGCAACCATTTGTTCATGCTTATGATGACCATCATGGCAGCTGGACAGATCATCATCATCTTCTTCGGCAGCGACGCCTTTGTCGTGACGCGCCTGAACGGTATTCAGTGGGGAATTTCTCTTGTTCTTGGATTCTTCTCTATTCCCATCGGTGTACTCATTCGTTTATTCCCTGATGAATGGTTCCACGCCTTTGTCAAAGTCCTCGCTAAGCTGTGGCCAAGCTGGATCCGCTTCTCACGTAAGAAGAAGGATACTTCTGAAGAAGACGGCACTGAGCCGTTTCCCAAGGAGAAGCTGGAGGGGTATGATATGGATACCGCACTTCTCGGCATTCGCGATGATCTCGAGTTCTTGAAGCGTGTTCGCGGCGGACGCATGACGGCGTTGAGCGATGCTATGGCGCGCTCGCGGGAGAAGATGCTTCGACGCAAGAGATCCGAGTCTCGACCTAGAAGTAAGCTTCGCAGTCGACGCGGTTCGTCAAGGTCTTCGAACAGACCACCTATCTCGCCGATGATGTCAGTCGTTGGTATGCCGGGTATCGTGGCTGCTAGTGTAGCAGGATTGCAGCCTGGACAGGGTGTTAGTAACGAGAACCTTGAGGCGCGACAGGCGTGAGTGCGAGCATATTATACTGGATACTTGTGTTAATTTGGGTCATGTTAAGTTGCATTATTTAGAGATTGAACGAGTGCTGCATCTGTTTTAATGTACGAGTTCGATCAGAGCAATCATTTATAGGAACGGAAAGGAAAGCCACAAAGCAAAGCAAATCATAGATGTCTGGAGTTGGCGGTCGATATGTCATGTTATATATACAAGTCTGAGCGAATGATCTATCTACTATTAATAAAAGTTTGAGTAACAAAGAGCTTGTTTGTGTGTATCTTGCATTTTTGGGGTGATGATTTCTTGGAGTTCATGGTCGAGGTCTGGTTGCGACGCCTGCTCACTGACATGTAGCGCTGGCAGCCGCTGAAAGCTGACCAATTTAGTGGACACCAGCACTAAGAAGCAGGCGGGTCAGAGAGCTGCCTTATCGCCACTGATGAAATTAATAATGTATCGGCTACCGCTCAACCTTTTGACTCGTGATGCAATAATTGTTCTTACAAATTCGGTGAACTGTCTCCTATCCGAATGATCATGACGCTGTAGCAATAGAAGCACGTCTTGGTCAAAATTTATATTATACAATAAGTAGGTATGAACTTGTATCCTATGAATTTTTCATCCCACCAAACCCCAAAGCAAGATTTGGGTCATAGCCAAGCTGCTGATAAATTACCTGCCAATCCTCAATTGTCGGCGAAAAGTACGGTGGCATCGTCTGAGATGCCGGGATCATCATGCCCTGCCCAGAGAAAGTCCCATTCTGCAGCATCGTCGAATCTGCTCCGACGTAATTAATTTGAGGCATCGTCGTTAATTCTTGAGAGCCGTTGCTTGTCGGAAACATGGACATTGACGCTTCAGAGGTGCTTCCTCTTGGGAGTATTGTCACTGAGTCTTCATGCGTATTGTCCCGTTGAAGCGTCGTCGCTGAGTCCTCAGAAGTGCGTCTTGTTGTCGTAGACTCCACGAAGCTGGCTGCGTCATTTGTTGCTGATGCACTGTCTGGCTGCTCGTTGCTAGTGCTTGCCACAAAACTCATCTCTTTTAGAAAAGAAGTCTGCAGCTGAGGAACAAACCGTCTCACCAATTGCTCAATGTCGTCTCGTATTGACTCGGGCAACGGGTATCCAACCGTGCTCAAATGTCTCCCGACAAGCCGGGGCAGCTCCCTCGTTAAAAAACCGCCGAACTCGTGGCATAGATTGAACTCCCTGGCACTTTTGTCCTCGTCAGTATCGTAGAGATCTGATCTTGTTAGTCATTCCTGGAAAGAAGGGATAGGTAGGGGTAAAGCTGACATACAAGGGCTGGGCGTATGCTGATCATAAGGGAACGCAATGGAGTAAACATCGTTCCACCTGTCCCCCTCGCTCTTGTTCTTCCCCGTTCCTTTCTTACTCCTCATTCTTTTTACCTGCTCTTGGTTCAAGCCGTCTTGGTTGCCGACGGTTGGCGTGCACGCTTGCAATTGCTGCGAGTGCGCCTCCAGGGCTTCTGAGGTCTTGAGATCCACGCGACAGCGCCGACATTGGTACTCGGGCAGCGAATGTCGCCGATACATGTGCTCTCTGTTTCTCAGGATTAGAATCTTGGTTGCTTTATGGCGTTGGATGTGGTGCTTACTTTACGCGATGGAGGTCCCGATAACCAGGGTGTGCGCAGCTCTTCCATTCTGGCCGACCGTATTTTCGCGGGTTCCGCTTGAAGTACGGACAGGCAAGCATTCGTGTCTGCTGACCTCCATCAACACGTTGAGATTTGGGACTCTCCTCATTGCCATCGTCTTCGCCGTCATTGCCTCGCTTGCGCTTTGGGACACGGCGAGGCCGGCCGGTTCCTTTCTTCTTCTGCGTGCTGGAACTGGAGCTGGTTTGGCTTTGAGATGCGGTAGCCTGGCTACTACCATTTCCGCTGGGTCTCTCCTGTGTTAAAGGCGAGAGCCATTGGCGAAGCCACCCATGGAACCATTGCATAACAGCTGCAGTCTCCGGATTGCCATCAGGCGTTCCGTCTGACTCATCACTAGAGTCGGAGTCTTGGGAGGTATTGAGGGTACTATCAGCTTCTATTGACTCGTATTGAGAGAGTAATTCCTGGAAAGACTGGTATGCTGAAGAACTGCTTTCTTCGTCAATCACAGGTTCCATATAGATGTACCCATGATCTCGGACCCAGCCTCCAATACCGAGAGACCCTGCACTCAAATATAGTTCCTCCGTGCTGTGGTCATCGAACGTGGCATCGCTCGCCCCCCTAGGCATCTTGGAGGGCACCACAGGGGACGAATCGCCCTGCTGTGACGGGTTGGGGTGCCGGGGCATACCGGGCATGCTGCTGTAGCCACTATCTGCAACCGACTTACCGCAATCATGTTGTTGAAAGCAAGCAGTGGGAGCCTTTTGATAGATGGCGACATCATCACTGGAGGCCCATTGTACTAGCTCGGCATCCTTTTCACCTCCGAATACACCCAGGCATTGCGGGCTGACAAGAAAGTGTTCAGCAGCGTGGTTGAGGCGTTGATCCCACGCTGTAGGACCGGTGAACCGCACCGATGCGCATTGGGGCATTGGACAGCCAAGGTCTTGAGGCAGTCCACATACCATGCGCATCGACGAGTCTTGACGGTCCACATGCCATTGCCCCTCTGTATCGGGACGGAATGCTATATCTCTCTTTTTATCGTGCGACTTGGGGGATCGATGGCGTTGGACAAGATGCGTTCGGAAATCGTGTATATTAGCGAAGAGTGTACCGCTGTAGTCCTGGAATCGTAGGGTTTTTATGTCTTTGACCTGGAGGAATAATCGCTGCTGCCAACGAGTGCGCTTGATGTGCGCGCAAAGGCCTTCATTACACTCCCAAAACACGCGTTCGGGTTTCAAATGCTGGGATACAACATGGTCCTTCCAATCCCTTTTATTCTCGAACTTCTGATCGCAGCCTGCGAAGTGAAAGACGCAGAGGAATGGAAATCGGTTGGCTTGACTTGGTTCTCGTCGGGAGACGTCTTGTTGAACGGTGCGAAGCTGGGGTTTATGGGCATCGACGTAAAATTTCTCTCGGTCGGACCCGTTAGCTGCCCATAATCTGCCGTACAGACAAGCTGGTTCGTTGAGGTAGCGGCGTATCGCGGAAGAGTGGTGGGGGAGGGGACGATGCTCCATTGTGGAGGTGACGTAGGCAAAGACCTCAAGGATGAAGTTGCGGGAACAAAATGAGACAATGAACCGAAGTGATATTGATAGCTATTGAGTATAAAGAATATGCATGATATTAAAAAAGAAGAGAGAATGCAAATCGATGGTCTCGTGGAAATTGCGGTCTAAAATATATGACCTCACTCATGTTTGTTTGGCGCAGCGCGCAATTGCGCGTTCCTCTTCTAGCACGATTCCTACCATGAGCATGCAGGACTCAGGAGGTGACACAAGAGCCAACACACACAATTGTGGCCAACATCGAATATCGCAGCTACGCGATGCTTTCTCCAGCATTGATCCATCGCGAGGGTGGATTGTTCACCTCAAGGCTCTCATGATGCTGTCGCGACACAATTGCCGGGTTTGTTGAACCGACTGGCGGGCGGTCTTTGGCCTTGAGGAGCTGAGATAGCGCTTGGAGTGCTGATGACGGCGCCGAGACAAACATCAATCGCGCGACGAGGTGTCATCCTGTCAGCGACCAAGACCAAGGCTCAGCCTGGCAGTATCGCATCGTGCAATTGATAGAACATGCATCATGTCTGCGATGACAAGAACGCAGCTCTGTCTATGCAATTGGGAACGACTTGTCGCAACTCAACACCACTCGCAGCGACAATCGGCACAACTGCATCAACACCGAAGATGAACAAGACAAGCTAATCGCAGAATCCGGGGAAAGCTCATATTTTTACCTAAAGAAAATAAAACAATTCTGGGCTCGATCGACTTTTATCCACTCCGGAACTCGGGTCCCAATTCCTGGGGCCAGACCAATTCAACCCCTCAGTGGCAATCAAGATGAAAGAGGTAATTCTGGATAAAACAGCTTCTTTGGTGTGTGTCACGAGGTGTAATAAGTACCAAAACAGAGATATTCCTATCCATCATGATCTTGTTACGTACGGGACTCAACGGGACTCAATATCCGGTGCGAAAAACAGGTTATAATTACCTGTTTTGTAACAAATTCAAGCGGGGAGGTCGAGATCTGAGGAGCCTATCTTATCAGCCGATAACTAAACCCAATTCAGTTTATCTTTCCGTGAGGCTCACGATTACCCCGCGATATCGCCTCCCCACCACGAGAGCTAGAGGAGCTGTCACACATCAATCCCGATACGGAAAAAAGAGTCGTGTATTTCCAACTCGAGACGCTCTTATCATCATGTCCCAAAAACTATATATCCCTCCTCTTCCTCCCCCATACCATACCGTCTTCACCTAACCAGCAAACCTCCATACAGTCATCATGGGTCTCACGCAACATCATCCTTTTGATCCTCTCTCCGGAGATGAGATCGCCGCTGCCGTCGAGGCTATCCGCAAGTATCAGTCCGGCCAACTCCTCTTCAATGCTGTGACTCTACACGAGCCCCGCAAGAAGGAGATGTTGAGGTGGCTTGAGCATCCTTCTGATGGAAATAAACCTGCGAGAATTGCGGATGTCACTGTCATTCTTCCTGATGGAAAGGTTTATGATGGACTTGTGGATCTTAAGACGAGAAAGGTACAGAAGTGGGAGAAGCTAGATGGCCTTCAGCCAATTGTAAGTCCTCTCAACCTGGTAGTCTTTGAACACAGCTGACAAAGTAGATCACACCCGAGGAACTCATCCAGGTCGAGGAGATCATGCGCAAAGACCCCAAGGTCATAGAACAGTGCGAAATCTCCGGCATCCCCAAATCAGACATGCACAAGGTCTACTGCGACCCCTGGACAATCGGCTACGACGAGCGCTTCGGCAGCAACATCCGCCTCCAGCAGGCACTCATGTACTACCGCCCTGACCCCGATACCTTCCAGTATCAGTACCCCCTTGACTTCTGCCCCATCTACGACGGCGCCAAGAAGGCCATCATCCACATTGATATCCCCAGCGTGCGTCGCCCGCTGAGCAAGCAGAAGGCTATTGACTACACCCCGCGCTATATCAATGAGAACGGTGGTTATCGGAAGGATATCAAGCCTATCAACATTACGCAGCCCGAGGGTGTGTCGTTTACGATGAATGGACGTGTTCTTTCGTGGCAGAACTTTAAATTCCATATTGGATTCAACTACAAGGAGGGTATTGTGCTGAACCACATTACTTTCACCGACAAGGGTATTGAGCGACCTATCTTCTACCGTCTTTCCCTCTCGGAAATGGTGGTGCCGTACGGTGCGCCTGAGCATCCTCATCAGCGAAAGCACGCTTTTGATCTTGGTGAATACGGCGCAGGATACATGGCCAACTCTCTCGCGCTGGGCTGCGACTGCAAGGGTGTGATTCACTACCTCGACGCTGAATTCGCCGCGCGCGATGGCTCTATCCGAACCATCAAGAACGCTATCTGCATTCATGAAGAGGATAACGGTATTCTCTTCAAGCACACTGACTTCCGCGATGATTCCGTCACCGTCACGCGCGCGCGAAAACTCATCGTGCAACAGATCTTCACAGCGGCTAACTACGAGTACGCGTGCCAGTGGGTGTTCCACCAAGACGGAACAATCCAGCCCGAGATCAAACTCACCGGCATTCTCAACACATACGCCCTTAACGAGGGTGAAGAAGCTGGACCGTGGGGAACAGAGGTTTATCCCCAGGTCAACGCGCACAACCATCAGCACCTGTTTTGTCTGCGCGTGAACCCCATGATCGACGGCGTGAACAACACTGTCAACATGGTCGATACAGTTGCTAGTGAGGCACCTGTCGGAAGTCCCCAGAATAAATACGGCAATGCGTTCTACGCCAAGAAGACAAAGTTGAGGACGAGTGGGCAGGCAAAGACAGATTATAACGGTGCGACGAGCAGGACGTGGGAGATGGTTAATGAGAATAAGCTGCATCCTTATTCGAAGAAGCCTGCGTCTTATAAGCTTGTTAGCAGAGAGGTTCCAGGCCTTTTGCCGAAGGAGGGATCGTTGGTTTGGAAGCGTGCTGGTTTTGCCCGCCATGCTGTTCATGTCACACCTTGTAAGTCTTTCAACTTTCTTTATATGGTATGATGCTAATAGTTGCAGATCGTGATGATGAACTCTGGGCTGCGGGTCGTCACGTCCCCCAAACATCCGGCGAGCCATCCCAAGGTCTTCCCGAGTGGATCGCCGAAGGATCAGCATCCACCGAAAACACCGACATTGTTCTTTGGCACACTTTCGGTGTTACACACATCCCTGCACCTGAGGACTTCCCCATCATGCCCGTCGAGCCAATGACGTTATTGCTCCGACCTAGGAACTTCTTTACGAACAATCCTTGTATGGATGTGCCGCCTAGTTACTCCATCACCCCCACGCAGGTTGCGGAGAAGAAGGGCGCGCTGGATCAGAGTGACAAGGTTAGTCAGTTGGCCTTTGGGGGAAAGAGTTGTTGTTCCGGTGGAAATGCCGCTGCGAGGTTGTAAGGGTGAATGAGCTTGTATAGTTAGTCATAGCGTTAAATTGCATAGAGGGATTATTTGCAAATAAGTTCTATAATGACAGGTTGTGATGTTCTGGAGATGTAATTTGAACGCATGGTATGCTCGCACCTCAGGTTGCAGAGCATAGTCTAGCAAGTAGGCCATTCGTTTTATGCGGCTTTATGTTTCTCTGGTACCTTAACTCATCTCAAAAATCCTCTAGAGTGAGCCCTGTTCATGCAATGGTATTTGAAGCGACACTCGCATGAAGCTCTGCTGTTCACGATGTGCCTCGACTCAGGCCACTTCAAGGATTGCAAAATCTACAGCGAACATAACAGGACAAAACGGATACGCAACAGGCATTGCAAGACATGAAGAGAAACTACTACACGGCCTTGTATCAATAAAATATTCTTACAAGAAGTAAATAGTATACAGATACCTCCTATGCAGAAGGTCCACCAACAAAAATCGTCAAAGTCTCCGGCTCGCCCGAAACAACACCTGATGCATTCTCATTCCCATCCGGGTTGACATCATCATATGGAAACGCGTATCCCTTGCCATCGACCTCATACGAATGAACAATTCGACTATAGTGGCTCGTAGGATCATTCTTGTAGTACGCTTCCTGTCCTAACTTGGGCTGTGTATCGCCTCCGTCAACAAGGAGTGTAGTTCGAACGAATGCTGCGCAGAGTCGAGGAACAACTGCCGCGTGAACTGCATTATCACCTTCCATCACCGTGAACGGACCACTGTTGCAACCCCAGATGTCCTTGGTGTTGGGTTTGCCGTATCCTCTGTTGTCGCCATCGCAAGTGAGCTGGTCGCCCGTGACGCGGCACTTGACATTGCCTGCTTCAGACTGCGTGTTGATAATGAGGTCCTGCGAGGAGTATTTACTCCATACATCGTTGACATAAGTATCCCAATAGTCCCCAAAGGTAATCGGTTCAAGATCATACTGGTTTCCCGGCGAAAGCACACGAACTGGTTTACCCTGGGCATTCGCAATGCACATAAACGTCCAAGCTCTCCCATCCGCATCTTTCTGCTTAACAAGATCATCGCAGATCTTGCTCACAGCGCCAGACTCTAGCCCGGCGCACGACTGAGTACTTCCATCTTTGAGAGAAAGCCCCATACCAAGCGGTATACCCACAAAGTCGACATAGCTGATGTTGGCGTACAGAACGCCATTCGTGTAGGTGAATTCCACAAAACCCCAGTCTACACCCGCACTAGGATCTTGAAGATTCGTAACAGAGGGCTGCACTAAACCATCGCCGCTTCCAATGTCAACGACAAAAAAGTGAAGATCTTCATTGGCGAAATAAACACGCCCTGAACTCATGGAGATAGGCACCGTAAACTCGAGAGTCTGACCCTGTGGTGGGAGAGGAATAGCAATGTTATCCTTGATCTCAACAGGCACTTTCGAACCTCCTGATTTAGGATACACAAGGTTTCCACTCGCGCCGATGAAGACGACAGTGCCGTCAGAGTCCAGCCCTGAGATATACGCTCTGACGTTTCCGCCGCTAAAGTTATTCACTAGCTTTAGTGGTAACGTCGCTTGTTCAGCACGGTGTGTTAAAACGCGAGTTTTGTTCTTGGCGTATGTGCCGTTGAGGAGATTGTTATCTGTTACTTCAACGTTGTTTGTACCGCCGGGATGAGCTTTTATAAAGCCTTCGCGGGTGGTGTCGAGGGAAGATGTTTGGAAAGGAGCGGATAGAGCTGTGCCGAGGAGGCAAGCTAAAATAAGGAATGAACGCATTCTATCAAAGAATGACTTAAACAAGAAAAAAAGAACGTGATGAAGAAGGCTACAGAGCACGACTAATTCTGGTCAATTACTACATCTATATACTTCAACCCATCACATGTTTCAGTCATCAAAAGACTCAGTGGTGATATTCCCAGGGATCTCACGTCGGAAACATTCGAGATGCATTATAAACCGGGGTATTCAGAAACGCTTTAATATATATCTGAGGGAAAGGATGAAACGGGGTTTCATCTGATGGTAGATGGCTGTTCGGCGATGTGATTTGCTGGACTAGTGCGGATGTTTGAAACAAGGGTCTAGGAGGGGGATGAAGTCCATGCTCCTTTCATCTCGAGAGGGCCAGTAACGGGCCGATTTGGTAGAAATGCTCCGGATGAGGGAATTGGGGATTGCGATTTGATGGAACGTTTAATTGAGATTGTTTCTGGGGTGTTTGATGTGGTGATGAGATTTAGGGTGCTGAGATGGCGGATAGATGGCCAGTTAGGAGGATGGATGGGGATGTTGAGATGTGAACGGAGACTGGGAATGTTTCAAGATATTAGTGAATTGAGAATAGTTTATTGTGTGTGTAGTGAAGTAAGTGTAGTGAAGAAGGAGTGGCTAATCCTGGTGTTGGTGAAGGATCTGACCTGAGAGATGTTACGTTTCATCCGTCAGCCGCTAAACGCACGTCTTTATGCATTCACTCAGAGGATGATCTGACGAGAATCACGACACTGACTGGTCTGTGCCTCGATCCTTCGTAGATCAATTACACAAAAGACGATTTACTAATGAAAGGGAACCAGAAGTGTATCATATTGAGGAACCAAACATCCTTTAGACTAACAACATATCATTTTTTAACCATACCCGAACCCTAAGAATTACAACTTGCTCTGCTTGATCAGATGAGCATTAACAGGCGAAATTGCCTTCTCTGTCTTCCAAAACTCCATAATATTCTCCATCCCCAATTTCTCAAAGCCAATATGCGAATCCAGACTCGCACCCGCGTTGTGCGATAACAACTCCACGTTCTTCATCTTTAGCAACTCAGGGCTGATGTACGGTTCATTCTCGAAGACGTCTAGTCCAGCACCTGATAAATGACCGCTGGAAAGAGCTTCAACGAGATCAGCTTCGTTGATGAGTTTTCCACGCGCAATATTGACAAGCTTTGCGCCACGCTTCATCTTTGATAAACCAGCTTTGTTAAGAAGAGTTTCGCCTGCAAACGGCGTTGCGACGACGACGCAGTCTGCTTCAGCGAGGAGAGCGTCTGATGATTTAAATGTTGCGTTAAGGGGAGTTTCGATTGACGAGGGCATTTGGGCGATGTCGTTGTAGATGATCTTCATGTCAAGTGCTTTATACGCTTTTTCTGCGATGCGACGGCCGATGCGGCCGAAACCAATGATCCCGAGGGTGAAACCGCTGGGATTGCGGGATAAGGGGGCTAGGTTCTTGTTGGCGTCGATGAATTTGTCCTTGTCGCCTGAGCGGGCTGCTGTGCTGGACCAGCTTAGGTTGCGGAATACAGAGATGATGAGCCAGATTGCTGCGTCGGCTACTGATTCTGTACACGCGGCTGCTGCGTTGCAATACGTGACGCCTAGAAACACATTAACATTCATCGTTATAGTAAGAAAAGGAGTGGTGAACGTACCTCGCTTTGCAAGAGCAGCTGTATCAACCCAATCAAAGCCAGCTCCCGCACTAGCATAAATCTTACACGACGCAGGAAGAAGTGAGATCAACTCATCATCCCAATTTCCCATCTCACCGCCAGTGTTCCAGAACGGTCTGTAGATAGCGAAGAAATCACCAAAGGTTTTTTGCTTAAGGGCGTTGATGAAGTCGGGGCGGGACATGCTGTGTGAGCGCTTGATCTCAAAGTGAGATGTGAAGGTCTTGTAGAGATCATGGTTCCATTTTATGTCGTCGCCGAGATGGAGGACGATTGGTTTGGACATTTTGGCGGTGCTTAGTTTGTTAGAGGGGAAAAGATTAGTGCTTGGTTGAAAGGGATGAGATGTTGGAGGCAGGGTATTATAATGATACGAGTTTGAGTGTAACGCAGTTGCTTGAGTGTGAACACGGGCATTCGGCCGATGGGGGATGTTGAGAGAATGCCGGCTCTTGAGTGGGTAATTCTGGCCGATGGACTGTTGATGATCGACAGTTTGGGGGAATTTTGGCCGTAAAGATCCATAGAAAAGACGATTTGGAGGGGTTGGATTGGTTGGGGCGAGTACCCCGGATATTGAGATCGGGGTTCTTCCCGAGCAGCCGTTATCGTCGGTGAAACGGAAATCTGGGGTAGATGAGGCGGAAATATTAAAGATGGCCCATTAAGAGCATGAATGATGAGATACTGGTAATGAAGAATGAGGGCAAATTTTCAATACCTTGAGACAGTAGTACTGGTGATATCTCCTTACTGGCCACGTCTATACTGAGATATTTCTTTAACGGACCACTCGTCGAGTGAGTCTTTACTATCCCTTCAACTAACTTAGTCTCACATATGCCTTTGATAATACCCCATGCATCATGGCCGAACAGCCAAACAGAAGTCCCTCTTTGACCATCGAGCTGCGACAGCGTCGCCAGCTTCTGGATCCTAATCCTTCTTCTTGATTCTGGGGAAGCTCAACCAAACACCGGCAACAACAGTTATCAGCGCCAGAATGATAGGCTGCAAAACACCAACACCCTTATGATTAGCTATAGCACCGATAGCGAACGGAAACACCGTTCCGCCAGTACCGCCAATCGCCATGGCAAATCCGATAGCCGACACGTGGATCTTGGCGGGTAGGAGTTTGGCTGTGACCATGACGGCTCCAGGAAATAGAGGGCCGAGGAAGAAGCCGAGAAAAGCGACTGCAACGGCTGATACGATGAATTTTGGTACAAGCCAGAAAAGGAGTTGGAGACCGATGCAGATGAGGAGATAGATCGAAAGACAGAGTCTCTCGCCGAATCGCTCGGTTACGAAGCCAAGACATGCGCGCCCGAGAGCCATACCGGCCCAGAAGCCAGTGCCTGATGCACCCGAGGCATAAGCTGAAGCCTTTCGGACGCGGAGCATGAATGTGACGACCCATCCACCAAGACCGACTAGAACAATGAGCATTTCCCGCAAAGAGAGTATTAGGGAACATACCTTCAACACCCATATATGCAAAGAAGAACAACGCGCAAAGCCACGTAACCTTAGACTTGAGCGCCTCTCTGGTTCCGGCACCACTACCTTCCGAATTGTTCGCAGCATGCTCAGCCTGATATACAGCACCAGTCTGCTGCCAGAACGAAACAGTCAAACCAACCCATTCCACCACAGAAATGCCAATCTACGACGTCAGCCAAAGCAAAGTATAACACGTACGTGATGACTCACCATAACGTAGTAAAACGTATACCAAGGCAGCCCCGCCGAAACAACCATGCTCGTCGCAATGAGTGGCGAAAACAACGCGCCAAACGAATAAAACGCATGTAAGAAGCCTTGTACCGTATTCGCTTTATCCATGGCTCCAACCCAAGCGCAGAAACATGCGTCTGTCAACCCGTTTCCGAAACCGCTCATGATATTGCACACGACGAGGACGGGGTAAGGAGGATGGAGGGCGAGTGCGATGAAAGTTATGAGGTGACAAACTGGCGCCATGATGGCGACGCCACGTTGGCCGAATTTCATGTGGATGCGCGCATTGGTAAATGCAGCGACGGAGTATCCTGCGAACGGAGTGAGGAAGATGAGAGAAATGATGGTATAACTGAGATCGTAATATGTTTCAAGCTATAACTGTTAGAGAAATCGTCTGAACGGGTTGATCAACGTACGTATGGGATCAAAGCCTGATATCATTAGTAAAGTTAAACGAATGGGACTGGGGACATACGCCAACAGCCGCATCATTCATCCCAGCAATGATAAACGACAAAAACGCAAAAGCCAACTTGGCTATATTTCCCCTAGGATAATTCCATCGCTGGACCTGCGCCGACGCATACGGCGGGGGTATATCATCCGGTGGGGGAGAAGGTTGCTCTTCGAGCTCTTTACCGCGGACGTGACATCCTTCTAGCGTTGTGAGCTCAATCGGTTCATGTGTTTGTGTAGCTGTGCTCGACATGATGACGGTGAGAAGTTTGAGGAGGAAGTGGAGGTGAGATGGAGGGTTTTATACGAGCTTTGTTATGGAGGGGAGGGATCTGCAGAGCGGGTAAATACCGCGGTGCGTTGTAGAGCCTCAATGGGAAAGAGGGCCAGCGGAATGCTAGTGCTGGTGGTGACTTGACATGCGGGGTGACGAGGTGGGTTATGCTTATTTTGGGGCGCTATACTTAGTGGAGAAATATTCGGTAGGCAATGCGGGCCGTATTCCAGGTTTGTTATCAAATGACCACCAGAAGAAGAGCAGAAGGAGAGTCTCGGTATATTTCCGTACATAAGGGAATGTACCCTTTTGGGAGAAGGAGACGTGGTTGCATCATTAGAGTCACATGGTAAAGTCATATCATGGAAGTCATTGAAAGGTCTGTTCACAGAGAACAGAGGCTGGAAGCTAAGGCTGAGGGCCTAAGTTTGGAATAGAATCATACAGTCAAGGAGGAATATACTTTCGAAAGATGGTTCGATTCAAAGCAGTGCGCAAGGCTATATAAAGCTATCTCCTTGACGAAGATTTCCGCATTCGGCCATGTTTTCTACTTTGGTGGTCTAGAAGGACATCATGTCTAATAAAGCTCTTTTCTGGGCATTCAGGGCAATAGTAACGCTTTCTATGCTCTTTCGGCTGGTGCGTTTCCAGGTGCCTCGCCAGCTCTCTTTCCTGGAACATCCTGTCACAAAAAGGACAAGACCTGAAAGCTGTAGGGGTATTGTTATGGGACCTGGTAGAGTAAATCAGAAACTCTAATTCATAATTTTCGTTACTGATCACTTACTCTGTGTCGCACATTTGTCCTGAAGAACCGTAGGTATGATCCAGAGAATCAAGTCCCATGCGAGCTCTGACTGCCTCAGTTGTTGCAATAGACAGAGGCCGGGAGGTTGGATATTGTGTTAATGACTGTGGGGTTTCCATATTGACTTGGTGCGTGGTAAACCTATCATGATATGAAGCCATGTTATTGTGTTGGCCAAAATCGAACGCAAAAGGAAGGGAATGTTGGATCTCGTAGGAAGGGTCAGGCGGTATATTAGGTCTCTAACGATCCGAAATATCTCCCCCAGCCACTCTATATGAGACAACAGATTGCTCTTCAATACGTGCCTCTGTGTTAAGGCTAGTCCCAGAAAGTGCCGGCATAAAGCCAGTGGCGAGGTAGTCGCGACTAGTGATATTTCCGATGTGACGAAGCGCCTCTGTCTCGTTATGGGTTAATTCAATGTCGCTGGCGTCGAAGTCGAAAGTGGCGAAGTTTGTGTTTTCCGAGCCCTCATTTACTTCCGCCATCGAGATGGTGGGATACACAATGGGAGGAGATGACGGCACAGATTGTTCCCCAGATGACATGGTAAAACGAAGTTACTGTTGTAGAACGATGCTGTAGAACAACCTGATAAAACTGTAAATCAATGTCTGGCTGAACCAAAGCAAGCGACGTGTCCAAAAAGTGAGTTTGTGACTGTTATAAGAAGTCCCAAGCATTAGATGTTACTCTTTTCTCAGATTCCTGGAGGCATCCTTTCTGGATACGTACTATGAGCAAAGGTGGATTGAGCTGTTGGGTGCCTAATTGCCAAACCGTAAAGGTATAGGAATGATGCCCAGCAGGTATGATCACCGAGACCACCCATCGCTATTGAACTCATGCACTGAAAGCTGCATTGTCCAAGCGTCAACGAGGACAGACTTTGGAGATGTCGAGGGTCTTCGAGAACACCGTACAAACCATTACGCCAAGGATGATCGGTTGTTGGGTCATATGTACGTTGATGGCCAGCTAACGCAGATGGCCGACTAATTGAACTTTGGCGATTCGGCAAAGATGCCCTGGTCTCCAGCGAGGTCCTCGCACGATGAAATCTCGAGCAGGTCCTGGCCCATCTTGTCCTTAACGCGCTGAAAGAACCGCCGCATATCGCCCGCGGGCCCCATGAAGCTGCCACTGTTAACATATTTGGGTCGCATAAACTTCCACTTCCATCTCCCGATCTTATAGTCGGTAAAGAAAGCCAAAGACGTCGGATGAGAGGGGCGTAGACACTAGCTCCGCAGCTCCAAACATCCAATTATTTTTATTGAAGAGGTTCCAACTTATTGGCTTCTTGAGATTGAAGCTAACTTGGTGCTTATGGTGCTGATAACTGAGCCATGTTAATCTCAAGAGAGTAATACTGTTAAAGAACAAAATCTTGACTTTAACTCTAACTCTTTATTGAAGTATGGGATTTAACCCAAACCTGGCATTGGACATAAGCCTGTCCTTGAATAATATTATAAATATTAATACTATTTTAATTAATACATACTGACCCTATTTAAATCTACTATTACTTATCAACATATATGTAAACCGGCGCTATGAGCCCAATACGTAACCACGTCCTCCGCCTTCTCAGTTGACCACCGTGGCCCGTCCCCGAGACATATACTACTTATAGTCATCATCCGAACCAGCCCACGAAGGCGGGCTATTTCCTCTGGCGAGCCGCACCCGCGCACAGTCCGATCAATCACATCGTAAGCAGGACCTAGCCTGTTTCTCAGCAGATCCTCCATCGCAATGGGCGTTAGGAAAGTCTCCAATGGGGTTCCGTTATCTTCGCATAGCCTGGTCATGGCTGCCAATATCCCTGGGGACTGCTCTGGCCTGTTGCCGGGATGGTCTCGATCAATCGTTCCCGTCTTACGATATATCAGGCGGGCGTGGATGCCGTTCAAGACATCTCGGCCAGGACTGGTGGATATAATAGCACTGAATATGTTTTGGGCTGTAGCCACCGCCTCAATGTTCCCTCCGAGCGCGGCGCCGAGTATCTGGAAGCCCCAAGACAGGCTGGTCCAAAACACAGTAATGGCGAGCGAAGAGCCGTCTTGGAGATATGGAACAATGTCCATGGGCGGATACTCGATTGGGATGGAAGTCTCGGGGCCGAACCAGAGGCCGTAGCCGAGTGTTGGCGACATTCTTCCCGATTCATGATGGAACTTCTCAAAGCCCAGCCCACCTGTATAGGGAGCTCTGCGCAACATGGGAGGAGACTGTCTTTGAATATTTGTGGTGCCTGGCTCCTGTTCCCATGAAACCGTTCTGGCGCCAGCCACCTCTGATGATTCCTGCGCCGGGGGCTCTTCACGGACAGAGCAACTCGGGGGGTCTACACGTGTCAAGCCTGTTTCTTGGGGTATTTCGACCCCAGCGAGCCGACACGCGTCGCGCACTGCTGCAGTCATTCCGGCGCTGTCTTGCTGAGCCCCAGCGCGCGCTATTGAGGCTATGGCGGCCTGCATGGACTCTTTGCTGGCCTGGAGCTCGTTGATGGTGTCAATCTGTCTCTGGCGGAACTCCCGCTGAGCCCGTCTTCCACGCGCTCGTCGATTCTATAGCACTTGTGTTAGCCTAGGGTCTTTCCAGCGTGACAACGTCACGAGGTGCTAGACATACCGCAAGTTGATCATCATTGACCAACTTGTCCTCTTGCATATAGGGTTCCTGCATAATCTTTTGTAACCAAGATCAGTAGCTAAGTCGAGCTCAAATTGGCGAACGAAGAACAGCAGGGTTCAGAAAAGGTGATGGCATTATAGCTCAACGTGAGGTTGAGTTAAGTTGAATGGCTTAGAAATTGGACAGATTCCTAAACTTTTGGTTTAAGCTTTAGCTAGACTGCATGCGGTCAGGTCTAGAAATCGCCACCGAGTGGATCTGATAAGTCCGATGCGATCTGACAAATCCAATTGGGGGCGTCAAGAGAACGGCAGTTAGCATGCTTATTAATCATATCGATATGTATTTAGTTGACAAGGGAGGGGAGGGATGCCACAGACCGACGGAATTTTGATAGACCTTCACCAAAGGACACGTTGTTGTCAGCATACCCTGTTATCATTGTGTTATCAAAAATATTGATATCTAAGTTACCCGGGATCTAGCAAGCAGACTGGGCCTTTACAGCCAGGCGTTTTCACTGCTGATCATCCTGGCCGATAGGTGTACCCTACTTCGCCGCCAAAAGTTCCAGATAATGCTCCGCAACGCTCTTCACCTGCTCCTCAAAGCTTGCAAACTTCCACCCAAAGACTTCTTCCGTATTAGACGAGTCTAGGCGAATAGGCCGCGAAGGCTGGCTCCCCTCAAGGGGGAAATTGCCGTCAGCCACGGCCTTAGGGAAGTTTTGTCTGACGATATCCTTGGCGTCTTCCCAGGTGGTGCCCTCGACTCCGCCCGAAGAGCAGAGGTAGTTGCGATTGCCCTGGATCGCAGGGTCCAGCGCGTCGATATGTGCTCTTGCCACGTCGTTTACGTGGACTGACACACCGAGACTTGGGGTATCGCTCTTGTTGTTTAGCAAAACGCCAAGGGTGGTGCCGTTGCTGCCTTTACCGACATCCTCAGGCGTTCGGTTCAGCTCGTTTTTTCCGGTCACCATGCTGGGTAAAATGCTGACAACTTCAAAGTGCGGCTTCTCTTCCTCCTTAAAGCGCTCCGTGGCGGCAAGGGCTGCTGCCTTGGAGACACCGTAGGCGTCCATGGCGTTTGCGAAGGGACCGTCAAGGTTGGTCGGGGTGTAAGTGTCTCGTACTATGAAGGCGAAACCGTGTCAAAAGGCTGTGATGAGCATCTTTAGGAATTTATCCCTCCCACTTACCAGTGAACACTTTCGTAGTATCGGATGATACAAGGTAGTCCCAGGTTATAAGAGAAGCGATCGAAGAGGTAATAACAACTCTCTTGATTGTCGGGACCTTCTTTGCCGCCTTGAGAATGCCCAAGGTTGCTTTAACGGCTGGTTCGATCAGGTCGCGCTTGAATTCCTGGCTCTATGATGGAGAGTATTCTGATTAGCGATTATAGCGGATAAATCTTGTCACCAGTAAGGAAGGGAAAAGAACTTACTGCTGAAGGAAGTGGAGAGGCAACGTGGACTACACCGTCCGCGCCGTCAAGTACGCCATGGAAGGCACTTGGAACGAGCAGTTCCGGGACTACTGCGAACTCAACCTGGGTCAAATACGGCTGTACGGAATCGGTGGCCTTGATTTGATCGGCCTGAGATGCATTGCGAATCACGGCTCGAGCATTGTACCCTCTGGTGAGAGCTTCAACGAGCACGCGGAAGCCCACATGGCCTGAGACACCGGTGATCTACCGCAGACAGATCATGAGTCAGTACCTGGGAGACCAGTATGTCGAGACCATGAGGCACTTACAACAAGTAGCTGCGGAGACATAGCGCTAAAGTCGTAGAGGACGTTTCAATACTGAAGTCTGGATGATATGTTACGGTGGTATTATACCTGTGATGTGACACAATGCCAAGATATGAATGCTCCGTTTCTCCTATGAATTGGACAAGAACTCCCTTATTATGTCTGCATGATACGAATTGGAAACTCTCTTGTCAGTAAAAGTAGTGTAATCCATCGGTGCAATCAGTAACAAGCCGTGGGGCCATCGGCGCATTCATTTGCCGACGTTGCATAATTACCCCGAGCTCCCTAATTTCGCGGGCTTCCGCACTCTAGTCATCCTGAGCTTGGCATGATTCGTCATGTCGGCCACTGCTATGTAACTGTGACTCTACACTCTGAAGGTCCCATGCCTTGACGACTTAATTGCAGAAACGCGTAAGCAAACAAAAGCGTTGAGTATATAAGACCATTGTCTTCTAGTAGCACGGTATTGAACGCGCTTATGGGGATTATGATGCAGATATTCGAGTCAGACATTGGGAGACGGAAGGGATGTGAACTTGAAAGTCTACACTACAAACCGCTGGTGAGGAAACGCAAGTCTGTGTTCCTATTATGAATAAAAAGCAATGTACGACAATAGAAGAAAAAGAATAGAGAATACATGTGACCTTTGGTCCAGATGATATCAGCGTTTAACACTAAAATGGCCTACTTCTCTCGACAGCTCCATAATCCGTAATACAATGGTGGTGCAAGTTGAGAATAAACTATAATACAATCCTATGTCACGAGACTTCCTACCAAACAGTGGAAAGAAACAACCTCTAGGCTGAGGTATTGGGCTGTTCGTTTGTTATGCGACGTGACTCTACTCATACACAAGGGGGAGATCTCGGCCAAGGTTGAGCTCAGCATCGCCAAGAGTGAGATTGTTGGTGACAGCCAAGGCCCTACCGATCAAAACTGGCACAGCCGGGTCAGTCAAACGAGCGGTAAAAGACGCAGCGTCTCGCAGCAGATCCTGCAAAGTAGGACGCGACCGAGCGTTGATCGCCTTCTTGATGGCAGCCATGGCCGGCAGGGGATAGAGACGCAAGCGCGAGGTAAGACCGTCAATATACTCGTACATCTCCTCAGAAGAACAAAAGGCCTTATTGATCCAACCGATTCGCTCTGCATCCTTGGCGTTGATATCGTTTCCGCTGAGGAGATACTCGAGCGCGAGACCGCGGCCAATAAGTCGAGGGAGGTGCTGGCTACCCCCACCGCCGGGGATGAGACCGGTACCGACCTCGATTTGACCAAAGAATGACTCAGGTTCAGAGGCGAAACGCATGTCCAGGGCCAACAGAAACTCGTTACCCCCGCCGCGAGCGCGACCTTCGACAGCGCCGATGGTCACCTGGGGCAGATCGGAGATTTCATACATGAGCCTGGCAAACTTTGGCCCAACGGTTGCTGAGGCTCAACATTAGCAAAGAGTCCCGTCATAAGTGGATGAATGGAAGCTTAGTCCTTACCAACGCCAGGCATCAGAAGGTCCAAGTGGGCACAGAAGAACTTGGGAACATCGCTCTTGAAGATGACGACCTTGGTGTCGTTATCATTGTGAAGTCTTCGAACGAGATCAGTCATGCCATCCTGGAAGTCGACACCCCAGAGGTTTATAGCCGAGTCTGGGTTGTGAAAAGTGACCTCGAGAACGCTGCCATTCTGAGCTGTCTTCAAGCCGCGGTACTTGGGGAGATCGAGAGTAAAGGCAGTCTGTAGCAGGGCTCCAGAAAGGACGAGATTCTTTAACCACGTGGGAACCATGATGAAATGAATCGAAGTAAAGTTAAATTGGTAGGAATCGTGTTGAGATGTGACTATGATTGTGAGAGTCGTAGAGTGGATGAGGATACGGCATGAGAGCAGACAAGAGTTTTCTCTCTTATATATCGGTTTTGGAATCGAACACCTTGCCATCTCGTCTTCTGGCACTTACTGAGATGCAACGTCCGTTCACCTGCCTAATCTCCATAAGTTATGCTTTAAGATAAATGAGGAACAACCGCCGAAGCAAGGGTCGTTTAAGCATAGGTATGCCATGAATCTCGACGTAGTATCACTAGAATAAACTTCGACAAGCCGGAGTTAAGACCCGCATCTTGTGTAGACAACCTGGAGAAGTCAAAATCGGGTATTCCGTGACGTTGTAAAAAAGCTTAGTAAAAGGCGGATGTATTGTAGCCGAAAGGCTTGGTGCTTGCACGTACCTTGCCTTAGTAAAAGGGAGGCTCAGCTAGAAGCTCCGCTATCAGTCATCGGGACAATTCGAATGCCGACTTGCAAGTCTGATCGTCACGCCACTAACTTAAGCCTACCCTGATCGGCTTTAGCCGAACTAGAAAACTTAATCATGCTACTAATCAGTGGACTACGGATTTGCTACTTCACTGGCTGCCGTCTTTGCTAACAGTCTTGTGAATACTCCATGCCTGTCGGTCCATCGGGGGTTGCAATTGGGGGAAGTATGTAGAACCACCAGATTTAGTCATAAAGGCATAGGGTTGGCTTTATTTCTCATGGTTGGAACGCTAGATTGGCCGTACAAGCCATGCCTCAGAAGCACTTCAGTGCAATACACCTTACTGCCCAACACGCAGTATCGACCCAGGCATTACATTCTCAAGACATACGGTCAGATATTTGTGGATCATGGGAACATTCAGAACCTGGATAGATGGGGCTGGATAAGCGGCCTTTACATTTCTTATTTAGTTGGGAGTGCACAACAGAATAAGAGGAAACACACTACGCAAAAAGATTCCAGATAGTGTCGCTAGATGCGATCTTTAGCTGCATAGCAATTCAATACAATTACAACTACGCACTGAGAACGCATGATCAAGAAAGAGATTACAAGCACCATAGCTAAATAGATATTACTAGAATAAAACGACATACGTGGAACAGAACAGACACCGTCGCATCAGTCACATGCCAATAAAGCTTTCGCCTACTCATGCTCCTGCTCCCGCTCCTGCTCCCAGGACTTATAATGCGCCTGGAAGGTTTCCTCAACTGGGCGATATTTGAGCCCTAGCTCCCGAATGCTCCTCTTGTTATCAACCTTGAAGGGGGTGCTGAGGTTGGCAGACGACCACTTCTTGGAGACGCCAATGAAGGGTCCAGCAGCATAGACCATCAGAGTAGGCAGGTTCCAGCACGGAAGCGCCTTGGGATTCTTATGAACCGGACGCACGAAGCCAGCCATCTCCAGCAGGGAAATCGCACGATCACCCGACACGATGAAACGGCCCTTGAGGCTCGTATCTTCGCCAGCCTTTACGTGTGCTTCGGCGACTTCCCGTACGTCGGCAACCGGGTAGGATAGGTCTGCAACACCCATGCGATTATCACCACGGTACATAGCCTCAAGCAAGTGCAAACTGCCAGAGACGGAGTCGGGTGTAAGGGAAGGACCAACGATCAGGCCGGGGTTAATGACCACGAGAGACCAGCGGGTTTGGAGCTCGTGCATCTTCCAGGCCTCGCGCTCGGCCACCAACTTGGAGTAGGCATATGGGTAATGGTTGACGCTGCTGCTCTCGTTCCAGCACAACTCTGTAAGAGTTTGGTCCGGCGCTTTGAGTACATCGGCGTTGTCTCCGTACGTGGCAGAAACTGGCGGAGAGAACACGTTAGTTCATCAAGAACTGAAACAAAAAAGGAAAGAAGATAACCATACCAGAGGAGGTGAGGACGACTCGCTGAACAGACTCTATTTCATTGACCGACTCTAGAACATTCTTGGTGCCTTGGAGTGCTGGCTCCACGCAGTCCTTGAATCCATCCGTGATTTGGTCCGGGAGCAGAAAGGGGGAAGCGACATGGTAAACGACCTGGCAGCCCTTCATGGCTTCAGCGAAGGAACCGAGTTTCATCAAGTTGGCTTCAAATATGTGAAGCTGACCGGGGAATTGAGCTTGAAGATCCAGGAGCGGCTTGCACTTGGACTTGTTCTTCAGGGAACGGACGGTCGTGTGGACTTTGTGGCCTCGTTCGAGTAGAAGCTTGATCACGTAGAGGCCAACGAAGCCAGTGCCGCCTGTAACTAAACATGTTGACATGTCTTCCTTTTCGTAGCTGGGTGATTGAGGAGTGAATGAGGTTTCGTAACAGTGTAAGTTCGCCAGTGCCAAAGCTGTTGATGTTCCGAGGGCTGAGAAACGAGGACTCGAAGGGGACGACCTCGTTATTCATTGAGCATCTTGAATGGCCCAACTAGAAGTACCGACATTGCGAGTTGTTGAGTTGAGAGATTACAAAGCCCGGGAGTTCCTGTAGCGGCAGAAGATTTAGGACGGACATGGCCTTACATTAGCTCCGATGTTACTGATAGGGGTGGATTATTTCTCCGACTGCATTACTAACAGGCCTCACCGACCAATTAGCTATTGCCGGGCTCAGAACGTCATTTTAGGATAGGAGAAGATTGTCTGGCATGCTAAATTAGTCTCGAGACTTACAAGCTTCGGTCCTTACCAAAGGGGCATAAGAGGTGGTTTATGTGAAACTAGCCGGTAATTTGAGTTCGATCAATGCCTCGACAGGCCCTTCATTGACGCACACAAAGGATGTCGCTATCGGCAGGTCTGATAGACTTTGTCAATGGTGGCTGAGAGTTCTAAAAATGTTTGAATATAGGTAGAGTCTCATATCGGTAACTCAGCTATTGTGCAGCTTTCATGGGAAGAAGATAGAAAGATAACTGTAGGGTAAGTATTTTGCGGGGAAGATGCTGTGGTCTTTGTTATCTTGTCCGTAGAACAAGTCAATCTCGAGAATTGAAAGTAGCTGAGGAGAAGCCGATATACAAAAACAAAGGCTATATTGAGTATCAGTATAGACTCGCAAGCAATATCGCATCATATCTTTTGAAAAGAAAACCGGCAAAGTTGGGTGCAAATGTTGTGACTGTCCAATTCTATCACAATGCTAACTTTTGTGACGCGTCTACTGTGTGGCAGCAATCGCTGCCCTGACAGTCTCTCTAAGACTCTCCTCCTGTAAGCCAAGCACTGTAACGGCAGTATTCTCCGTGACGGCCTGTCCAGCACTGTCCGAAAAAACATATTGGCTGAGATACTCTATGAAAGCGCTGGGATCATTGTTCGCAAGCTTCTGTTGCCCAATCTTCTCCAGGTCTGAAGTCTTGACATTAGCCACAGTGAGCTCAGAGCCTATCTCCTCTTCAATGGACCTTTTCACCTCATTCTGAGTAATTGTAAAGCAGGCTATGGTCAACAACTTGCTGGCCGTGGCTTCAGGCTTGGCCAATGAAGCGGCAACATATTTGCCGATAAAGGCAAGATTGGTACTGGAGAATGGTTCATTGCCCGAGTAGTAGATCTGGCAGGTCTTACATTTGAGGGTCGAATCCTAAAAAGCCATTTTTAAGGCCCTGTGATATCAATTAGCCTAACAGAAACTGATAATGCTGGCATATTTTGAGCATCGTACCCAGTCACTATGCCAGTCCACGAGAACCAGCTATACTCATTGGAGAGCTCAATAAGATAATCAACGTTGGCAATCTTTGGCGCAACAAATTGACCAAATTTGGTACCACGTGCTTCGCGGGTGTTGACGCCAAACTCAGACGGGATGAATCGTTTGAATTGAGCGGTAATTGCGGCATCAATGAACAGCTTCTATGAAGCAATAGCCTCGCCACTAACGGTGGAGACAACGGCATCTCGTCCCTTCACCGCCTAGACAAGAGATCCCTTGGAGGACAAATCTACCTTCCTTACGACAACATCAGCCGGAAATGTCGCTTTTGACTCTTGCCTGGTTATAGCCGTGACTTTGAAACCTGTACCGAGGAAGCGCGCTGCAAGCCTTGACCTAATTTTGTAATCCGGGCATCACGCATTGTGTTGAATCAGGAACAGATTGGGAATCGGCATGATTACATCTTGGAGCACAGGAGTAGTGTGGGAGATGGCTAGGTAGCTAGGCGCCTAATTGGTCACAGGTACATATTGAGAAACCAAAACCACTAAAGGATCCACCTTTGTAATTCGGGAATTCATGCATGAGCTGTATCAGTAACAGCTCGGGAGTCGGCTTCATTATATTTCGGTAGACGTTAATCTTCGACTTATAACAATTCAACCAGTTCAACGGCCTCTTCTTTACATTTACTCATGGTAAAAAGGCTCGATTCTCTATATGAAACTGGGTTCACCTCATCTGTTTTGTTATTTATATAAAATCGACTTGCATTTATTACTCAATTCTCAAAATGAGCGCCCCGTCAAAGTACCTTATTACAGTAGCCAACTGCGGTATCGGTAAAGGCTTCGTGCAACGCATCTTACAAAAGCCCTCCACGACCGTTGTCGCTGCTGTCCGCGATCCCCTGCACCCAACTTCCAAGGCCCTCCATGACTTGCCCAAAGGTCCTGACACCAAGCTTATCATCGTAAAGCTAGACTCTGCAGTTGAGACTGACAGTGATGACGCCGTGGCTCATCTTCGCAACGAGGGCATCAACTCTTTGGACATCGTCATTGCGAATGCTGGTATCGCTCAGGGAGGCGCCGGTGTGCTTGACACATCAGCCTCCAACACTCTCAAGCACCTCACTGTCAATGCCATTGGACCCTTGAAGCTCGCTCAGGCCACTGCACCTCTTCTGAAGGCCAGCGAGACTGGTAGTCCCAAGTTCATTGCCATCTCTACTATTATGGGCTCTATTGGCTCACAAGAGCTCTTCAGCCACTTTCCCAAGTCTTCAAGCCCGTACGGTGCCAGCAAGGCTTGTCTCAACTGGTTTATCCGTTTAATGTCCTTTGAGGAGCCTTGGTTGACGACCTTTGTTTTCCACCCTGGCCTGGTGGAAACGGACCTCACAGCCGACAGCGGGATGGATATGGAGGCTCTGGGAGGCATATCGGTTGAAACAAGTGTAGCCAACATGGTAAAGACCACATTTAGTCTCGAACACAAGGAGTTGACTGGATCGTTCCGGAATCATGATGGTACTGTGATCCCATGGTAGGAACTGGTAGAGAGTGGAAGAATAAAGTAAATAGTATAGCTCCCTTACTTAGTTAACTTTACTAGGGTTAAATATTACTAGAGTGCAAAGATACTATTATATCATTTTACATAAAGAATTAGGTTCATCAAGTCTGTGATCTGGCTACGCCTTTATTCAACCCTACGCCTTACCAAGATGTTTGCTAATAGCTCGACGATTATTTTACTGTTGATTCGCTCAGGCAATGCGCAGGACAAGGGCTGTGACTCGTGCCATGTAGAAACCAAACATTAAGCTAGAGAATATGATTTTGTGGTTCCGTCGGCGATTATTTTGGAATATTGTCATGTTAGTCACGGCAAAACAGATATACAGGAAGATGAAGTCGCCGCGAATAGGAGTGTTAATTTCGTTGCTGGGGACGCCACCAAGACCAGCAGTACTTGGCAGGTACAAACCGCCATGCTTTTCAAGTGAGGATATTATGGTAGAGGGTTAAGAAGTATTTAAAATTAAGGCCTAATAACGTAGTTCATCACCAGGCGGGCCACATCACCAGGCGGGCCACTTTCTCAATTTCATTCACTTCAGCTTCAACACGCGATTACTCCCACCACGATTATGTCAGATCTCAATATTGAGTCGCGTGTTATTCGTGCAATGAATGCCAAGCGCAAATGCCACAATTAAGCATTTATCTTTTATGACTTCTGGACGTGGAACATCGTCATTAGTGGGAAATGCAACTTATCACTGATGTTTATGTTAGTTATCGGGCCAACTGTCTGTGGCCCCCAAACCCGTTCGAAGTCAACTAACCGCAGTGGGAAAAAAGGTGCATACTCTGCTTGCTTATGATATGTCTGGCTTACTGTGCATTCCATCCACTACGACATTGAAGCTCACCGGCCAGGGTTGTGCAAGGGTTTTGAAAACAAGATAAAAAACCAGCGAATGAGTTCAACTCAAGCTACAGATTACTTTGCATTCATATATACTTGTATAATTTACAGGCTCCTCTCATGGTTGTACTTAATTCGTCAAAGACGACAGAACACGGCACAGTGATTGCAGGCGGCTTGAATGATGAAATAGTTCCTTACTAGCCAAGACAATTCTGCACATCTGCATTTCAGCCTCTGACGTTTCCTTGAGCATTTCGCAAAAGATAAGCAAGTGGCTTAGGGATGGAGGCAATAAAGGAGGATTTCCGCAGATATGTGTTGGGTCAGAGTTGGAAGTTGAGAAATCTACTAGAGGTCCACAAAGATATGTCTTCGACTGGGATTTACTATATTAAGGAGGCCCACCACGCAAACGTAGAATACTCAGCACCAAGTGAACACAGAACAATCAGTGAACCTTATCTACTTTTCTCTTCATATCAACTTTATCATCTCTTCTTTGTGTATTATTTCACAACAACAAGATGAGCTCTTCCGTCAACCAAGCATCCGAGGCTCTCAACAGCAAGCAGTAGAGGCAGTATCAGTGTCTCTGTATTTTGCTTCAAGCTGTCAACGAGACTTGCAAACACATGAGCGATATCAGATACTCCTCTGGAAAGAGTCGCAGCGATGCCCTCTTGACCGATTACCAGAAGTTCATTTGTAAAATGGCACAAATCCTCGATGATGAGAAGGGTGGCGATTCTGCCACAGCGCTTATTCTTGCGAAAGGACTGCGTGGACCAGACTACGTTTTTGCCTCAAACTCGAGGAAAGCATCTGAACTGGAAAGAGCCAAGTCGTTTCTCTCTGACCTCCTCGGATACGTGGGAAGCAACCCTGATGAATTGACTCCCAAGGGACTACAAAAGCAAGTCTTTGATCGTATTCTTGAGTTCAATTTTCTCAGATTTGATGCATACCTAAACGGATTGGGTACCGCTTTGCAGTCCTGCATAGATAACTGCGAGAGATCACAGGAGCCTAGCAGTAAGCATATAAAGAAATGCAGACAGTTCTCTAATCTAACAATGATAGGGTTCAGCGACATGGCTCAGCTGCAAGCCATCAAAGACAAGTCTCTGTTTCCTCGCGACATGACTTCCTCTATTGACTCCAAAAAGAAATGTAAGAAGCCAGCCCCACCTTCATCTCCGACATTGGCAAAAATGCTAGGGACTAAATGAGACTTGGAAATAGTTTTCCGTGACTGCGAAGATCTTATCAAAGCTATACATCACAGCCAAAATACCGGAATAAATAAAGTCTTCGACAAGCACATCGGCATTACCGAGCCGGAAATCTCATATCAATGGTGTCAGCTGCGCCATCATCTTGGCCGTCTTCATTCACTTCGCCAAGCTTCCGAGGCCATAATCGATGCTTCCACAAAGTGGCCCTCGCTATTCAAAGACTTCACGGTCAACTACATTCCATCATCCCGTCTCCGAAGGTTCACTCGCCTCCACGGACCGCACGCTTCGCCAACGGAAATTATTGAGGCTGCATTTCCAGATCATGACCTAACATATTACGAGGGCGACATCGCGGAGCTTCGCAGACATGGCCTGGATGAACAAATCCAGAAGCAGGAGCTCAAGTTTCCATCAAAGACTCTGGTTCACTGCGAAGCGAATTTGCACGGCCATCTTGTCAAAGCTCGCAAAACTCGACCTTGTGACTTCTGGAATGATGTCATGTTTATCGCTACTAGCAAGCCTCCTTGCAGGCTTTGCTATTACTATTTTCAAGACGGCGACAACGACTTCCAAGTACAGTGGTCCCATATGAACCTTTATCCTCGATGGCGGCTCCCCGACGTTGTTGATTCTAACGATGAAGCAAGCATTGGGCATCGTGAGGAGCTGATAGAGGATATATTCGAGCACATGCAGGAAAGTATACTGAATGTTTTACAAGAGAAGTTCCCTCAGTGGAAACGAAATGATTCTCGTACAGACTCGCGAGGCTGTACAGATGTTCGAGAGGGTGCGGATAGTAGAACTCCAACTGGCGAACACTATATGCCACCCTCGGTGATGGATGAGGTAGACTACGTGACGGACATATGCACTGAAACTAAGACTTTTGGTTTTGCCCATTAAATCCTTTTCATTGATAGTTATATCTCAATATACGATTATACCTTGAAGTCTTTGTCCTTGGTGTTTTGTTCTAGGCTGCTCTGATTGATGTTTGAACAAGTTCACAATCTTCCAAGTGGTTGAATTGCTTTGAGATCAGCTACATATGGCCACTGTCAATCACTGCGCGCTGATTGTCTGATTGTGTCGATTGTGCTAGCGCTTGTGCCTACCACTGCGAGCATTATCGTCCAGCTATTTATTATCCAGTTGCTCTTTTTTCGCAATTCACGTCACCGCTGCCATTTGGTCTGTGTGGCATGTTTTTGGCCATCAATTCAGTCTTCATCTCCGCTCTCGCTCTACATCAACTTGGAGCGCACACCTTCTCTCCTTGACATCACCGCTGAACTTCCGCAAGGCATTATACCATTTTCGTCAAAGGCACGCCGCCATGGAGCCACGCCCCCATGATCCGAATCTGTCAGAGAGCCTGCAGCCTCTCATCGAACGGGCTGGATCTGTTCTCGCTCAGAAGATGGAACGGGCCGTGAATGCGGTCTCTAAGCTGAAAGCCCAAGGAAAGCGAGTGCTGATCTTCGTCAAGGAGGACTCGACCGCAACGTAAGTCGGGAAAGTCAAGGCCTCTCGAAGAAAGACACTGATGGGTCGGTAGTAGTTTGAACGAAATGATGCGCGCCCATGGACTGAACTCCCACGAAGTCGCCACCATCTGGAAAAGGGCTGAATGTGGGTTCATCGTCTGCAATTTCAACGACGCCGACCATCCCACCGATGCTGTCATCACGACATTTGCAACGCTCAAAATCCCAGGTCCCAGGTTCTACGGCGCCTGTCATCGCGGTATCGTTCTCGAGATGGCCGACGACCTTGAGGACGTCCTCCGGGCTACTCGTGCTCTGACCAGCATTGGCCAGACGCAACAGGTCGAGTGGACTAACTACTACGTTCAAGAAACACTCGACATGGTGCACGATCTTGCTGTTTCTCGTAAGGCGGTGTTGAGACTATTTCTGAATCCAGCTATGTATCCCGAAATCACGGGTGACTTGAGAGGGATCCTCGCTTTCCACGAGGTCGCCCTTTCAATGGGTCACGCTGCGAGTCGGTATCCGAGAAATCGTGTCCACTGGATCTACATGGAGACCGAAGAGATCAAGCGGGAAGGTAAGATTATTTCATCACTCCAAGTTCACACGCCATCTGACCGCCACAGGTCTTTTCTACTCCGCCGTCGCCAAGCTTCTCAAACCCTGGAGCTGCTAGCAAATTCAAAAAAAGCACCATGGCTCGTATCGCCAAGAGCTGGAAGCCTGGGCAGACCCTGACGATGGATCACGTTAACCTCAAGCTTCCGACGATTGAGGATGGCGTTGTCTTGTACAACTATGTAAAGGACGGATACAAGCAACAGTTGTGAGTTCCTTATGAAGGGCTGAAGGGTGGAATGTAACCAAGTCGTAGCTTAGGCATGGGAAGTCGCGATACTTTGCAGTGAACCGGGGAGGGATGGCCAGTGGAAAGAATATGAGCTGATGTGGTTGACGACCATCCTCTCTCCCGACTTGGTGCGTGACTTGTCTGATCCTGTGAGATAATGCACCTGCAAATGAGACAGTAAACACCCACTAGTCTTGACCATTCCACTCCCTCTTCAAAGTTCCAATGAGTGCCTTTGTCTTCCATTTGATCACCTCATCAACCTTCTCCAGATACTGTATGGTATGGGTTCGCACACAGGGATCTCTTATGCAGTATCCACCTACAAACAAACTCACATCAGCAATCATTCTCACATTTGGACTGAGGGGAAAACCTACAGAGCGAAAGCATATGTGCAGGCAGATAGAATGCGTTTGCAACATGAGAATTGGACAAAGCAAGACCCATCAGCATGCAGAGATACGAAGATATGTTGTTCTAACAATCCGTCAGCATTTTTCAACAAGAGCGCTATCTTGACGCACCTCAAACTCTTGTCTCCTGTGATTGTTTGTAGTCTGTTTGATGTCGCGCAAACACAAAACAGCCTTGGATGCGTAGTAATGCTGCATCGCCACCACTCGATCATGTTAGCAAACCGAAAAGGTCAAAGCAAACAACTACTTACCAGGCACCGACGCAGCGAAGCAAATGACTGAAAACGGCCTGTCACTTGAGATATCCGCCGCTTTGTGGAATACGGGCTTGAATGAAACCGGTCTGGCCTCATACCATTCCTGCATCTCCCTTTCAACAGCTTCCCACTTTCCAAGATCGCCGTCTGGACTCTCCATTGGAAGAAATAGTCTCATGAGTTTGGCAAAGTTATATACTGCCCTGTTCGCATAAGCGGAGTCATCAGATCTCCGAAACACCGTTGACCTCTCAAAGTTCTCAAGACATATCTCAAGAGGTTCCCTGCGAACAACGTAGACGTAGATAGCTTGTCGAAGATGAACCCAGCTCGCTGCCTCTGCCAAGCCACCTTGCATGACAAACCGAGCAATGGCCTCATGATTCAACAGATTCTGCGTTCCACTGAGATGGTGATAGTAAGAGTCAGTCTCGTTATCGTTCTCTTCGTACAAGCGCGCGATCACTACGGCTGTGAGAAGCGTCGAGTCCCACGTTTCAGGCGGTTGAGCGAAAGCTTCGATGAGCAATTTTATGCACTTATTGTGATAGAATGTGCTTTCAATGTCGTCGGAGCTGTTGGTGCAGCGGGAGTCGTAGCGGCTTGCGAGGGCGAGGAGGCCGTTCATTATCATGGGTTGATGGAGCGCCAGACGGGGGACTTCTAGTGCGAAATGGCGAGCGTCATCGCATGCGTCGGACTTCAAGGGTTAGATCTCGATGTTATTCGTGATAGGAATTCTTACAAGAGGCGCGAGTTTGTGGATGTAAGTCATGAAAAGGAAGGCTTCTCGTTCCGTCAACTCGAAGTGATCTTGACTGCAACCTTGGCCGCTTAAACCTTGGCCAGTGGCATTAGGAGAATTCCTGTCGGGGTCGAGAATAAATGGGATGGATGCTCGTGGGAGTGATGGACTCTCTGCTTGGTATGCTGGGCTCATGTTCTGATCGATTGGAGAGTCGGTGATGAGGTTTGAAGGCGATCCCCAATAACTGAACACCTGTTCCAAAGGCCCAGCTTCAGGTTGGGACTGCATGGGGTCGTCTATCGATATTTCCATCATTCCTTCAGATATCGGCTGCGTTGCCGACTCATTCGCCTCCTGTCTCGTGTCCGCTTCCTCAGGCACCTTGCCATCAATTCCACGAGGTGTCGTGAAAGAAACTACAACAAGTCATTATAAATCTCAACAAGAGAGCTTGTTATTGGCAACTTACTCTTCTGAGGAACCTTGGCCCATTTCCGTCCAGATTCCTTCTTTGTTTCTGAATGAGTGTGTTTGAACCGAATGTCATTCTCAAACCGGCATTCCTGCCCTGACTCTAGACAAGTCCCGCATTGGGAGGCTCCGGGCTGGGTAACGCACTTTCTATGTCGGCGGCGACAAGCAGTGCAGCATTTTACTCGCTTCATGATGTTGACTGACTGTAGCTAGGATATTGTAAGAGGTGGAATCGGATCTGGGGCGAACGACATGGGGGTAAGAGATGACGGCGGGGAACAGCTAGACCCATGCGCTAAATCCGCTATAGAAATTTGAGGTCGGACTACTGTGATTGGCTCCCCTTGGTAGCTGTAGGGTGATCAGGTTCAAGGGAGCATTGTTCGCAATGATTTGATAGTATGACAGATGCTGCGACTGTGCCTACAAACCGCTGTCGCTTGGCCTCGCCCAATGAGCAAGTTTGAAAGTTAAGAAAAGGTTGAGATTGCTATGTTATTGATCTGAAAAGTATCTGCAATGTTGTCCGAGAGAACCTCAGTCTTGAAGCATGCGGTTTCCCAATAGATCTCGGAGCCTATTGCTGTTCTTCTCCGGAGGCACATGGGGAAACGCAGATTGGCAAAATTGTAGCATTTAAGTAGTAAATCAGCATGGCAAAGCTAAGATCGCACAGTATGAGCTGTTAGGTCAAAGCCATAAGCCCAGAAAGCCCCAAATCCCAGATTAACCATATCGCAACCTGCGCTCTCAGCCCTACCCAGAGCGCTATGTTAGGCGCCCAGTCTTCGATTGAGGCCTCCATATCTGGGATGAAAACGGCCAAGTTCCATCATTCCATGCAAATGCGTACCAGAACTAATCATTCGTGTCCCGAAGTTTCCTCTCAAAGTCGCCGCTCCCGTTCCATCCTCAAGCGAGAATCATCATCCCTCAAGTTCGACCGAATCTCGACAGCCTGTCTGAGCTCCTGGTGTAGACCATCACCTGCGCTGACTGCAACGTAGCCGGGCGTGAGAGGATTGCGTGAGTCCAAAATAACCCCATCCTCCAACGACAGAGATCTCCCTTCGATCATGTCGAGAGTTAATTCGCCTTGGTCCGGACTCCAGCGACGAGCAATGTCAGACAGGGGCTGGAGAAATCTCTCGTAATGTCCCGGATTCTGCATGAGATAGTTTGCCACCGCCGAGTAGAAATGGCCCTCTCGAGCTACCAAAGGATGCTCCTGTTCAGCCCAAGTCACTCGAGTTCTGGGGTACCGGTTGCTGTCTTGTCCGAGATACCGCTTGATTAGTTCAAACCCGCAGATGACCCTGTACTCTCCTTTGATCTCGTCAGGAATTTCTCCCTCAGCTGCAAGGATGTCGGCATACTTCGACGCCATCCATGTTTCGACCCAGCCATCGAACGAGTTCTCCAGATAGAGAACATCCCAGTGGACTTCATATTCCTGCCCCATTCTCCAAAGTCGGCCGAACCCATGAAGCATGGTAGGGAGGTTTTTGGGATATTCCACGACAATTCCATAATGGCAGGCTCCTTGGAGGTTCATGCCGAATCCATCGAGTTGAAAGGAGACAACCAGAGCGTCGACTTGGCTTTCTGGATCGTTGAACTGACGAACCATGTGAGCTCGCTGATCAACATCGTTTGAGCTTCTAATGTTGAGAGCATTCACGCAGAGGCTAGTAAGTAAGGCCATCAGAATCCTATCGAAATGTTAGTCGCAATAGCTTGATACTGCGAGGCCCGGTAAAACTCACAGGGAGGTCAGAGGATTGTCAACAAAGACAAGAACACGATGTTCTTGTTCCTTCAGTTCCAGAACGCGATTGATTGTCCAACAAAGCTTGGGACTTCGTGGGCAGAACGTCTTGAGGATGTCTTCGCGAGTCTCAGGGAACTCGACATGTTGATTTTCCTGCATCACGCTGAGATACCATAGTAATCCACCAACTCCATCCTTCCGCAAGATCTTCTGGATCTCATTGGGAACATCAGTGTCGATAGTCCCTGTGTTTGCTCCGGAGAGGCTGAACGACTTCAATCTGTTCAAGCAAGGCCGGTTGTCCATCACCTTTTGGCCTAGTTTCGAATTAAGAGGTGTTTGTTTTTTATCCCCATTAGCCCCATCAGGCTTTTGCGTAAGAGGGTAGAATTCGATGTTGGTAGTTGACAACGCCAAGGTTCGAACAATCGTTGGGTTTGGCCACATAGGTTTGGCCTTGTCAATAGTGCCATGGCCAATATCCTTGTCCACGTCCCAAGAGTCGTGAAAAAGAAATGGATAGTGCTTCTTTATGATATTGTACAAGTCATCCTTATCCTCGTCGTTATGAGACTGAAGTTTGACCATTCTGATGTACATGGGAGGGATGCCTTCGCTTGGCACCACGGTTGTACCGTCAGGCATGGTCGCAGGAGTTAACATTCCGCGACGAAGACAGAACATTTCGAGAAGAGGTCGAATAGCTTCTCGTGCGACTCCAGGCTTTTGGGACTTCATCTCTTCGCAGAATCTCTGAAAGAGGTCCGGGTTCATCAGGAACAAGGGACCCTTCTTGTCCTGGATATACGTAATGTACTCTTCCCTCATGTTATGGTCACGAGAGGTCAACGGGCCAATTGTTGAACGCCTTGATTGGATGATGTGGTCCATAGTGAGGCCCTTGTACTCCTCGCCGCCTTGGAGAGCCTGCCAAGCTTTCTTCTTGAAATACACCCATGCGCGGAAACCACCGTAGCCAGGGCGAAAAACGAACGGCCACTGTCGTCTCCACAGCAAGGTGACATAGCCCTACATGTCTTCTTGGTGGTTCAAAAGTGGTGTCGCTGAAGCTACCAGTGTCGCTTCATGTTCCAACTGAGTGATCAACTGGTGTGTTCTGGTTCGAGGTCCGCGAATGGCGTATACGTCATCACAAATAACCCAGTTGTAGCTTTGACCCTTAATCCAGAACTTAAGCTCTTCCTTTTGGTCCTTGTTATTTCTCTTTCGCTTCAGTCCTCGACGTAGTTGCGCTGGCACCTGGCTGGCAACTTGACTCTGTTCGTGGGAGATCATGCGTCTCACGGCCGTGTGATAAGGAATGATAGCAATGTTGCGAAGGGTCTGGCCCATTGACGTTAGTAAAAAGGCATTAAAGTGTAGATAGTATCACTCACCTCGATGCTTTTGTGCGATGAGGCATTCTCATCGACCCAGGACTGCAGACCATCTTCTTCATCCATGATATGGCCTTCAATGAACTCATCAGCAGCCTGGGCTTTTGTTCCATGACAAATCTGGATGTTGAAGAAATCTGGGAACCAGTGCGACCATTCTCGAAATGTTTGGTAGGCAAGATCCGGTAGACAAAATAGTACACTTGGCTTGAACCATCGCTTTTCATCACGAGGCTTGAAGGTCCCAGCTTCAACTTCTGCCTTCATGCGATGATAGTGGGTGGCCAAGGCAATGCCAATCTGAACAGTTTTTCCAGTTCCACACTCATCCGCTAGAAGCGCAGCGCGAAGAGGTGATTCGAGGGTGGTCGAAATCCAGGTGGCACCTGGAGCAGGCAATGTTAGCGATGAGTCTCAAAGTGAGAGCAACGACAGCGCATAAAACTTACCAGCAATTTGATGAGGTCTTGCTTTCAATCCGTGTTTCATCACCCCCGGAATGTGAATGCCGGTCTTCCAATCGATACCATTCGTATCAACGCCAACCGTGCGACAAATTGCTTCCAGGTCTTGCTGATTTGGTTCCATTGACTTCAGAAGTTGTGTATGGATACCATTGGCAACCTGATTGTTGGTTGTGGCGTTGGCATGACTTGCCAGCCACTCCCTGAGCTCCTGCATCTCAGCGAGGGTTATAGTTGGGAACCCATATGGAACACGTATTCTAGAAGGAGCTCCTGCGTTGCTGTTTGGCGGCTCGATAGCCTCCATGACATCCCCAGACTGAACGGCGCTATGGACTTGAAGTGACTCATTCCCATTATTCAGCGGTTGGGCATTAAAGCTAGATGTGGCAGCATCTTCGTCAGTCTTGGCACGCTTTGAAGGAACTTCGTTACTTGGAGATGCGCTGCGCTTCTCTCCAGATGAACTTGTAGAGACTTACGTGATCGAGGTACCATCATCAGGCGTAGGTACTGGATCCGAAGTAGCTTCAGCTTGGGGTGCACCAGAATCAGAGTCCATGGTGAAGATGAATTAAGGTTGAGTGGATGAAAGAAGAAGAATAATATCGTCGAGAGAAAGGTAATATAGAACGTTTGTTAAGTTGAACGAAATGAGACAGGGAAGAAGCTTGGGTTGACCTACTGGTTGGTCGTAAAGTGTTGGTGCAGCTTCAATGACGCGGGACGACGGAAGATGCGAAGGTTGACCCTGCCAACCAGTGATGAATGAATTGGATAAGAAGAGCAAGTTGTGGTCGAGGGAGCTGCTTTTATAGGCAGAAGGGGGTCACGTGATTGCAAGTGGTGAATGTGAAGGGTTTCGGTGACTGCACGCCAGTGGTGAAGTGGAAGGCAGCTGTCATCGTACCGCTATCGGAACTACTTACAGCCGAGAGACCGAAAGCTGGAGTCGTTGGGGATAAAGAGACCTTTCCAAGGCCCAGTTCCGAGGTTGGTGATCTCAAAGCCTCATCCTGCACTCAGACTTGGACCGAGGCTCAACAAAGCCAATGTTGGGTTCAGAGGATTCGGACATCGACAGCATCTTGTCTTTTTGGACCTATATCGTAAATATTCTTTCACCTGCCTTCCTATCGGGCTTTGGCAAAGATGCTTGCATTGGACCTAGTGCAGCGGAGTTGACTTTGCGAGTTAAGGCACGTCAGCCCTCAGCCAGACTCCAGCCAAAACAGAACATTAGAGAATGTATTTCCGTTATTGCTTCAACCAGAGTTACTCTGATGACCCTGAATGGAACATTGGTTTCACTTTCAACTTGCAGAGTTATGATAGCCTCGATGCACCGTCATGCACTGACAGTCGACTAATAACCGCACTACTGCCGAATCCAGCAAATTGTCGGTCGCCGAGACTATCTAGATAATTGATATCAAAGTCAACTTTGTAGAACTATAAAAATGGTTTTGGTATAAGACTTTAGCCTTGATAGCCGTAAGAGAAAAGGCAACAGGGGAGATCGAAGTCGTTCGGTCCATAAACGACAGCAATGGTTACTTTTGTTGATTTCAGAGTCATTCCGTATTCAGAAACAACAGGTAGTTCCGATCTCCACCGTTGAAATCAAGGTCAGTCTTGCATGCCTTGAATTTGCTTCGGGCGATATTGACGGCCTGACTTCATGAAAAGGCACCTGCCTCCCTCGCAAGTCCTCTTCCAATCCGAATACGGCGTGATCATTTCTGATTTCGGAAATGATACCAACGAATTCGACGAAGACAAGGAACATCCGATCAGTTCTCAACAATAAATACTCTTGACAAATAACTACAGTTTCTCTCACTTTCAAGTGTCTCCGTCGTCTGAAAATGCGATATTTTGCAGCGCGCCGTCAACGACCGAGAGCTAATGCCGATTTCAACCTTATCTAGTTGGTCAATCCGCCGATGAAGCTGGAAACTGCTAACAGGAGCGGGGGCACCATATACATCCGTACGTCTGTATCTGAGTGGCCACTGTCACTGACAAAGTCATCTTAGGCCTGTATCTGAGGTTTGAGGCTGAAATCCTGCGACCTCAATGGAACACACCCCTTGGACTCTCAGCTTCACTGAACAAAAGCTATCAAAGTCTTGAACAAGCCGATTTAAACAAAGAACAAAACTTCACACAAATTCCAGTGTTCTGCAGCTTACAACTAAACAGCTGACTAGAATTGCTATAACTAACATTCATGTCTGGTGGAGATAAAGACGGTAACCTATCTCTTTATTCCCACGTTTCGATTATGAACCACCTCGATCCGACCCAACCCAACCCAGCTCGACTCAACTCAACTCAACTTGACGCCCAAGCCAACAGGCATTGATTAAAGTTTGATAAAGTCAGACGAGCGACAATGCCTCGCCCTTCTGAAGAATGCCCAACGCCTTCGAGAAATAACCCACAGGCAATGTCTTCCGATTTCCTCGACGAGGTCAACGAGCGCCTTATCGAATGGATAAAGCAAGACGCAATAAACTTTGACTATGAATCATCTGAAGAAGACACATCCTCTGACGAAGAAGAACCGGGAAGTAAGTCGCATAGGCTTTTTGGAAGGGTGGCTCACCACCTGAAGAAGTGGTTTACGCACCATTACCATAACGAGGACTAAAGGTTTCGAGACCTCATGGTGTGCAAATCATAATTTCTGGATCTTGGAGTAAGTGAAAGCGAAGCATCTGAAGATGGTTCGCGCAAACGCAAGCGCATTTCCTATTGTCGAGACGACTCCATCAGCAGTACCATCGGTTTCTTCCCCTTGACCGAATCATGTCCTTTTCCCCTATTCAGATATCCTTAGTGGGCAAGTCCGTTTTGTCTCTTCTGGCCTTTTCCTTATACTCTCCTTTGTGTGGTTTTGTGGCTCCCGGATTCCCTTACTTTGCGGTGGACAAGGGGTAAGGTAAGTTCAGACGCAAATGGAAGAGAAAACGGCATTTGCTATGGCGCATGAAGATCAATTAGACTTATTCATATTAACACAATTTCTTTTCATAAGTCGCATTCCAAATTAACGTTATTGTGAGACTGTTGTTGCCCCTCTAACAACAGAACGCTGGCATGGGGCTCAGCAGCTCCGCAACGTCCCTCGACGCTTCGGCTCAGCCCGATCACCCTGATACCACGTTTCAGGTCGAGCTGGAGCAGCAGCAGTAGAGACTCGGCGACTAAGAGCTGAGGGATCTGGTGTTACATGTGAGCCGGATCTGCTGCCTGAAGGGCCCCAAGAGCTACTTGAAGACCGAACAGCAACTGAATGGCTTCGACCCAGCGCTGGTGAATAAGAGCTGTTCCACTGGGTGCTCGATGTCTCAGGTAAACTCAGCAGTGGCTGAACAGTTGGTGATCTGATACCTTGCGAGTTCCTGTCTCGCCATGACGCTCGCCTTTGGGGAAGCGTCGACGATATATCTAGTAGAGGAGGCGGCGTAGCACCAGACTGAGCGCAATAGATCGAGTCTGTTCGGACGGAAGATACACTCGGTGTTCGTCTTGGTCTGTATCGATTCGAAGAGCTTGCCGTTGACGCTGATCTAGACAATCCGCCTGCTGCTTTAGTGCTGTCGTATGAAGGGTGGTAGCCCCTACTCTCGGATTCAGCGAGAGATCCCAAAAGTCCTCTTGTGAATGGACTGTCGTTGGGATTGGTTATTCGTGATCTGGCCTCCATTTGCTGTTTAAGCAGATCATATCGTTCCCCGAGCAGCCCTGTAGGGCTGAAAGGCTCGGAAAGTGACTCTCGGTCACCTTCTTCATAGGGATTTCGCGAGCATGAATTGCGTGGATTGATCGAAGAACGACCGTATGTCTCACGGGGGTAGTTTTCCATGTTGATGAGCTTGCAATAGAATATTAGATCTGAGAAGGGTCATGAGATTTTGCACTGCGCTTTCTGTTCTGAGAGGTGAAACCAGTCTCCGAAGAGACGGGATGGCAACGTATTATGTTTCTGATTCAAAACTCGATTATCTCAACAGCCCGCGATCTGAACATCTTCATTACTTAGTCTCCAACCATTCCTTCACGGCGCATGTAGCATAGCCACTGCAAAGGGTATGCAAAAGTAAGCCAAAATTTACAGATTCTCTCTCAAGCTGGTTTAGCGAATGTGATAGCAAAAAGCGCGTGAGTCCAATCATCCAATCAGAAGCTGTGACAGTTGACTGCAACCCTGCTCCTTCGGTCAAAATTGACCGTGTCCACCATCAAATTGTCAGCACAGCCCCGATCATCAACGAGGCTGCGCCACCACATTATACTGAAGGACATCAAATCTAATCGTCATCAACGGGTTTCAATGCTCTGAATGGCTTCTCGGGATTCCGTGGTTGAGATAGTAGAGTTGATGAGATTTGTGGTTTTGCTATGGACTGGGGTGCGATGGGCATGGTATCGCTTAGACTTTGTAGGATCGGCAAGGTTCCTCGTTGAGGTGTTTCATTGGAGGCAGTGCCTAGATCAGTCTTTGAGTATCCAGAACAAGTTTCTTAGTATCCTTTCTTCTCTGACATTTCATTCTCTCCGTCTATAACTTTGGCATTATTACTTGCAAACCTGCCGTCACCAGATTACTCAATTACTATTAAAATTAAGATATTAATCCGCCTTCTTCCCTTTCGGTACTTCCATGGCTATCATGTCCTGATCTTGTACTTCCCCTTCACGACCCTGAGCTTCCGACGTAGCACCCATTCTCTTCCCCTTCCTACTACGATGTATACGACATCCAATACAAGCTATAATCCCCAACCCAACCACAATCCCAAACGCAATTCCTACCCAGACAAGCTTCTCTAATCCCACTAAGCCGGAATCGCTTCTTGATGACTCGGGAGCTGGAGTGACTGTTTGTGCAGGCCGTGGCCAAGGACCACCTGTATACGGATCATCACAGTCAGGAACGCACGTGGTTCCACCTGAGTTGATCTGATATGATATGGTGACGGCTGATGCTAGGAGAAGGTCTTTCTCTGGATCGAATTTTATCGTCGTTGAGACTCGGATGTCTGTTTGTAGAGAGCTTGCGGAAGAGAGATCGAAGGCTGTTAGAGTCAAGGGTGAAGTGCCTGATGGTTTGAGATTGGAAGCGACACAGAATTTATCGTAAGGTGTTGCTGAACTGCCGCTTTGATCTGTCAGGATCGGCCTACTCCATTCGAAGTCATATGCTCTGTGAATCAGTCAGCTTCCTGCACAGACAAAATCTCGACGGTCTACGGACGTTAGGCAACACAGTATCTCCCGTGAAGTGGTCGCATCAGGCGTGTAGTCGACGGTATGTGCAGGCGTATATCCAACAGGACACTCCGTTGCTGGATGATTCCAACCTGGACCACAAAAGCCATTCAATCCGAGACCAAGGCCACCGGTCGTATGGGGATAGTCAGTATATCCCAGCCAGAGGTAGTTACACGTCTGCGTTGTTCTGTAAAGCCCTTGCGCCGTGCCAGAATAGCAATCCGTGTCCATTCTCCATATGCTCTTGGTGTCAAGACATTCTGGCGGCGGTGTAAAGCGTGGCAAAGTCCATGTCGGATTTGGAGTAGTTGGAAAAGTCGTTATTAAGGTTTCGGTCATTTTCACTGAAGTCGACAGAAGTCGTGCAAGTCCTACTTACTTTGCATGATCCAGGTGAGCTTGCAAGAAATTGAAACAATGGGCTGACTGGCTGTTATGTATGTTCATATTGGAAAATCAGGCAGACAGTGCTGCAGGGATGCCGTGCCACTATCCTGCATGAAGGATTCAAGGCTGTGCTGATATCAAGAATATTACTCGTCGAACCAGCAAAGCCGAGACTTCTTGTCCAGAATTGGAGAAGCTTTCTTGGTCTTCAACGAGAACTCCTCAAGAACCTAGAATCGTGCAATCGAGCAACGCAGACGACTATCGGAGCTACTCGACCAACTGTTTGTAGGTATGAAATAGATAGAGATATAAAAGAAATCAGTTGAGTCGGACTACTGCAAGAGATAGCCGTATCTAGTAATCGCCGGAATACGAAGAAGAATAAGCCCCGTTATTAAGCAGGGTATGCTTCTTGCTACGGCCGAACACGAGCTGATTTCAAGTATGCTTGATTGGCAATATACGGCTGAGTTACAAGGCTGTTGGGTCTTCACTATCTTCTCTATCAAAGCTACATTTTCTCACGCTTGATGTCCTGGAAGAGTCCACCTCAAGATCTACTCATCCATGCCTGTTCCCAAGTCTACTTTCTCTGTGCAACACTGAACCTGGACTAGTTTTCCGCAGCTTGCATTCCTGGTACTCCATCAACATCATCACGGCTCCATTTGGAAACAGTAGTTATCCGCGGCGACGTTTCTCTCCTCATCCTCCTCGATGGCACTGCCACGAACATGAGAGAGCATTTGGCGGGTCATCTTCCATGTCGCTGCGATCTGCTCAACCCACTCCGGATCGCCAAACTCAGGCTCTCTAACCTCAATCCAGTGGTGGTGAGGTTTCTCAGTTGGTTCAAGATCCTGTTCCGAGCGGATAACCCAAACTCTGGCGACGAGTCCGGGGGTGAAGGTGTTGTAGCCACGCTCGTCGAGACCATAGTACTCGCCAATCAGCGGCTCGACCTCTTGCCAGCACAGTGGGCTGAACTCAACCTTGTTGTTGTCGACCCAGAACCGAAATCCCGCCCAGTTTCCGCCAAGGGAGATGTTGCCTCGACTATAGGCGTTGAAGCCAATGTTGGGTATGCCGTAGCGAGAGATTGGGACTGGGACGCCCTCGAGGTCCTCGGGATCGCTGAGCCGGTCTCTGCCGGGCAAGTTCCATGCGATGCCGGTGTCGGCAGGAATGCGGCGGGAGCGAAAGTATTCTTCGGCTACATAAGAATGGTCCCCAGAGCGAATAAGACCCCAGCGGTTCAGAAGGTATCGTCGACCGACAACGTCAGGCCCATTCATCTGGAAGCCGTTAATATGCCATTCACGGCCGGCATACTCGACGATCAGAGACAGATTTTTGGCCTTTGGGAGGCGGGCAAAGATCGGAAGATCTTTCTCAAAGGGTATATTGTAGTAGGTGGGGGGGGCTTTTACCGCGGGGGCAGTTGATGGACCTGCAATAGTCAATCCGTCGTCGGGGGGTGCTGTAAGTCTGTTAGCATAAGGTACTCTTCATCGAAGGTTATGGTGTCTACTTACGTGCTTGACCTCGTGCAAGGTAGGTTCGATAAGCGACGTTAAGCACGTTCTGGAAAGGCAGGGCGTATTTATGATAGCCCTTGACCCCTTGAGGGTTCCAGGACGCAGACGGATGAACGGCAGGAAGGCGCATTTCCATGGCCTTGAAGGTGTCGTGCTTCGGGTCAGGGCGAAACTCGACACCACCGACGCTAGACATGATAGCAGTCCCATCTTGGGGGTTGATGGCCTTGAGGCATCGGATCTGATTCGACAACGAAGCGATAACTGGGTCGGAGTCCTGTATTTTCTTGAGGGTCTGTTCTTCAACGTATTCATGGATACGAGCAATGTTTGATAGGTAGTATCGATGAGGTGCGGTGACAGAAGGAAGGGCGTTAAGGATCACATTCTTCTTCGTCTCCGTAGGGAGATCGCCAAAGGGGAAAGATGACATCCTCTATTGCTTCACGGTCAGTATGGATGTTGATGAAGCAGGGCGGAAGATGTGCACTTACGTTGACGTGCTGGTACCTTTGGTACCGCGGAGTTGATTTGTGTGATGGACAGCGTTGTCTGAGTTCCTCTTCAGTATGGAAAGGAAGTTTCAAATTAGCGATATCTCAAGTTCCGCCTTGAAGGGCCTTGTTAATTTTGAGTGCAGAGAGGAAGAAGTGAAGGTGGGAGGAGATGTTGGGAAGAGGGATGCGAGACGAAGGTAGAAATAGGTGCAGTCACTGAGGTAAAAAGATGTTGCGGAGAGTGAGTATTTACCGTCAATGCCACTGGTACGATGGGAGCAGAAGATAGAGGCCATAATATTACTGCCAGTGCCAGTTCAAACGAGTCAAAGAGTAGTCTCAGGTCCAAACAAGTGATCAAGGTCGGCAGTGAACAAGACCGAGGCTTCTGTTTCAGTGGTCAAGATAAATGAACACCTTGAGATAAAAACTAGGCCAAATCGATACAAAAAGAGCCTTGTTCAACGGTTCTTAAGGAATTTCGGCAGTGTCAACGCGTTTATCAAGGCTTCCAATGGGGAACTAGGTCGCTGGGCTGTTCCCATGGCTAAGTGGCTGACTGGCTGGCTTTAACGTATAACTTCGCGGCGTTTGCAATGAATGCGTTGCTAGATGGCACATTTGGACAGTTAGCTCGAAATAAGGCAACTCGTCTGCAGTGGTAGGTAACATATTCTGCACTCTTTCATCTTCATCTCAAGTGCCTAACTATCTATTCAATCTACTCCTCGCGGCCACGACCAGCTCGAAAGGCATAACATCCCGGCAACTTCATATACTCGTATTCCCTTATTCTCAACCCCTACTTACATAAGTCTTGGAGCTCCTCTCGCCCTTGATATCATTGCAGTCATGCTTAAGATATGCCCATCCTCGCATATGTCTAACTCCTTATACTTCACTACCCGAACCCTTCCCTCCTTCTCCTGACTCAAGGGATATCTTCCAGCTATCCCTTCAACAAGTGATACAATGACTGGCTCTGTTTCCATAGAGATGACAACATATCAACCTCTGGTTCATCTCTACTTACTCCCATATGCACTAAATTCCAGAACGGCAAGATTCACCAGAACGTAACAGGAGCGATCGTTGCTAGCGGCTTTGACGCAGCAAAGACGTACACTTGCTACCCTCGCCATTTCACTCCACGAAAGACTTAAGAATCTGTCAAGTGTGAGCCAATGGAGCCGAAAGCTATGTCTGCACCCTCCCAAGATGACGCAAACTTTCAACGAATCTCGCCAACGTTGGAAAGGATTCTTCAACGGTCACTACTGCAGCAGGAACGATTCCGGTGTCAAAAGCAGACTCCATCACGCCACATGTCGAGTTCAATTGCTTCTATGACTAGTTACATGCGAACAGCAATGTGGAGTGGCAACAATTCCTTCCTATCCCGAACGCTCAACACTAACTTGCTTGAGTCGGTCGCAAGCCTATCGGTTACTAAACCTCTCTAAATCTCCTTTGTTCAGGTGACAAGTGTCGGCGGTGCAAACGAAGCTTATGCAGACAATGGAATAAGGAGCTCAGACTTGTAAAGATTTAACACAACAAAAGTTCTTCTATGACCTCCCACGTCTGTAACTCCGATGTCAAATAATACAGCAGACATTGCGTTCACTTGATCTGGGACGACTCACGGCCGTACCATCAAAATCCTTTGCCAGCCTAGCTGAACCCGCGACCTACATCTGCAGTGGCGGAGGTATAAGAATCGAAACCCCGTTCACATATATCCTGTTCACCAAAGGCGTCGCGGCAGTTCTTTGATGCAGCGCGTTCCCTTCTTGTAATGGTATGCTAAAAGAACAATACTCTCCACTGTCCTTCTCATTGATTGCTCGTTGGTAAGGCGTCTTACATGGCCAAACACTCTTCAGGGCATTGTTTACTCAGATAGACTGTTTCTCTTAACAGATATTCCTCGACTTCATACCGACGTATCCAGGCGACGTCAAAAGCATCACCTCGAAATGACTTAGTATAGATAAATGGCCATTCAAAGTGAACACTTCTTTTACTAGTGTCTAATTTGTATGTCAATTATTTACCTTTAAAAGTTCTCAAATTGTGATTCAGCCATATCCCCTCATGAAGTTGAGCGATATTGAGACGAGTCTCACGAGGCCCTTACCCTGAACGTTAACAAAAGTCTCAACCAAATTACACAATTCTATCGGTGAAATCGTACCCTTGGAAGACCCTGTAAGTATCCTGCTGATCTTAGCATTTTAGAAGGCTAAAGGACTCTTGGCCGGACTTTGTGGAAACGATTGGGTCACTAACCGCTGTCAATTGTCATTGCGTGTCACACCGATGCTGATCCCCAGGTTTTGACATGACGATCGCAATATCACGGTTAAACTTGAAACATTAGTAACCAATGAATAATAATTCATCGTCATACATTGATTCATAGCATTCCTCTATTGATTGTTCTCAAAGTCATCGAGTCAGAAAGACCTCAAATGACGCTATACACCTGTAGTCCCGTTTCACGTAAACTCAATCATATCCGGAAACAGACATGTTTCTTATTCCCTTGTCCCATCGCTAACCATACTCAAAGCATCACACCAGCTTAACTTTTTCCCCCTCCACAATGGCCGCATTCCTCCCCAACACGCTAAAGCAATACCAAAGAACAATTCCAAACTCCACGGGCCGATCCCCAGGAGTAAAATCCCCGAAACCCTCCTCACTCTACGCTCCAGAAACCCTCTTCTGCGCTAGTCCCCCCAACTTCTCAGCAGCAGCGCCCAGACTCCTCGGGTCAGCGCCCTTGATCTCAACCTGCCCGTTGACAGCGACTTGCTTCCCTTCCTTGAAGAACAGGAACGTCGGCATGGCTGTTATGCCGTACTGGCGCGCGGCGTCTTGGACGTGGTCTACGTTGACTTTTGCAAAGGCGAGGACATTGTCGACGCTGTGCTTGGTGGCGAGTTGCTCGTAGACGGGGGCGATGGCTTTGCAGGGGGGACACCAGTCTGCGAAGAAGTCGACGGCGACATATGTTGTTGACGAGAGGAGCTTTTGAAGCTCATCGTTTGAAGTGATATGATGCACCATTTTGTTTTTTTTGCTGGTATTGATCTACAGAGATCGGCAAAGTTTTGGATGAGAGTTTGGAGATGCGGTGAGATGAAAGTCGATTTAGTTTCGGGCAGTTGATGTGAGTAATCTTGGCGTTGTTGAGGCTGCGATGTGTTTATATCCTTATTTTCTCTCTGCCTCCGCTTTCTCATGGATTTTGAGAGAATCGCAAAGAGCCGCTTTGAAATGGAATCATATCACGTGATGTTGCGCAATTTGGTGATTCCTCATCAAGGTTGATTACTGAGCCACGTGTAAGCCACAGCATATTATGTCATGATTTGAGGCTGACGAGCTTTGACAAATGATGATCAACGAAACGTTTTAGCGAGACAGAAAATAACTCAAATGCAAATCATCAAGGTTCCCTGCCTCTGTAAAATCTGACAAATGACCGCAACCACGGATATAAAAGACATTGCTTATACGTTGCAGCTGACATTTTGCGTTTGACCGGGTTTCTACTGCGCCGCTTATTATTCTAGAAGGAAATATTAAGCATTGCTTTTTTGGTGTCTTGCATGCCCCAGACTCAAAACTACCCTGCAACGATCAATTGACTACTGTACGTAATATCAATCAGCAATCGTCGCATAACATGTTACATATTACCAGTCTCGGCCCTTCGTCAATTATCACCTCCCTCTTAAGGCTGCCTCCCGCGGTGGAGAGGACTCTATACGGGGGCATTCGCTAAGGTAAATCCGGAATCATCTCCGGAGACCGATCACCTTATAACCCACCATATAAGGGTACAGTACACAGCTCAAGTGGTTCCGTTGCTTGGCTATCGCGGAGACCATGAATCTTACCCTGGATGGAATAAGCACAAGTTATTGAGAAGTGTAATGCAATAGTTCAGGGGAATAATATCGGGGAACTTGAAAGAGGTCGGTTATCGTTTACCGATACCCACATGTGAAAGAAGCCAAGACTGCAGCCGAGAAGCAAAGCGCAAGGTCTAGGAGATAAAGAGCAGGTAACATTTACCCAGAATCGATAGCTAAGAAAAGAGGCTTGCATAGAAGCGAACGCTTTGATGCAAAGAAACTGAATCGAAAAGAGACATGTCACTCTTCAAATAAAAAGAAAAGAGTGTAAGAAAAAGCCTCCCACGAGTCACGTAATTCAAGATGCCTCATTCGGTAAGTGGGGAGGATCTGTGCTCCTCTTTGACAGGACTATGGATAGAAGCAGTAATTATCGCGACCATCAATCTTCTAATCTTGGCTCGGATAGCTCGGTCTCAACTTCAAGATAAGCGCAAAAGTGACAGAGGGGAGCTGAGACAATTCTGTTACTGACGATCCGGCTCAATCTTCCCTTGGCTTGAGGGGGAGGGCCTTCATGGAGTGATCACTGAGTCAAGTCCCCTGGTGCCCACGCGATCGGTTGCTTGGCGCAGGAAACTAGCAAAGTCTATTGGCAGCCATGAGCCCACTGTAAATCAGCGTCTAGCTTATTCGGGGAGATAAAAAACAGGGTCAGCGGCCATGATCCGTTGATAGAGCGCCCAAGGAATGGATATGGGAAGACGTTACGCGAGGGCTGGGCGCCACTGTGCCAGTTTAGTTCGCCACCGAAAGAAAAAAGAGCGCTTCCATCCTTCCAGGGCTTGTTCAGGCCTTGTCTAGGGCAGGGTGGTGTTCTAGACGTAACATGATCTACTGGCTCAGCTTGCATCAAGGGGTCCCCCATGCCCTGCGTCTATGACTGCAAGCATTTGAATCACAATCGCCTGCAAAACGTGGCAAAACTGCATTGCCATTCCTCCGATCGTGCAGCTTCGTTCCCACTGAATTGAGACAAGGATGATAGCGAATCAGAGCCTCATCCCAGCTAATGTGCCCTCTCCCAAGGACCGACGACACCCGCATCTTTTGTTCGGTCCAACGATGCTTGAAGAATCAGTGGCGTAAAATCGGGACTAATGTCAGCTCTAGACCAAGCTAAAGAACTGGTTTGTCCCCCCCGATCCCCTGAGACGGTTTTCATTCCTAAATCTCGAAAAACTCCACCTTCGGAGGAAATAATAAAAACTAAACCCAAGCTCTTGGTTTCCCGTTTTCCCCCCTTTAACCCACCCCCGCGTTGCTTGTGTTGTTGCTGCGTTGCGTCCGTCTTTCTTTTTTATTTCCAGTGTCTCATTCAGACCAAGTCATGCGCCGTTGCATCCTCGACAGCCCTTCCACGTCGAATTGACACCAACACCACTACGAAATCACCCGTCGTCGATCCCCCCGAAACCGACAACCCAGACGAAGCCGATTTGTAGACAAATTAATTACGTGCGACCGACAAAATGACGGCGTTTGAGGCTGAGATATGGACTTGGTACAGTCTATCGTGGATCATTGTCATTGCCAGAATGTAAGACACATACATTTCACGAAGGATCAATTGGGTTTGAAGCTGACCCTGGTACAGGATATCACGACGGATGTTACTGGGTTCAGTCAAGAAGCTACAAGTTGAGGATTACTTGATGGTAGTAGCAATGGTCCGTCACCATCACCACTACCAATCCACCAGCGCAATTGTCTAATTGTATTGTTACAGTTCACCGATACCGTGTTAATGGTCGGCATGTCGATTATTTCGCAAACGAGCAGCAACCTCATCGATCCCAGCGAACACGTCGTCCTCGATGCCGAGGAGATTAGAACGAGAGAGTACGGATCGAAATGGGTCTTGGTCGTCGAGCAGATGCAGATTGTCACCATTTGGCTCATGAAGTACTGCCTGTTGCTCATGTACAACCGCCTCACGTACGTCGCTTCGTCCCGATGCTCAATTACGGTTCTAACAATTGCAGAATGAGTTTGAGTCAGAACTTGGCTGTCAAGTTTGTCGCCGCCTATGTCACTGCTGGTTTCGTCATCATGGAGATCTTGTACCTTGGTGTTTGGTGTCGTCCATTTAACCAGTACTGGGCTGTTCCTCCAAAGAACAGTATGTTACACCACTGCTCAATTGAATCAAGCTAACGGTTATAGCTCAATGTTCTGCTGCGACGAACCATCTCATCACCAACGCCGTCATTAACATTACATCCGATATTATGATCATTCTCATCCCAATGCCAATCTTTCTCAAGTCGCAGCTCCCATTGAAGCGCAAGGCTGTCCTCATTGGCGTCTTCGCATTGGGTGCCTTCACTGTAAGCTTAACCTCACATTAACTCGCTTGAAACCCAAACTTACACGCACAGATCCTCTCCGCCATCCTCAACAAGTTCTACAGTTTCAACGAACCCTTCGGCTCAAACTGGACGTTCTGGTACATCCGCGAATCCTCCACCGCCATCATAACCGCCAACCTTCCCTACATCTGGACCCTCCTCCGCCGCATCTTCAAGCTCGGCTCATTCAGCGGCTCGACATACGGCAAGAGCACAAACAACCCCTCCAAAGCATACCGCTCAAACTTCACCAACCATCGCTCCGTCGTGCGCTCCCAAGTCCGCGCGGAGCATAACCTGCACCAAGTCGACAGTGAGGAAGAGATCAACGCCACATACGCTCTACCGCTCAAGATCTACGCTAAGCACGAGATTCAAATCACGAGTGAAGATGCTGGTCCTGAAGATAGGAGAGGACCCGTGGGGTGCATCCCTGATGAGTTGATGAGCCATAGCAAGGACAGCATACGGACCGATGATGTAGAGACAAACTCTGAAAGATCGGCTGCCGGTGTTGTCAAGGTCTATCACGGAGTATAGATTTGGATGGGCGACCATTTGTATCATTTTTGTTTTTTAATATTTGATGATTTGGGTAAACGCCTGGATCAGAATACCCAGCGATGTATAATTTGCCCGTATAGATAGAATCGTGCCTATAGCACCAGAAGCGATATCAACAAGCTCTTGTCACAAGTATTCTCTTTCCAGCCATGCTTCACCTCAATCACTGCACGTTTGAGGGGTTCTCATGCTAAGCCTAAGCCGCCTGTCTTGGGCTTAGCCTACCGCTCTTCTCGTATGACATCTTCCACGTGCCAAGGCTAGACGAGTCAGGCCCCCCAAACTTAACTTACACCAACAAAGAATAGCTTCGAACGGGTTATCAATGCGTTGATTCCGCTCTCTTGACTAGTTCCGACACGGGTAAGCTTTGATGCTCGCATCCCCGGTCCAATTCCGATGATCGGCTTGCTCTTGGTGGATGAATCCAACCGGTTCAGAACGCTAGGCTTGTCCGCGACTATTGTCTCTGTGGGGTTTTCGAGATTTGGGAGATTGTCTAGTCAGGATTTGGGTCAGATATTGCGGATCCGGATGAAAGGGGGCTCTTGAAGTGGTGGAGTTAGTCTGGATTTGAACTGACAGGTTGTCGGCCCGGGAGTAGTTCAGTCAGATAGCTATCTCTGTCTGACTCGAGCGATAGGCTATCGGTTTTAGATCTGTTCGCCGCTATCACTGCTGTGGCTTCCAAGTGATATCTTTGCTGGGTGGCAGCTCGATAAAAGTATTCTGCGATTAAGTTCATTTTTCTTTTTAATTAGATGTGAATTGAACATGGGTGAACACTAGAAGCAAGATTTGCACTCTGTCGATTAGCCTGTGCAGTAGGTTGCTGGTAATCTGATCCTCATTTTTTTGTTGTAGATATGCTTGTTGGCACCGACAATAGATAGGGGAGCTCTTCGATTATCAATCTTCCGAATATCTAACCCGAGACGATCTAGCCGACTGTTATCGCTCTTATATGTATCGTAAGTTCATTGATTGACGATCAGTCAGGTGACATTATACCGCAGGCATGACACGAAGGACTTTCACATTCTTATAATCGTAGAGGAGGAAGAGCCTGCTTTCCTCCAGCTTTACATACCCATCAGGTAGCCCTCGTCAACTTCTACATAACACAACATTCATCAGCAGGTTGCTGCCCCTTAAGCTCCACTCCCTCCCCCCTCCTAATCAACATCTCCTCCTCCTCCTGCGAAAGCCTCGGCGCCAACCTCCCCCTCAACTCCGCGAACTTATCCGTCCACCAGTACCCAACCTTCATCCACTGCGTCACAGTCCAGTCCTGCTGATACTCCTCCAACGTCTCCTCCAACTGCCTCTTCATCCCCGGCTCATCCGTAGCAGCCCATGCGATAGCCAGCGTCAACGGAACATGGCTTGCTCCCAGTGGTCTGTACTGACTTATTCGGTGCGCGAGGGATACTACCTCTGATGAACATAGTGCTGCTTCTCCGACGAGAGCGAGGTTGTACGGATCAAAGGCTTGCATTAGTTGGCCGATTATTACGAGGACGGTTAGGAGGACGGAGTAGGCTGAGTTGTAGGAGCGTGAGAGGCGGAGTTGCATGGGCGTTGGGAAGAAACCGGGCGCCCATGTTACGGCTTTGACGATTTCGGAGAGTTTGCGTAGGTCGCGGCAAAGTCTGTGATATGCGCATGTTATTTCCATGCGGTGCAGTTCAGGGTCGTTTATGAAGTCTGGCAAGCGGCCTAGATTTCGGATGGACAGACTGGGGATTCCGCCTGCGTCTTGGCCGTCTTGTTGGGCTTTTGCGCTTTCGGGCGTTGAGGGAGGATTGTTCTTTTTGAAGTTGTCGAGCATATCCCAGAACCACTTTTCTAGTCTGACCTTTGGGTTGGAGATGCTTTCTATGATCTAAGGATGTTAGTGATAAGATTTCAAGGCATGGAGGCGAGACGGGTTCAATGGGACATACGACTGGAACGCAGAATGTCAAGAGCATGTCTGTTTCGAAACCGGCTTTCCAGTTCTCTCGCGCCGCTGCTTTAAGAAGATATGCCAGACCTTGGCCGTGACTCGTAGTCGGATCATCATCTCTTCCCAACCAGCCCTGAATCTGTCAGCATCACCCACAAACACTACGAGACCACTCACCTGACAGATCATAATCAGATATACGGAGCACATAGTCTCCGGCATCCTCGCCTTCGCAGGATCCTCCAAGCATAATCTCAACGAACTTATCGCTTTAACATACTTCGTAAGCGCATCAACAGTCTGATACCCCTGCGGTCGATGCAATGTCGAAAACGTAGTAGCTAACGCATCAGCCGACGCATCAAGAGCTTCATTCCTCCCCAACCGCGCAGGAATATGCCGAAGAAAGTCGCCGTAGCAGGTAATATCATATCGCAGATCTGTAATCTCTAACCGTGAGACAAGTGTTTGAGTGACCATGGTTGTTTTGTTGAAAGGAACTTTGATCAACGCTTGGGTGAAAGAAATAGGCGATTTTGAAGACCGCGAACTTGAACTCGTAGTGTCATCTTCTGTGTCGATGTTTTGGACGCTTATACTGTCTCCTTGTTCGAGGGTCTGGACTTTGAACTTGTAGCGCTGTTTCCCAACGTTGATGCACGGAATATCAAGCCTTTCACACCTTGCGCATTTCGGCTGAGCTTTATCACACTATCCCCTCATTAACTCAAAAATTCTCCAACCTCAATATGGCACTAACTTACCTTTTTCTTCTGCTTCCGACAAGCATCGCAGCCCTTGTAAGATGGAACGCCAGGCATTGTTCGTCAGAGCGGTGTATCTCACCCAAAACAGATAAGATTGAGATGAGGCTTCCTTGAACTGGGGAATGGGCTGGAATCCCGAGATAGTTAAAGGCCCCGCAGACTCGTTGAGGAGGTCGAGATGTAAGCTTGGGCTCAGCCTTGGAAATGGATCTCACATGTTTTGCTCCACTTGGACGATGACGGAGCGCGCCATTTTACCTGATTTGGAATAGTGGGGATGGGGATAGGGATGAGCCACGAGATTGGCATGTTTTAAAAAAGGAAGCAATTGAGCGAGATTGAAGTATTTGTACATGATTTGTTCGTTCTGTCCGAAATTTAATGAGTCTAACTTTTGCTTTGGCGAATTAGATGGTTGAGGGTTGTTGATCCAAGGCATACAGGCCTTTATTATCCCGAGATCAGCGCTTCTGACAGACTTGCTCAGCCTTGTACGATGAGCTGCAGTGAAGATCTTTCGCCTTTCTCACTACGGTATGCGACCCGGAACTCTTGATAGGCTGAGAGTAATTGCTGGATCAAGTCGCAATCTCAAGGGAACGTTGTTTGCTACGTGACAACGGGCCTTACAAGGATTGATTTAACAGATACACCCCTTGAATGGAGGCTAAATAAAGAATCAGAAGTGCGTCTGCAAAGATTCCATCACAGAAAGCACCGTTGTTGACAGCGGAACCCGTCGTCATTTGTCTCAGTTCCGCGTCGGAATTTAATGCACGTAAAACCGCCTGAGCGAACTGACCAATCAGCCTCCCTTGCCACCAACAGGGCTGTGCACTAACATGCTGATTACAACCTCCGTCGCAGCATATTTACCTTTACGGGATATGACATGGCTTATACTTTTGACATCACTTGGCAAGACAGACATAAATTGACAATGGATCCCTCACCGACCTTCTTGGCTTTTTCAGCTCCCCCAGCAAAAAGGATAACAGTCAATGTAAACCAATCATCACCTTAACAGTCGTCCTCATGGAGAAACTACTCAATAAAGTCTTATACGGATCATCCAGCCCCCAAGGCTCCTCTTCCAATGGTTCCCAATTATTCACCATCCGTCCACACCCACAAGACGACAACCTTCTCTTCATCCTCCCCTCCAACGCACCAAAAGAATCTCCTCCTCTGTACACAATCTACAAACGTCCCAGCAGCTCAACCCTCCTAATGCACCGCGGCCCAGCCGCCCCCGAAAACATAATAGCATCAGCGACAATGCATCTCAGCACATCACGCATCGACGTGTCGGTGTTTAACCAACCAATGGTGATCAAGAACAGCAGCATGACAGGGAGTTGGGGGTTTCATACACACATGGGCAAGTTCAAGTGGAAGGTTAATCAGATGACTGGCACGGGGTTCGAGTTGTATGATCAGAATGGGAGTAAGGTGGCCAAGTATGGGAGTGCGGGCTGGACGAGGTTTGGGGAGAAGGAAGTTAGTGTTTATGTGCAGGGGGATGAGTTCTTTGTGGTTATGGTGTTGTTTTCGGCGGTGGTGTCGAAGGAGTTGAAGAAGATTATTGATGAGGTTGTTGGAGAGGTTGCGGGTGCCGTAGCGGGTGCATAAGTTCAGTGCAGCTGTACATGAGTGGACAGAGGGTGATGCAGATAAGCATGGCGTTTGGGTCAAGCCAAGACAGGATTAGTGATATCAATGCGATCGGTTTGTTTTGAAATGTCCTCGTGTAAGCGACAGCCTGAGCCTTGAAAGGAAGCCTGCCAATGCCACCGGCTCTCATGTCGACGCACTCTTCAAACTCCGAATAAACCTCGCCGGAACTCCTCCCACCAACGTCTCCGCCTCAACATCCTTGATAACAACCGCCCCTGCCGCAACAGTCGCTCCTCTCCCTATAGTAACACCCGGTAAGATCGTAGCTCGAGCTCCTATCCAACAATCCGCCTCTATACGAATCGGCAGCGCAAACGATGTACCCTGCGCTTCTCTCCTGCTGTGCATATCCGCGGCGTGAGTACCTGGACAGATACAAACTCCAGGACCTATGAGTACACCGTCTCCTATAGTAACAAGGGCGTTGTCGTGGATTGACACCCTGCGTGGTTCTGAGCAAGATGGGCTCTTGTGGGGGTTGTGAGGCTTACTCTCGGTTCATATAGACGCCGTTTCCGATGAATATGTTGCAGCCCCAGAGGAGAAAGAAGGGGGGCTCGATGGTGACGTCTTGGCCTAGTTTTCCAAACATCTCTTTTGCTACCTCCATACGTCTTGATTTTAATGATGCAAGGGTGCTACCATCAGGAATACTCTCATCGTTAAAAGAGAGCAGTCTCTTTTTTGTAGCTAATTTGTAAACCATCATTTCTTGCGAATTGCCTGTGTTAAAGCTATATGCCCCAAGTTAGATAGTTTTCTTAGGGAAGTTGGCGACACTAACTTCATGCCGCTTATCATTTTCTCAAACTCGTCACACCATGGGACCGGCACCTCACTCTGTCGGAGTTCAGCGATACGTTCCAGATTCTTACTTGATGCAGCCATCTTTGTATCTAATAAATGAGATTCTGATATGTCGGAAAAGTTGACTGTTGGTTTCAGTGGCGCATTGAGAATTTGGGGTCGAAAGAATGGGATAAAAAGCGGTGTAAGCACGGGATATTATGTCATGATTCAGCCTGAAAGGCGATAGATCGACGGACGTAGTGTCGCACACTATCAATCGGGCCTCAAAGCTTCTTTATTGTTTCAGTATAGTCTGGTGATTCAAAGTGACAACTCTGTCCAACGACATGTCAGTATTAATTCTGATTCGTCCATGTCGCTAGGGGATGACGAACTCGGCTGATTGGCGAGTAAGATGCCTGCGAGGTGCCCGAATCTAGACCCCTACTATCCCCAACTTTAGAGGTGATTTATCGATAGAATTCCTTGCGACGAACTGTATGTTGACAACACAAGTGCCCGGGTGGTTTGTGGATCAGATAAGCGTCGACGTGACGTCTAGGACTTGCAACCTTTGTCGCCGTGTCGCATTGACATCTGAAACAGAGAGCCCTTCAAAGGAAGTCTAAACCATGGGCAAGCGGGCCGAAATTGAAGATAGAACTATCGATCATGGATACCGGCATGGCGTCGAATGGGGGGCGTTCTGCGAATGCACTTGACGGCAGAAAATCTGCACATGACTGTAGCTTTGATAAGCCCTGCTCACCCTACACTTCGACCGATTGGGCGTTATGTAGTGTCTTTGGCAAGATGACGATGTCGCAAGGGAGAAATATTATTAAGAATAACCTGATGCCAGACCAGGTGCTGCTTCCCGCTAGAGTCATCTCTTTATCTGTAATGGTCTTTATACCGCCGAGCCTCCCTCCCTGGGAACGTCAACGGGGACATTCTTGACTTGCGCTCCGGTCTTGTTCGTAGAACCATCGTTGTGGCCTAGTTTCCTGTCAGTCAACTTCTAGTATCAGTATAGAAGGAGAGTCTTGAGCCTACCTGCGTCTCTGATAACTTCAGATTGCTCTCCAACCTCTTGTTCCGTGTCTCGTCCTCCTTCCTGTGAACCTCGTTGACCATCGACAGCAGACGATGCATCACCTACTAGAACTTCCTCCGACCTCTGGCTCAACTTCCTCCAAAGCATGGCGCTAATGCAGATCGCCAAAAAACCAGCAGTCGTAACACCCATGACAATCTTGCCTGGATGTGATGCAATGTCATCATCAATCTCCTCAATAGCCCAGGGATAACACTCTGAGTTGACGATGATGAAGATTCCAAGGCCAACATAGAGGAACGGTACCAACCTGCGGGCATATTTCTGAGCAATGTGTAGAACATGCTTTTGCCGCATGATGAGATATGCAGCGAAACACCATACGCCAAGCATGATGTAGTAAACGACTATATATATAGCCAGCTCTCCAGCTTTCGCTTCTGCAAAGAGAGGAATATACGTGCTGATATTGTCGGCGCCATTCATGACAGTAATGGAAGCTACCTTGAAGACACTCTTGAACCCATCGGCAGTTGTCAACTCTTGATCCAGAGACTCCTCCTCATCCTCATCCTTGCTAAAGATATAACTCAGAATCCACCATATACCCAGCAATATTGGCAACAGACCGAGAAATCCAATTGGTTCGGCAGGAATGAGTAGCGACGCTCCAAAGCCAATCATGCTCACGGCGACAATGACCGTAAACCCGACATATTGTCCGATAGCGATCTTGGCAGGCGTGAGCGATCGACTCGTCGTAGCCTCGGCGAAGAACGCGACGAGAACGAAAATGTCGTCGATGTTGGTGATGGCGAATGTCGCACAAGCTGTGCCAATCGCCTGACCAAAGTCGAGACCCATGATGATGAGGGATGCAGGGAAAAGGATGGGGAGGGCCAGAGCTGAAGTGTCAGATAAAGTTGGCCAGCCCCTAGAGTTGATCAGTATGCTTAAACCTTAATGAGATACTCTGTGACTGATTTGTTAATTGCTCAAGGGAGAAAATTTGTTCACCGCGTGTACGCAACTACCGGATAACTTGAACAAAGCCGACTTGGCATCATCAGGAGTAAACTTGGCGATCCACATTTATACGACGAACCCAGTCATGTTTTTAATATGTATATTAACAGCCCTCGCGACGTGCACACAATGATGCCCTGAAACTAATTCGTGTTCTAGACGAAATGCTATGTACGCGTCAAGAGACGATCTCAGGGCCCATATCGTTTATTTTGAGCATGTTTCGGGGTGTTTTGATGGGTGATGACGACGTTGGGTGATGGGTTCTTGGCTGGTGGTTAGTTTCCGGGTTGGGTTTAGCGAGGGTGGAAGAGTGGCAGTGCAAAAGAGTGCTACTGTGCTTGGCTGGTCTTGTCTGTTGGATATTATTCTGGGCATCCCTTGAAAGATGGGCAATGTCCATATCAATTCAGCATGATTTGAACAACAACTTTCTCATTGTACTCGCTCTTCTTGACCTTTGTTTTCTTGTTGCTCTTGTTCACATCTCTTGCTGCTCTGAACAGCTATCAGACAAATGCCAATGTTTTGATGAAACGCCTTGGCTTTTGATATCCGCTCGTGGTTATCCGACAAATCAGTCAAAACTCGGAAATTGGTTTAACCGAGGCATGTCTACCCGTCTCGGATCCTGAATGCGGTCGAGCTTTGCAGATATTCACATGTAAAGGGTCCTCGATGTAAGTGCTCCGATGAACTCTCCATCTACGAAACATATCCGGAAGTACGGGCTAGAGGCTAAAAGCTATGATTACAGGGCTTCGAGCGTGCACCTACCCTGGTTCTTATTCGGTGGGACTCTCGCCATAGTGACCATCATCATGTAGGTTACACCGACCAGCTTGCATGCCAGTTGAGGTTAACCCGCGAAGTATCCTGTTGAAGTTCCGAAGCTGTAACACCCGTCGAAATCCTCGGATGACCGTCATTCGCGTGCCACCAAGACAGCGAACGCCGATAGAGCGACATAACCTACAGACATTGAACCGAGCGAATCCATCTATCAAGTACAAGGATGTTAGAAAGCAATCAAGTGTGAGCTCAACAGAAGTCAGCCTGGCAGAGATATGGTACGTCGAAATGCTACAAAGCTGGAGTCATGCTAACAGTGATTGCTATGAAGTGCTGTATGTCTTGAGACTCTAGTGGATGAGGAAGATGTACGGCGGTTGACATGCGAGCACGTGTTCCATACCAAATGCTTGGACTCTTGGTTCAAGGAACATCATGTCGACTGCCCACTATGCAAATGCATCTTCATCCCGAATTAATGTATAATGAACAAAGTCTGTTATCAAAGCGCGCGTCGACTGAGAAAAAGGAAATGGGTGTTATTTGAAAGACTATATAGCTCGAATCTATGTAAACATTATAAGAGTACAGAAGATGAAGCAGATAGATACGAAAGGAAAATGATTGTCAACAGAGGCAGACCCTGTCGTCGCTCCAGGAGCCAGAAACGACGGACAGACAGAGGTGTCCCAGAGACGAAAACCGGGAAAGAAATGAAGGCTCTACAATAGAACCACCTTGACATGGCCACTTCCTCCTCAGCGTAGGGCATTCTAAGCCTGGGTGATCTTAGGCTGAGCAGCAGAGCCCTTGGTGGTTTTGCAAGCAGACTTCTTGCCCTCGGCCTGGGTAGCCTGGTGCTCAACAGCCTGGACCTTGGTGGCTTGGTGCTCGTTGTTGCGGACCTTGGTAGCGAGGGTCTTGGGGCTGTCGGCCTTGACGTTCTTGTTCTCGTTGGTGTTGTCCTTGTCGTTGGTGTTCTTGGTCTCATCCTTGTACTGGACTTTGGTGGCCTGGGGCTTGCTGTTCTGGACCTTGGTAGCCTTGGGCTGCTTGTTCTCAACCTTGGTGACCTTAGCCTCAGTCTTGCCAGACTTGTCCTGGTTCTTCTGGACCTTCTTGTTGTCGACCTTTGCGGCCTTGGTGGCCTTGGGCTGCTTGTTCTCAACCTTGGTAACCTTGGCCTGGTGCTTGACAGAGTCATCACCGACCTGAGCGTACTGAGTGTTGTCGTCCTCAACCTTGACGACCTTGGTAGCTTTAGCCTTGGGCTTCTGAACCTTGGTGGTCTTGGGCTTAGGGTTGGAAACCTTGTAAGCGTCGTTGTTCTGCTTCTCAACCTTCACCTCAGCAGCCTTGGTGGCCTTTGGCGCAGATTTCTGAACCTTGCTAGCCTTGGCAGTACCGATGAGACCGCGGGGAGCGTCCTCAGTGGGAGGGGTAGTAGGGACCTGCTTAGAAGAGCAGCCCTTATCAAAGACAAAGAGAGTGTCGCCGCGGGCAGGAACCTTAGCAGCAGCAACCTTGTAAAGCTTACAGACAGGAGTGCTTGATCCGCTAGGAAGACCATACAAAAAGCTCTGGCAAGAAGTATCTGCCTCAGCAAGAGCCTGGCAGTCCTTAGCAGTAGCAGCGGTAGTAGTCTTGAACGGCTCAACATCACCGCTCGCAGAACCAGAAGCAGCACAGTTGCACTTCAAAGATCGACGAACAAGAACCTTCTTAGGCACAGAACCCCAAGGCTCAGAGGTAGTAGGTGCAGAAGTGGGTACCCGATCAGCAGCACACTGCTTATCAAAGACGTGAAGACCATCCTTGCGAGCAGGAACTTCGGAAGCTGAGACCTTGAAAAGGAGACAGCTGGGGTGCGAGTGACCCTTGACGAGACCAAAGGCAAAGCTCTTGCAGAAGTCATCGGAGGCACAGAAGGTCTGGCAGTCGATGGCGGTGTCAGCTTTGCCGGTATGGTAAGGTTGAACCTTGCGGTTGGAAGAGGCGCTGGGAGCGATGTTGCACTTTTGGGTGCTGGAGGCAAAGGGGGTTGCCATGGCGGAGGCCATGGAGAGGGAAAGGAGGGTGAGAGAGTACTTCATTGTGACTGAGACTGTTGAAGAGATTGGGAAGAGTAAAAGAATGTGGTTGAAAGAGTGTGGTGAAGATGAATGAGAGTGTTTGTTAGAGTGTTTGATGCTGTGATGAGAAAACTTGAAGTTGATGAGAGAGAACTCAAGTATTTATCCTCGAAACATCCAAACCTTTAGCGTAGTCTGTTAATGTAGTTGAGAGGAGTCTTTTCCTAGTGACGCGTTTGTCACGCTATTCAGTGTACAAAGACCCTCAACATGCAGGTCTGCATGAATCTGAAATCGATAGTCTGGGAGCTAACGCTCAAAAATCTTCAGATTGATGATCGTGATGTGGGAAAGGAGCATCTTCTTGACGCAGCCGGGCTCAGGAGTTGAATGATCTGGCTTTGGTGTAGATGGTCAAGGTCTTGTGGCTGGCTGAACTGTTGGTATCATCCCGGAGGTCATGCCGGGAAACAGGAGGATGTCTAATTTGCGCTACGCCCTTGGAGACCCGACTTTCATTCTCAATTGAGATCTCGTGGGCTTGAGAGACAGCTAGCTTTCCCCTGGCGTGATGGGGACAGGTGAGGTATGCAATTCCATCTCGTGCAACCCGCCCTTCGTGATAGATTACTCTTGTGTTCGAAGACATCTACGAAGTTACTTGTCCTTATCTTCTTCACTCAGCTAGATAATCCTCTTGGCTTGACTTCCGGGAGATCCAGTATCGGCTGGTACTACTCTCGAGTAGCTCCGAAGGGGCTCTTTCGATCGTCTCATCATCCATCCGGAGGTTGGTCTCGATCCCGAAATTGGTCATTTCGTCGGCGAAGACGCACGTATGAGCTTTCTTACCTACACGCCCGACAGCCCATTCTTCCCGATTCTCAAACACATTGTGGAATCACCATGGGCTCTGTTACGGAACTATTGATTCAGATTCATGCAAGCTTCTACTCTGCCATACGCAGCTTCACTCAGCTTCCACTACTGCCACTCTTCAAATTCGTAAGCTCTTTTCTGAGCTACTTCAAAATGAATGGTTAAGTCGATTTTTGAAACCTTCAGCCACTCTTAGCCTCAATATTGAGGCCTTCGTACTCAACCCCTGCTGCTTGCCATCCTTATACATTTCTCCCGACAGAACATCAAAAAAGTCAGCTCGGCAAAATGTTTCTTCCGTTTCATCCGAATACAATACAAGAACCTCTATTGGTGAAAAGTGCCGATATCCATTTATATCCGAAAGCTTGTCACTGAAGCTAATGTCGGAGCGGGAAGTGGGATGATCCGCGGGAAGACACAACACAGCTATGACCGTTGACAGGCCTGCTCGCTGATATCATGGTCCAATCAAGACCCCTCCCCCCTGTTGGTAAGAGTAAGAATAGTAACTGTAGGTGTCATTGTCCGCAGATCGGACCAGGTTGTTGAGCTTTGGTTCCAATGACGTGGATATTTATGCGGGCTTAGTCGAAACGTTTTCTGGGGCGCACTGTATGCAGTAGTTTGGACGCTGGCCGTTTCATGATGAGTGGATCGAAGAAAAGGCGATGCACAGCCACTTAATACAAGGAGAATAATATCCAAAGACCAATTGAAAACTACCCGGGAGCTGTTGATTAATGGTAGATGTTCACGAAATATGAACTATATGGTGAACAGGATCAAGGTTGGTACTGACTGGGCATACTGTCTACACAACAATGCCTAGCTATCGATGTGAACTCGAGTGTTGTAAAGTGATTGGAAAAGTCAGTAAGAATTATTGTGAACAAAATAATGATTGGACCGTGAATAATAGCCAAGTTCTATTCATAACTCGAATAATCCCTTGTGCAGAGCCTCAGCAGAGCCTCAGCCACGATTCATCAGCAGTTACTGCAAGCCTCTAACCCACGAACAAGCTTTTAGCGCAAACCTACAGACTTCTTCCAGCCTCCTGGGTTCCGACGTAAAGGAACCATGATTTGTTTCAACGGCATGTGGGGGATCGGCCCAATGCTGGCAAATAACCAGCGATCATTTCTTCCCAGGCGTAATGAACGACGGAACTTTCCGTCCAGCGAATGGAAGCATGACCACTAATGATTGACGAGATTCTTGATCGAATGGAGTTGAAGGCAGACATAGCATTGTGACTATAACATAGAACACGTCATGCTGTGAACCAGTAGACGGCTACTGACTAACCACCAAAGATCATACTTTCTGTGCCATGTAACTCTAGAAGATTTACCTCGACTGAACTCATAATGGGGCACGTAAGCTCGGGACCGTCAGCAGAGGCATTGTTTACATGCATGATGTGAACCTGGCTCCAGCCTCAATTTGCATGGCCATCGATACTGCGATGCTGCCAACTCCAGCAGGTCAAAGCGTCTGATCTTCACGTCGTTACGGAAATAGCTGACGCGGTCATGAAGAGTTGCGGAACAATGCTGTCTATGAGATCCTTGAATATGATCGGCTCAACAGGTATAAAGGAATCATGAAATCTCGACAAAGACTGACCTTTCACTCACCAACACAATCACTTCAATCAAACATCTTCACACTCTCTCAACACTCTTTCCAATTACTCACATCAACTTCAACTTCAACTTTCAAGTTCAACCACTTTCATCATGAAGACCACCATCGCCATGCTCACCGCCTCAATGGCCACCGCCATCCTCGCCCACCCCTTCGACACCCGCTCTCAGCAATGCAACATCGCGCCCTCCGCCACTCCCTCCGCCAAAATCCAACCCCTATCCTCCCCAACCGCCTCCACCGCCAAGGCCTGCCAGAAGCTCTGCGCCGCCGACTCCTCCTGCAAGAGCTTCATCTTCGGCCTTCCCGCTAATGCCAAGGCTCCCACCTGCAAGCTCTACTCCGTCCCTGCTGCCCAGGTCCCTAACCAGGGAAACAACCTGTATGTCTTTGACAAGGCGTGCTCTGACAAGGCTGTGCCCAACACCAAGCCTACGCAGGATAAGCCGCGCGGTGAGGTGAAGAGCAAGGCTGCGCGGGATCTTGTCTGCAACACTGCGCCTTCTGGGGCCAGTAACAGCAAGATTCAGCCTTTTGCTACGCCTAGTGTTAAGACGGCGGAGAAGTGCCAGGATGCTTGTGATGCTCAGGCGTCTTGCCAGAGTTTCCTGTTTGGTCTTCCTGCCGATGCCTCTGCGCCTGTGTGCAAGCTGTACAAGGTTGCTCCCTCCAAGATTCCTCGTCGTGATGATGAGCTTTATGTCTTTGCTAAGGGATGTCCTGCGGCTAAGGTTCCTACTACTGCTCCTACTCATGATGAGCCCCGCGGACAAGCTCCTTCTGAGAAGCAGGCTGATAACAAGAGCGGCACCAAGACTGAGAGCAAGAATGATGGCAAGGATCAGGCTCAGACTGGTGAGAAGGCCAAGACTTCTGCAAAGGCCAACAACAACAACGCTGGCAACAACGAGCAGAAGCACAACTAAGTGACAACTCCTCACTGACACTGCCATGAGGAACACTGGAGGGTGATCGAGTTTCAGCTTTGGATGGTTGCAGCTTGGGCTGGGTTTGACACAGCACGAAAAGTAATAGGGGAGCACGGTATCTCAGCTTAGGATATCTGGATGGGGATTTGAACTTGTACTAGACATTCGTTTTGTTCGGACTTGCAGTTTGCTTTAGTTTCTTTTTCTATAGTCAATAGATCGGCCGATCACTCAATTCTCTCTGCTTTTCACTTTGACGTGATATATCCTTGACTTAATTTAGTATTATCGGACTTCAAGCCATCTCATTGCGATTAGAGCTAGGCTACTTTGACTGAGCTTCTTTTCTCTCACTCATCTCCAGCCAACCTTTCGACTCTAAGCTATGGTAAAGCCTCGTTTAGAACTTGTTTACACTACCAGTCAGACCTGAGATAGTTTCTTATAGCAAGGGATAATCTGTGAGTCCCATTTAGCTTATGGTGTTTCGTTGAGAGATGTCCAGTCAACTGAAGGAGTGCCTGCGAATTGCTTCATCATGGCGGAAAAGTGGGTCACAGCTTTATCGCGAATGCCTTCATCAATTGGACCTTAGGCTTTGTCTGCAGAATGCAAGCTCCGATCACCATAATTTCACTCTAAACCGATCATGACTGACTTGAAGTATTTAATTTTATTCTCTATTCTATTTTAAATGAGGTTCTTCAACTCCTGCTTCGCCCTAAACCGTCTTAGGTTATCAGCGATAAGCCCCTCCGCACCCTGAGGTCTTCCACCAGCCGCATGCGGCGACACAATAGTATTAGGAGCCTTCCAGATCCTGCTCGGCTCAGGAAGCGGCTCAGTCTCAAACACATCCAGCGCCGCACCGCCAATCTCTCCCTTCTCAAGCGCATCAACAAGCGCATCCTCATCAACAGATGTACCGCGCCCCACATTGACGACCCACGCGTGGTTGGGCAATTGCTTCAGGCGCTGAGCGTTAAGAACATGGCGCGTGGAGTCAGAGCCAGGGAGAATCATGACAAGCGCGTCGGTCTCGGGGAGGAGTGTGTCGAGATCGTCTTCGCTGTAGACTTCAATTCCGTTGCGGACGCCCTTTCGGCGCGCAATGCCCCGAACGTCGGCGCCGAGGCCGATGAGCTGCGGGGTGAGGGTCTTTGCAATGTTGCCGAAGCCCCAGATGAGAACACGAGCATCGCGCAGTGTAGTGAATGCGTTTTTGGGTCTATCGGGCTGAGGACCGCCCAAATGACCGGGCCATTTTCCCTGGAGTTGATAATCGCGCATCTCGTAGAAGCGGCGCGCGGCGTTGAGCAGCAGACCCAGCGCATGCTCAGCGACAGTGTGATCGTGTAGACCCGAACCCGTTGTGATTTTAATCTTGGAGGCGTCAAAACCAGCACCCAGAACATCATTTGGCCCAGCGGCGAGGGATTGGATCCATTGCAGGTTTGTGAGGCGCTTTGCGGCGTCTTTTAGGTTCTCGGGTGTGTTTGTCCAGGTGACGAGGATCTCAGCATCGACGTGCTCTTCGGGGATGGTCTTTTTTACGTCGTAGGGGAAGAGGTCGACGGAGAAGCCCTCGAGGCTCTGGACGTCGAGTTTGAGGGATGTTGGGTAGAGGAGCTTCATGGCGGGCAGTTTGTGAGTGTATGAGGAGATGAATCTTGGTGAGAGGAGAGTTTGCAGGGAGTGGGAGGTATATGTACGGATGCCGAAGCGTGGAGATGAGCGCATGATGGGCAACATGATGACATCGGAAAGAAGGCCGTTTTTGTAACAATGAGGCCAATCACAGCTCGTCTTTTACGTTGAAGCCGAGGCCGGAGGAGCCCCGCCGTGGGGGAGGGAGGAGTTTTGGGGGTGATCTAGCGAGCAATTGAGGGTTGGGATTGGTTAGATCTTCAACGGACCCCAAATCCCGCGGGGTGGCAGAGTTCAATGGAAACGATGAGGGCGAGAGTGCACCTTTTGTATTCTCATCATGTGAAGCTGGTGATGGAGAAATTGGGCGTTATGATGTGACGTCACGCATGGTATTTTGACGATAAGATATGGCTTATCGATAATGAAATCCATTGTACGGATACGGCAGCATGCGAATAACCTGACACTAAATGCAACACCTTGCTGATAGAACGATTGATGCTGGTAGGGAAAAGTCAATAATCTAGATGCACAGCACATGAAGAAAGAATCAATACAAGTTTACTCCAGTATTAAATGAAAAAGGAAAGAACAGAAGCCGGATGAGAGGTTTCTGTTTTGGTCTCGGAACGCATTACCCTAGACCTGCCAGGACCTGCCAGGAAGTGAGTAAATTACCGAGTAACCACTTAATCGCAAATGTACTTTGGACGATCGGTTGGCAATATTGCGGTTCAAAGGTCCTATCCCAGGGCTGTTCCGAAAAGACTTAGCTAACACTGCATCGAGTTATGCTTGGACACTGCGCGTGCTTCTTCACCGACCTTCCCTCGAGACTTGACGTGGTGACCCCAGAAAATTCACAGCCTCGCTTGGAGATTGTGTTGCCTGGTCTTACAACCTCATTGCCTTCCAAAAACTCGCATTACATAAATATTACGCTCTCGATCATTAAGATTTGTAAAAGAAGACTCGTCAGAAGTGGTCTTTGTCTGTAATTTCTGCGCAAAATGGAGCTGGCTGGAGGCCGCCAGTCGAATCTGACACCCTGAATCTGGATAGCGCGATGGGTCGGGGATTAAATACTGGCCCACGCGAGCTAACAGCGCCTTGTACTGGGGTAGTCTATAGCCCTATTCTCAAGGCTCAGAAATGACAAGACGGTACCTGGCGGCGCTCGTAAAGAAACCCACGACTAAGATAAATCCCTCATCCTCCACCAACGGCGGAACTCCCCTCTTTGTTTGTGCCAGATGACCTTTTTCTCAGGGCTTGTGAAAGGAGCAAGAAATGAGAGTTTCCAAAACACCCCAGGGAGTTTGCATTGACGCGCTGCTTTGTCCTGGTTCATCGAGAAGTTAATCGCGCTTTGCCACAGGATTACATCTGTTCCCGTTCACTAATGTACCCGGCTAGCAAACCAAGTGTCCGGTTTAAATCTCGCGATCATTATTTAATCATGATATGACATATTAAGAAGTAATCTCTCGTACAGCATCGAGTGGCTTGCGAAACGACCGTGACAGCGTTGCACTGGCGGGGACCCTGAACGCTAGGACCCGGCGCTAAAAAGCTTGTCTCTCGCAGCCAAGACGTCGTAAATCGAGCCTCTTGATAACCTGCATCTAAACGTGAGTGGGCTGGCAGCTGCGCCCGTCGCTAGTGTCTCATCTCGGACACCTCATTTCATCCAGGCTTTGTTTCCTCACTGCTAGCGAGCTGCCAGATTCCGGCTAGAGGGAGGGGTCCGTTGACAAAACCTGGATCATGTTACATTTGCTGCAACCCATACACCCACTTGCTCGGAAAGAAAAGGCTTGTTTTCTCTTAGCTCTTTGGATGTCGGTGCTTAATTCTGTCAATGGAGTGCATTGATCACATTGTGCCTTTGCTGCATTAGTTAGACTGAGCTTGCATACGCGACAGCTTGCCCAGTTCAGGGACATGCCGAACCGGATTACCTAGAACGATCGACGCTGCGCCTCCTCAGCTAAGGATTTCGTCCAATGTTATCGTGTCTTGATATTCCCTCACTCGTGCCCTGCATATCGAGTCAGACCGTGCACGAGGAACCAAGACAGTTCCAAGACTCCCCACGATTCCTTCGCGTCATAGCTCAAGGATTACTCGTTTAAGCGTAACCAGCTTGCTTATTGGCATCGAGGCAGTGCACATGGTGACCAACCACATGCCCTAGAATGGCCAATCGTGTACGCATGAAACACCAAGTTGGTGATATCTCAACCACAGTATTGGTACACTCCCAGGGCTAATCTAATATCATGGCACTGAGGAGGGCGGACGCTAAACGGCCTCCACATCCCTCTCGTTTATCGACACCGGTTTTTAAGTTCCCTACGCCTCTTGATTCAGGCCCTGTGGAGAAAAGGGATCGAGAAAAGAGAAAAGTCACTAATCCTGCTTTGAACGTGGAATTAAAGGCGGAGCTGAGCTATGATCTGAGGATTGTACCTTTGTTATGGACTCACTTATACGAAATACTTCAGCCAGCCTTTACGAGTCGCTTAACGTGAGCTGTCCTGGAAATGATGAGCGATTATTCTGTTATCCACATGCCAAAACAAATATCAGGGCTCGCATTCTCCCAGCTTCTCCTGCCGTTTTACCATTCTTTTCTACTCTGTTACTGCCTCTGACATCTCATCCCTTCTCACTTGGTTACCTGTCCTCTCACCTTCAACATGATTGAAGACGAGAAAAAGGACGCCGCTCTTTTCGGTGAGCGCATTCACTGGAACGATGACGATGAAGCCGTTCGGGTTTCGCGTCATGGTGAACGGCGCTCTCGTAGGCGGTCTCGCTCTCGCTCAAGGGATTCGTTGAGTATTCATAGAGCGGGCTCGAGAAATCGCGCTGACCCGTCGCTTGTTCTTCCTGTCACCTACCGCACAGTGTAAGTCTGGAAAACCGAAGCTGGGTATAGGTACTCACAGTCGCGTAACAGGTCATTCAATATCGAGGAGTCAAAGGGGAAAGAACAAGCTGAACTAGCCAAGGCAAGGGACGTTACGACAAAAGGTAAGATATTCTCGCATGACTCTACTAGGTTGACATGAGCTAACAACGATGCGTGTGACAGCTTTGACGGACCTCGAGTGGCATACCATCGCCCCCTTCGACGTCGAGAAACGACTCACTACTTCATCCACCGCTGGCCTTTCGACCGAACAAGCTGAGAGGAGACAGCGCGAATATGGCAGAAATGCACCATCTCCCGCCAAAACCCACTGGTTCAGAACAATCTTCCTATACTTCTTTGGCGGTTTCGGAAGTATTCTGCTTACGGGTTGTATTCTCGTCTTTGTCTCGTGGAAGCCATTGGGTGATCCTCCTGCTGTTGCCAACCTGGTGAGTCTCTCCATTCTCTGACTTTTGATTGATCTTGCTAATTTTTGAAAGGCACTCGCCATTGTACTCCTCGCCGTTTTCTTCATCCAAGCACTCTTCAATATGTTTCAAGACTGGTCTACCTCACGTACCATGTCCTCAATCAAGAATATGCTTCCTGAAGAAGGCCATGTTATTCGCGATGGTCATCTCGTTGACCTCAATGCTGCGGACATTGTCCCAGGCGATGTCATCAGGGTCAAGGCTGGTAACAAGCTCCCCGCTGATATTCGCTTGATCGAGGCTTCCTCCGACGTCAAGTTTGATCGTTCAGTCCTTACAGGAGAGTCTAAACCTGTGGCGGGTACTGTGGATCATACTGATACCAACTACCTTGAGACGCATAACATTGGCCTGCAAGGTACACACTGTATACTCGGTTCGTGTACTGGTATTGTAGTTGCTACTGGTGACAGGACAGTGTTTGGACGTATCGCGAGTTTGACGAACGAGCCCAAGGTCCAGATGACGACGCTTGAGAAGGAAGTACTCTACTTTGTCATCATCATTGCCAGTATCATGATAAGTATGATCGCTGTTGTCTGCATCATTTGGTACGTCCCCTCCACTACCTTACCCTTCCGTTATGGCACTGACATACTTCAACAGGGGCGCGTTCCTGAAAAAGAAGCATCCCGACTTCATCAACGTGCCAACCCTCATCGTCAACTGTGTCAGCGTCGCCATCGCTTTCATCCCCGAAGGTCTTCCCATCTCCATCACCGCTGGTCTCACCATCACCGCCAATTTGATGAAGAAGAACAAGATTCTTTGCAAGTCCCTCAAGACTGTCGAGACACTTGGGTCCGTTTCGGTCGTCTGCTCTGACAAGACTGGCACTCTTACCACTGTAAGCTTCCTCTGTACCTCCTGTTTGAACTACGCTGATATGTTTATAGGCCAAGATGGCGGTCTCTGACTGCGCAGTCGGAGGACTCAACATGACCATCGAGAACGCTCGCGGCAAGTTTGGCCAGTCCAAATCTGCTACCCACCCGATCATCCAGCTTCGTGCTTTGGCTGCTCTTTGCAACGCATCTGAGTTTGATGCCGCTACAAAGGACGCTCCGCTGACTGATAGGAGGATCTTTGGTGATGCGACTGATCAAGCTGTCCTCCGATTCGCCGAATTTGTTGATCCCAGCAGTGTTGATTACTTGCGTGCTTGCTGGAACAAGATCTATGACCTTGCTTTCAACAGTAAGAACAAGTTCATGATTCGTTGCTTTTCCTGCGCCAGGAACGAGGCTGTAGCTGCTACGCTTAGCAAAGAGACCGCGTTCAACACCGACGATATGTAAGTACTCACCATGGCACTCAAGATGAACCTTCTAACCATGGCATTTAGCCTCCTGACCATCAAGGGTGCTCCTGATGTTCTTATCGGTCGCTGCTCGCACTATGTCTCTGAGCATGGCGAAACTATCCCTCTTAATGCGGCTATGCGGGCTACGGTGGAGCAGTTGAAGAACATCTACTCTTCACAAGGTAAACGATGTTTGTTGCTTGCTCGCAAGATCGTCAAGGGCAGTGAACTTCCCAAGAATAGGGAGACGAGTGAGTTTGAGCACGCAGTTACACGGGAGTCAAACACTGGCCTTACGTTGGTTGGAATGGTTGCTATTGTCGATCCCCTCAGGCACGACATTCCTCATGTTGTCAGCACGCTGCGCGGCGCTGGTATCCGAATCGCCATGGTACGTAACCCCCCTCACGATGTACCCGTAGTATAAACTGATGATCCAATAGGTCACTGGTGATTTTGCCCTCACTGCCCTAGCCATCGCCCGCGAAGCCGGTATCGTTACCTCCCAAACTGTCGATGACAGCACAGCCCTCCAGCGCTACAGCCCCGACGATACCAAAGATTCACCTATCTCCCACCTCGGTGCCATCGTCCTCAGCGGTCCAGAGCTCATGTCTCTCAATGAACATCAGTGGAAGACACTCACTCACTATGAGGAGATCGTATTTGCACGGACAACGCCGGAACAGAAGCTTCGAATCGTTCGTGAGTTCCAGAAAGGCAATGTTGTGGCCATGACGGGCGATGGAGTCAATGATGCTCCATCACTTAGGGCTGCTGATGTTGGTATCTCGATGGGTAGTGGCTCGGATATTGCTATGGAGGCGGCGGATATGGTTCTGCTGGATACTTTCTCATCTATCATTATTGCTGTGCAGTATGGTCGGGTTGTGTTTGACAATCTCAAGAAGGTATGTCTTGGACGTGCTCTATGTAAAGGATCACAGACTGACATTGATCCTAGGTCATCTCATACCTCTTGCCTGCCGGCTCTTTCTCAGAGTTCTGGCCCGTCATGGCTTTTGTAGCCTTTGGCCTGCCCCAAGCTCTGTCTTCATTCCTTATGATCATCATCTGGTAAGTATCCCTGCTGCTTGTAGCCCAACACTTACTAACTTTGGCTAGCTGCTTCACCGACTGCGCCGCCGCGACAATGCTATCCTACGAAAAGCCCGAAGCCGATGTCCTAACTCGTCCCCCTCGCAACATCAAGAAGGACCGCCTAGTCAACTGGCAGCTCATCCTTCAGGCATACGGAGTCAACGGTGTCCTCCAAACAGTCGCCTCCTTCGCCATGGCATTCTGGTATCTCCAGCGTCAGGGCATCCCCTTCAGTGAGCTGTGGTTCAGCTTCGGAAAGCTTCCTGCTGGTATTGATCCAGATTACTACCTGGCCAAGACCAACGAGGCTTCGTCTATCTACTTTGTCAACCTTGTTGTGATGCAGTGGTTCAATCTGATGGCGACTAGAACTCGTCGACTCAGTATCTTTCAGCATCCGCCACTGTTCAACCCGAACACGCAGAACTGGTACCTGTTCCCTGCTATCATCTTTTCGCTTGCTATGGCTATCTTCTGGCTGTACATCCCGCCTCTGCAGCCTGTTCTGGGAACGACGCCTGTCCCTGTTGAACACTGGTTTCTTCCTTTTGCTTTTGGTATTTTACAGCTTTTGTTAGATGAAGGTCGCAAGTTTTGTGTCCGGAGATGGCCTCATGGAATATTAGCCAAGTTGGCTTGGTAAGAGATGTGTCGCCTTTGGCCTGTTCCTGGCCTCAGCGCGGGCACTCTAGATTAGGGCTGTTACTCTTTGGGTACGACCTTAGATAGACACACAAGTAGCGCATATGTATTCGTTATTCCTAACTGTGATGTATTCACGTGACAGTTTCTGAGCATTCACCGTGACTTGTTGTGGAAGTTGGGTGGCTGAGAGCTTATATCACCACAGAGAACTTAGTTAACTTGATGACGTCAACAATAGTACCCTTGGTGCTATAGAAGTGGACTAATTGGTCGCTTTCTGTAATAGGCCTTGAGAATTTAGGTTTCTTGTTAGACTTCAAGTCATCAAAGCTTGTGTAGCTAAGTTCTGTGTGGTGATTTGAAATCTTAGTCACGGATCCCAACTGCAAATAACACATGTAGCTCACTGTTTAGACTTCATACCACTTGGACGGACCTCCTATAGCATAAGAGTATTTATGAACCTACTTAATGTTTCGAAAAGTAGATCTCGGACACATTGACAGTAACACCAAACTTTTCAATACTCTTTCAGACATAAACTTTAAAATTAGGTATAAAGGAAGGAAAGGTATCTCCCTCTTCTTTAGCCTCTCTTCTCAACCTGTATCTCTTTTCTTTCTCTCTACGCTTTATCTTGTGGTGGAACTGTTGGCAAATATATCCTATAACCCAAGCAATGGATCCTTTCCCCTTCGAACGATTGCCTGTCGAGCTCAAGATAAAGATCATTAGACTTGCTATTCCCTCGGTCATAACACCCATTGGAACGAGCATGGCCGATCGCTTTACACTTGAAGATGATAAGGAACTGAGCCGAATTCGTGATTCATGTCCGGAAATCAAGGTAATATGCAATCGAATTCGTTACCTCGTGGCATGTTCACGTGGACAAGAAGTATTTCGACTTGACCCTCTACACGACGCATTCGTGGTAAATGAGCCAAGTTTTCCTATGTTTGGGGTATCTGAACTACCCCAAGAGCAAGGGCTAGAATCCTCTTAGCAAGCAGATCTTCCTATCCGGCGCATCGTTTGCCGGCTCTTAGGGCCTCCCCTCTCAAGAGGAGCTCCAGGTTTGTCCCCTGCGTTTGGATCAAAACTGACTAGGGGTATTGACATCACTACAGGACTTCAAACAGGTAAAGTTCTACCGGAGAATGGGGAACAGACGTACGCCCAGATGCCATTTGAATACTCGTCACCTATATGTTCTCGCACCCCAATGCTCAAGGCGTTCACCTTGGTCATAGACGCCTGTGAGAGGGGCTGGCATATTGAGGGCTTTCAGCAATATGGGCCCAATACCATTAGCCGGCGGCCTCCAAATAACCTTTGGGGGATCGCAAGACGCGATCCCTGGCAAGAACATGGTAGTTTCAACAATGTTGCTTCTCTGCGGCTTCCGTCTGATACTGGTATTCCCTGGATGTTCACAACAATGGTCGACAATCTAAGTGATCCTAGAGATCTTATCAGAGGCGCATCTCGGCAAGATGTACCCAGGATTGGCTTCCATGGATACAGTCGAGGCAACATGTCCCAGGGAGGGAAGTGGCCTGGTTTCAGATACTGGACTGAGACGAAGAAGATTGACTTTAGGCCTTTATCGTGGGCAGAGGTTCAACCTTGTATGAAGGACTATCACAGAATATCGTCCTGGCGTAGCCATCCTGAATTCATTGCTCGACTGTGGATAAATCGGCCAGGTGAACCGATAGCTGCTGAGCAGTCACAGTACGGTTGGATTGAGGTAAGACCTCCCGAAGAAGGCGATGATCCTTGGGTAGAGCAGGTGGCAACAACGTGGAAAATGGTTCGGGATACATTGTTGAAAATGAACGAGAATATGAATCTCGAGTGGCGGTTTGAAAACAAGTGAGGGACTGAGAACGAAAGCCTGCTATCAAGTGGCTAGACTGGAAATAAGAAGAAATGACAAAGGAACTTCAATGTATTTAAAAAGGCTAGTTTCAAGCAATCTGAATATTTCTCATAAGCTGCCACTAGCAGTTCTTGATCGTTGGGAGTCGCTAATGTAGGACAGAATACTTGTACATGCTCTGTGAGCATGCTGAGCCAAGCAGTCAAGCGAGAAAAATGCTACATCACTTCTGTTTTTGGGGGTAAGGCAATAGTCAGTAAGGAGTGCCCTAGTGAAATCGCTTGGTCATCATCATGTCGGTAATGGTCAGACTATTGCCAGGCAAAGACATTGAAACAAATTCCTGTCAACCGTAACCGCCACAGGTTCTTTTCTGGCACGCTCAGAATGCAAAATTGTCCTGTTTGACATACTCTCAACCTAATCAAAGATCTCGAAGGCGATTCCCGGCGATAAACGAGTAGTAAGATCTAAGCAAAAGCAAGAATGTGAAGAGAGAATGATACTTGAGCAACCTTGATCAGTCCCCTCCAAGGTAGATCTCGCCTCAACAACTACTCAGGCAAACTGGTTGGAATATGCAGATTGCTTAGACAGCCAAGCCTCTGAATTCCACCAAGAAAGTTCGCCGTCCTCTCAAAACCCAACACTAGCAGAGTTTTCCAAAATCTCAGCTCGCCCCAATGAGCTCAATATTACCAGCCAAGACGGGGATACTTCTAGAACAGACAGGCCACAAAAGGCGATCACCGAGGAAGCTGAACCACCATTACAGAAGCAGGTTAACAGCCAAGAGGGAATCTCCAGTGCTGGATCTTTACTGCCAACCATTAGCTCAAACCACCAACCAGCAGGCAAAGGGAATCCCGGATGCTTTCCCGCTGTTAAAGCCAAGAACCACATGCACCGAGGAACAGGATGTAAAAAGCTTCGGTGTCTCTAGAACCGTCAGCGGCAGACTTGGCGGGGAGGAAACGTGCTTGTATGAGAAGCTCATGTTGCAGCGGGAGGAGAAGGAGTAGTGGCGCGGTCCTTGGCGAGAGCTTGGCGAAAGACGGGTTGAAATGGATGGAACGATGTGGGATATTGGCTTTCGTTAGTCTCACAGTCAAAGATCAATGCGACTTTGCGATTTCGAAATGGCGATTAATCACCATCACAGTAACTGACGAGACATCTACACAAGCGTCTTTAGTCCTGCATAGTATTCGGCGCCGTTATACGGATATAACAAGAAGAAGAAAAGAACAACTTTAATAACTTTATTCGCGTTAACCTTTTGATCTTCACAAACTTGTCTCAAGCAAAACAGTGATAACAATTCACCCCTGTAATTGATCGGTCTTGGCATCTGGGGAGGTTATCTCTGGGCGAACGACCTTCTCCACGTGGAGCTATGACCCATCTTATTGGCTCCCGCCCCCTGCTCAAAAGAGCCTCTTTTTAAGCTCTCAACGACAATCGTTGATGCACGTGGGTTGATGAGCGGCCATAACGAATTCCACGGAGAAGAGTGTCCTTTTAGATGCAGAAAATAATTGGGCAATGATGAGGCTTTGTCTGTACAAGTATTTCTGTCATCGACTTTGACGGCTCGAGGACAAGACGCTATTTCCGGTATTTACAGTTACGGTGGTGCATTCTTCTTTGGCGGCCGGTTTGACGCTATTGTCGGCGAAGTCTGATCATTTCAATACGTCCGGTCATGCTATTCACCCTTGTTTGGAGCTTTGAGGCCATGTCGCAAGCCCAGCAAGCGACTCTTCTGGTCCTAGCGCATGAGCATCAACTCCCCTCGCCTGTCACTGTCACTCTCGTGCAGTTAGCCTCCAATTCACAACTTCAATATCCTCATGTGCGTAGCCATATCATCAGATATCTGACTCTCAAAAATCTCGGCATCATCGCCACGATACCAAGGCCCTACTCTCTCAAACCCCCACATCTCTTCTACACTTTCTTCCAGCCTACCCAACGAACATCAAGAACCCACGCACGAGATGCTCCCCCTGCTCGCGTGCCAAGCACACCCGCCAAGACGATAAATCTACCAAAGGACTCACCGAGGGACCTTGCCACTAAAGACACATGCACCATCCGAAGAAGCATAAGATTAAGCTTGTTCGCCAAGCCTTACCCGCTCCACACACCATGGCGAGGGACATGGCGATATAAGGAGTCGGAGTGCGGGCTGTTTCTGCAATGTTCGACATCGACTGTTCAGTTCAATTCACTCTCTTCTAGAAACTTTCCAAGAGTGAGAGAAATCCGAGTTCTCGGTCTGCTCTGATCATGGTGCTTCATCAGTATGATTACATCTTTGCCATAGGCACCATCTTTTCGTTCCTTGATGTCTGGAACATCGGTACGTCACTCACGCATTCAACCTGTGATAAGGTACTGACAGCTTAGGTGCCAACGATGTCGCCAACTCGTGGGCTACATCGGTCTCATCCCGATCCATCAGCTACATCCAGGCCATGACCCTCGGCTCCATCCTCGAATTCGCTGGCTCCGTCGGTGTCGGCGCCCGTGTTGCCGACACCATCCGCACCAAGGTCGTCGACATTGACCAGTTCGAGTCCGACCCTGCTCTTCTCATGCTCGGCATGATGTGCGCCATCGTCTCCTCCTCGCTGTATCTCACCTTCTGTACCCGCATCGGTCTCCCCGTCTCGACGACTCACTCCATCATGGGTGGTGTTATCGGCATGGGTATTGCGCTTGTCGGTGCTGATGGTATTCACTGGGCTGAGTTCGATAAGGGTATTAGCTCTGGTGTCGTTTCGGTCTTTCTCGCTTGGATTATTGCTCCTGGTCTCTCTGGTGCTTTTGCTGCTGTCATCTTCCTTATTACCAAGTATGGTGTTATGCTGCGAAGCAAGCCTGTCTGGAAGGGACTTTTCCTCACTCCCGTTTACTTCGGCATTACTGCTTCTCTCCTTACCATGCTTATCGTCTGGAAGGGTGGTAGCATCAAGGTCACCTTCAACGACGCCGAGACTGCTGGTATGATCATCGGTGTCGGTGCCGCTTGGGCTCTCCTCATCACCATCTTCCTCGTCCCCTGGCTCTACCGCCTCGTCATCTGTGACGACTGGGAGCTTCGCTGGTGGAACATCTTCCAGGGTCCTCTTCTCCTCCGTCGCCCTCCTCCTCCCGCTCAGCCTGAGGGCGCTGCTGGTGGTATCAAGGATTTCTACGAGGGTCACCTTACCCGCGAAGAGCTCGATGGTCTCCGCCGTGCCGGTCGCAATGGCAGTGATGAGTTTGAGCGTGCTCAAGACCAGACCAGCAACGAGGGCAAGGAGGCTACCACCGAGAACAAGAAGACTTCATCTGAGGGTACTCCTGACATTGAGGAGCGTGTTGAGCCCAAGGCCCCTCGCAGCCTCGTCGGTCCCAAGCCTGATGGAAAGTGGTTCAGCGGTGCTGTTCTCTTCTGGTACCTCAAGAAGGCTTTCCTCTCTGGCGTTGACCAGGATATCATCGCCATGCAGAAGAAGAAGAGCATGCTAACCGGTGACTTGGACGAGATTCACGCTCACGTCGCTCACTACGACAACCGTGCTGAGTACCTCTACACCTTTATGCAAGTCATGACTGCTTGTACCGCTTCTTTCACTCACGGTGCCAACGATGTCGCCAACGCTATTGGTCCTTATGCCACTATCTACCAGATCTGGAGAACTGGTGGTCTTGAGGGTAGCAAGTCTTCTGTCCCTGTCTGGATTCTGTAGGTTTTCTACTTGATACTTCTATGATCAACGACTAACTTGAGTAGCTGCTTTGGTGGTGCCGGTATTGCTCTTGGTATTTGGACTTACGGATACAACATCATGCGCAACCTTGGTAACCGTCTCACTCTTCACTCTCCCTCTCGAGGTTTCTCCATGGAGTTGGGTGCCGCTATCACCATCATCCTTGCTACTCGTCTTAGTAAGTCTTTCCCTCCGAACTCGACCTCCTCTTTCACTGTGACTAACGCATCCTTCAGAGCTCCCCGTCTCTACCACTCAGTGCATCACTGGTGCCACCGTTGGTGTTGGTCTCTGCTCCGGTACTTGGCGCTCTATCAACTGGCGTATGGTTGCCTGGATCTACATGGGCTGGATCATCACTCTCCCCGTCGCTGGTGTCATCTCCGGCGTCATTTGTGGTATTATCATCAACGCTCCTCGCTGGGGTTACTCTGGTTAGAGTCTCACTCTTTGTATCTCATTAACATCTACATACACTCACTCAAAGCACCCTTTCGGGTCTGTTACAATACTAGAATGGCTACGGAACCTGGGCCTGGATATATTTACTGTGTTGCGCGTGCAGCAGGGTATAATGGTTCAATTTTATATATCTCTTAATGTAAAGTTCTCTCATTCAAGCAAAGATGCAAAATTGTGACATGAACGTGCCATCCGGGATCGAACTCAGATTTCTCAGTCAAAGGCCAATGGCAGGTTATTTTGACGTGTACTCCATCCTGAAGCTGGATAAGTTAGTTGGAAAATGTCACTGTGAGGCAGTGTCAGCGCCAGTATAGCATCTAGTCGAGAATTTATAATTTTGTATAATATATATAAATTTTGAATTTTTTTATAGTCTTTATTAATTTAGAGAGTTTTATTTTCCAAGTTTATAGAAGTTCATATAGATATTAATAAATTTATTTATTTTTTATGATGTCCCTAACATAGGCATCAGGAGATACCTTAAGGTCCACAATTTCCGGTTACACAACCAGACGCGACGCTGTGAATCACGCGTAAACTCTTCACGATCTCCATTTCTCTTTTTTTCCTCCTCTGCACCGAAATTTCTTCTTCAACTTCACCACATCAACCGCAGGCGCATTCAACACTCACAACCCGCCCAGTCATCAAGGCAAGATGGCGCCGGTCAGCTTACTCGACTGCCCGGACGAGGTTATCGACCACATTATAGAGCGCCTACCGGGAAGCGCCGTAAAGGCCATCCGCGTAAGCTGCAAGCGACTGAGCCGAATCGCGTCGCCATATCTTTTCCCTGTTTTGTATCTTTCCTGTCACCAGCTTGATCTCAATGTCTTTCGGATGGTTTCAGAGAACCCTCTTCTCATCGGTGGTGTTCGCGAACTAGTCATCGACGACACCACTGTCCCTCTCCCAGAGACTATACCCGACTGGCGCACCTATCAGAAAGTGGTCACCTTTCCCGAAGACTCCGACGACCGACGTGCTCATCTTGAGCTTCATCCAGGCGAGACCCTCGATCCTTGGATGATGAGAGGCAGACCTTCAAAAGTGAACCCCACCAAAGAGGGCTGGGAACTCTTAAGAAGCATCGCCCAGTGGCATCACGAGAACCGCCTGACTCATGCTGATTTCGAAGCACTCAAGGCAGCACTTCCCCATTTCAAGAAGCTCGAACGCCTTGTTGTTTCCAACCGAAATGCCAACGACAGCTTCTCCGAGGGCGCCCAGAGCTGCGTTTCGTCAAGCCCTGTGGTGCAGAAGTGGAGGCGGTTTCAAGGGGAAGAACACGAATCTGTTCCTCTTGCTCCGAGATGCGATTGGCAGGCCAGCGGATTAGGCATGAATGACAGGTCACGAGTGAACACCTTGGACTGGTTCGTAGAGTTTCTTGGCGACATCATGTCGAATCTCTATGCGTTCACACTTGAGCATGATGAGCTTTTCACGGATGGGAGTATTGTCGTAAGTTCAACTCCACCTTACAGTTTTGGCAATGCGTGCCCAAGCTTGCGAGGCCTCCTCTCTTCTCGTCTCTTGGTTTTCAAAAGGTTTTACTGATGCATCGCAGGGAAACGCCGAATTTGGCGAATAGCGAACGGACAAATTCGAGAAGACCGAATATCAATACAACGCTCCCAGCTCCGAGCTCTTCGCCTTGATACGAGAGGCACGAGTCTTTCATCTTGCGCTTTTGGTCCTTGAAGATCCCAAGCTGCAGTCTCAGCTCACCGAGTTTCGTGTCGACGCATCTCACGACATCCTGTCGAAACATTATCAGCCCGGCCTGGCCATCACCTTGTTCGACAATCAGTCCCCATTCGCTGAGCGACTTGCCGGGGGTTTCGCGTTGGCGGAGAACATCACCAAGTTCAACCTCGTTCTCAGCAATTTCACAGTCCACAGGTTCGGCGAGTGGATCATGAAAGAGGGCCGCGTTTCCCGCACACTTTCATCCATGCCTCAGTTGGAGGAGTTGTACCTTGAGCCTCACGGAATGCCCGTCTTTTCCGCACTTCCTACCAACATGACTTTCCCGCGACTGCGCCGTGTTCACTTCAGTTGCGGGCACTTGCACCCAGACAAGTTTCTCGACTTCCTAGAGCGTCAGGGTAGCACCTTGAAGTCACTCATCATCGAACATTGCAGTCTCTATCCTGATGACGGCTACGAAGACCTCTGGTCAAACGCGATCGAAGATCTGGCGTATTTCCAGGACGAGGGCATCATGCAGCTTGAGGAAGGGGCCATCGACAATGTGTTTGAGGGTACACCTATAAACGGTTGTGGAAGAAATGGGTCCTTGAAGGAACTTGGTTCGACTTGGAAGTACGATGGAGACGGGCAGTGGGATCTACAGCTGAACGCTTTGGAGGAGGAAGCAAGCGAGGGATGCTGAGCGGCCAACACGATCTCTGATTGACAAGGAGATAACCAGGTTGGTGCCTGGCTTGGGGTTCAAGATACCCAAACTCTTAGCTGCGTGAGCTGCAGCATAATCCTAAATTGGACTAAGATAGTTCAACAGTGTATCAAGTTTAGATCACACCCTAATTCTTAGCTGAGATTCTGTAACATCATCATAGAGTGAAGTAAGATTCGTCGAGACTGTGGAAAGTCTATATTTCTGTCACAAGCCTTGCCTAAGTTTATGTAACCAAATCCTATAATTTGACAAGATGGTCAGAGGTTTAGATCACTCACTTCACGTGATTTTCCATAAGCTTGGAGGAGGCGGTCCACATCTTGAGGTTGCACAAGGCCAACAGGATTGTTGTGGCTGCCTAGGGCAAGCGATGCATTGGTATTAGCAGTGCCTTCGCTTCCACATCTGCATCTTTCATCTTTCACATCCCAACCATCCGCAAGAATGGCTGTCTGTCACATCCTCAGACCTTATCGCCTCGTCTTGCCGATAGGGAGGTCTACAGGACTGTGGCCTCGTACCCCCACCTTTGGCCCAAGCGCAAGAAGGCGTATTATTGGGAGAAACTTTCGAAGAAGAGGGAAGTGGAACAATTTGGTCCGATAAGCCACACAAAGAGTTCTGGACACTGTACAACGCTGTCCTCCAAGGTCACCACGAGAACCGCCGAAGCCATGCCGATATCAACGCCCTCAGAAAGGCCTTACCTCTTTTCAAGTCACTGCGAAGCCTCGTTATCAGTAACCGCACAGCCGATGATTGCTTCGACTCGGGCGCGCAGAGTGAAGAATCGAGCAGCCCAGTTGTCAAGATGTGGAGGCGTCTTGGAGTTTCCAAGCTCGAACGACCTCCTTTCCCGCCTAGATGTGACTGGGTAGTAGGATGGGACGAGCTCGCGGGAGCCATGTATCCAGATTGGTTCTATGATGAATTGGACAGACAGATCAACGAATATGGACTACCACCTGCCAATGGCGAGGTTAACATGACACGCGACCCAGACGGCCAGTTCCCGGTGGTAAGTCAAAGGCTGATGTCATTTCCCTTGTGTCATATCAAACAAGAAGTTCTCTGTAGTCGTATAAGCTCTCAGACACTAACAAAGCTTTAGAGAGGAAATCGCATGAGCTATCAGGAAGTCCACACTGCCTCGTCATTTGACTGGACTGACTACAATTGGCTGGAATCGGAATCGGAAGCATTCTGCCACACCGTCGGGCAACAGGCTCGTGGTATATTCATCGCTCTCGTGGTCCTCGGGAATCCTCGCATACAACTCACTGAATTCAGGGTCGATTCCTCTCTTGAGGTATACCAGGCCCCACACCAGCCTGGTCTTTCAGTCCAACTTTTCAACAGTAACAAGTCGCCATTCCTGCGACAACTTGTGTCTCCCTTCTCCACCTGCAACTTGGCCAAGTTCCATCTTGTGCTGAGCAACTATTGGGATCCAAGTTTTGTTGGATATGTAGGCGGGTTCGCAATTCAGAATCGAAACATCGCTGCCCTTCTTGCCTCCATACCGCAATTAGAGGATCTTCTTCTCGAGCTACACGGTATGTCGTTCTTTCTTGCGATGCCGGCCGACATCAAGTATGACCGACTTCGACGCGTCGAGTTCAGCTGCGGAGAGATAGCCCCCCTGGGGCTCGTCGAATTTGTTCAGCGCCACGCCGCGACCCTCGAAACTCTTAGTGTCCAGTACTGCTGTATTGATCCGCATCTTTTCGCCGAGACTTGGGAGGACGTTATGCGAGAAATCCAAAAGTTGCAAGATGAAGGAACTCTGAAGATTCACGATGGGGAACTGGTCAATGTTTATGTCCATCGGCCCTGTCGAGGTTGCGGGAAGAACCGTACCCTCGAGCTCGACGACACTGATTCCCTGATTTGCAGTCGGGAATTTGGATGCTTTTCGAAACGGAGGGAGTACCTTGAGCGGTCGTGGGACTTGCCGAGTAACGATGAGGTCTGGGATGATGAGACCGGGAGCGATGGAGATAGTGAGGGTGAGGCTGGAGGCGATGAGGATGCAGACAACGAAGACGGCGAAAGCGATTGATGGCGGACATGATAACGGCGACGGCGAGCAAGAGGGCTCCACATTTCGATGTATGATGCCAAAATAAACTCATAATAAAGCCTTCTAAGCTTGCACCAAGTTACCTCAGTCTTTTTCGTCTCCTAGGATAAAGGTCCCAAATTTTTGCCTCTCCCGGGATGGCGAGGGCGATTAAAAGGTATTCTTTATAAAGAATTTGTATAAATATTCCAGTGGAATTAATGGATCGGCACTTTTCGACATGCGTGTTTCCACAGTCACAGTCTCCTGAGGGGAGACAAGAAAAGATGGGGACCTCGATCCTAAGAGACGAAAAGACTTGAGCAAGTTTGGTCAATCTTGACGAAAATCAGTTAATTCTGGCACTTTGGCTTCGGGCCAGATGTTTTCTTGCTCCCTAAGGCGTCTCTCAAAACCGTCTTCACTTGATGGACAGTGTCTACAGACTTGCAGGATAGACAAGCGGTCAAACTTTCGCAAAATATTCACCGAGTTGTGTGACTATGAGCGATAAGAACTTTGGAACATTGAAGCCATGAACAGGTGAAGTGAAAGAAGTTTTAGGGAACAGTGAACGTTAAAGGGTATTCAATGGCTCTTTGTTCTCGTTTCTGGGTGTTGACAGCGGTACATTCACCGTTCTACAGGCAATAAGCATCGTGTTCGGCGACATCCTACTATCCTTCTTTGTTGCCAAGAACACAAACATTTGTGAATATCCAGATTACAGTATATAATGAGCCAAGATGACTAACAACTATCATCTCACTTCTTCTCATCATAACACACTTGCAGTCTTGTAGTCTTGCAACATAACAACAACCAACTTTCACAACGATCAACAATCAATACACACAGCACAACATTCTGCCAGAGAAGTATCATCTTTCCAACCACCAAAATGGCATCTCTTATTTCAACCCTCAGCATCCTAGCGCTCGCCGCAACCCACGTCTTCTCCCACGTCATCATGGTCGAACCCCACCCCTTCAACCTCGACACAGAACCCCTCTACCAAACCTGGCCTCTCAGCGAAGACCTCCCCTTTCCCTGCCAAGGCCGCACCCAGCACCCGGAGCAAGTCACAAAGGTAACAGCCGGCAAAACCCAGCTCGTCAAGTTCTGGGGCAGCGCCGTCCACGGCGGCGGATCCTGCCAGTTCAGCGTCGCCTACGGAAAGGAACCCCCCAAGGATCCTAAGAAGTGGCACACCATCTACAGCATCATCGGCGGTTGTCCCGCTGAGGCTGAGGGTAACATTGCATCTACTGGTACAGATCCACATGGTCGTGAGAACGGCAATGAGTGTGGGAATGATACGGATAAGGAGTGTACTAAGCAGTTCAACATTCCTATTCCTAAGGATATGCAGAATGGACCGGCGACGTTTGCTTGGACTTGGTTCAACAAGATCGGTAATCGCGAGATGTACATGGTCTGCTCTCCTATTGAAGTCGTAGGTGGAAAGGATGATAGTAGCTACGTTGATACGCTGCCTGCTATTTTCCGTGCCAACATCCCTGGGGAGTGTACTACCGGTGCCAGTGGAAGTGTCATCAACTTCCCTGAGCCTGGTAATTTCGGTAAGATTTATGAGCAGGGTACGCCTGGGAGTGAGGGTACTTGTGCGAAGGGTGTTGAGCCGAACTTTAAGGATGATGCTGCTGCGCCTGAGCCGGAGAAGCCTGCTGAGTCTGGTTCTCCTGCACCCGCTCCTGAACAGCCCTCTGCTCCCGCCAAACCCTCAGTCGTTCAGCCCCCCCCTCAGCCCACTGACGCTCCCGCCCCCGTTGACTCAGCCAAGCCTGAGGCCGACGTTCCCGCTTGGTCTGGTGAGTTCCAGGCTTGTCCTTCTGATGTCAAGTCTGGCATGATGCACTGTTTCTCCGAGACTACTTGGGGTATCTGCAATGGGGGCTGGGCTTTTGTCTCCAAGGTTGCTGAGGGTACCAAGTGCATTGACGGTGCTATTGCTGCCGAGTAAATGATCCCGTTTGGGCTTGATTTCTTATTTTTGTCTCTGGATGTTATTATGAATGGGTACTTTGAAACCCGGTTGGAGTACGGAGTAATAGTTACTTGTTTCTTAGTATAAGAAGAAGAATGTAAATTTGGTTTTTTGGGATATATTGTACTCTTCTCATATTCTGTGAAAATATGTTAATATTTCTTATTTACTTGATGTAATATCCCTAAACCTGACAGTTCCTTAAGAACACTCAACTCAACCAATGCTTTGCCGCTCTTTGTATTACTCTTGGAGCTCTTTGACAGTTTGTTCTCCAGCTTTACTATTACCCAGCCATCTGAATGTTTCCCAAAAAATATCCCTTGCCAGCTTAACTGTGCCATGCTACAAAAAGCTCAATGGTTTCCTTGTACATACCTCCATGACCGTAGTTAGATTCACTCTCTGCGATGAACGCGAACCATGAGCTCAGACTGCGAGAAAATACCACAATTAAACACAGCCCAAGGCTTCGTAGGATCACAAATCGCAAAGTCAAACCGTCTCAGCAACTGCACACAATTAGCTTCGTCCCTCTCCCATCATCATCAAACTTACCTCAACATAGACCTTGTTCAACTCCATCAAAGCAACGGGTCTACCCAAACACTGCCAACGTCCATAACTAAAGATCAACTCCAGCGCATTCTCCATCTCCCTCAACTTCTCACCCTTACTCTCCAACCATCTCTCCGGTCGAAACTCTCCTGCATCTGAACCCCAGATATCCTCACGGCGGAAAATTCCCCAGGCGCAGTATCCGATTTTAGTACCCCCAGGGATGAATTTTCCTTTCCAGGTGTCGCCTTGCGGAGGGACTTGTTTGGACATAAGACCTGCGACGGGGGGGAAGATGCGAAGACCTTCTTTTATGACGGCTTGGAGGTATGGAAGATCTCGACCGATTGAGTCGGGAATAATAGGTTCTGGGAATTTTGTGTCGGCGATTTCAGCGCGGAGTTTGGAGTATACGAGGGGGTTGGTTATGATGTGAAGCATGGTCGAGCGAATGGCTGTAGCTGTTGTATCTGAGCCCGCGACACTGCAATTATTAGCGATGACACCAATTGAGAAGATGCACTTACATCTGCAACAAGATCTCAGACTCTGCTTCTTTCTGCGTAAGACCATGAGCGACAAAAGACCCAAGCATATCTTTCTGAACCTTCTTATCCGGCCCAAATCGCTCAGCCGTGACCTGTTTCGCAATTCTTCAATCCGTCAGCACTTTCACCCAAGTCAATTAAACACCATCATACTCACCCCATCAACTTTCCAAACCCAAGCCTATCCTTCTCCGACGGCAGAAGACTTTTGAATAGCGGCGAACTCAGTACTTTAACCAGCCACGGAATTACCGTTGTGACCATTACAGCTGGCAGCGTCTCCTCCGTGATCTGGATATACTTGTACACGTCCGAATCCGTCTCCAGAAACCCAAACGGTTCACCAAACGCCAGGTCCGAAATGACATCTAGTGTAAAAAACTGAGCGCGCCGCCCAAGATCAACGGGTTTTTTCTCATCTGCGTATTGTCCCAGGAGATGCATGAAGGAGAGTATGTTCTTATCGATCTTTGGTTCGAGGTTCTCCACTTCGCGACCGCCGTAGCCAGCGGACATTTTAGAGCGCAGCTTAAAATGCTCGTCTTCGTCGCGCCACGAGAGAATGTTGTTGTTTCCTGGATCGAAGCGCATGCCGTCGTACCAATCTGATCGCCGATACTCGGTTCGTACGTTGAGGATGTGGCGCATTAGTTCTGGGTCGTCGGTGAGAAGATCGTTGGGTCCGACTCGGGCAATTGAGCCTTTGCGGTGTTAGCTTGCGATGGTGGTGCGATTGCTGGGGGAATATACCATATTGTTTAGTGACCTCCCAAAAGTCGAGGTATGCTCTTCCACCGCCGACTTTCTTGATTAACCACCATTTTGAGAGGGCTGCTAGGCGAGGGCCTTTAAATTCGCGGAGGCGGTTGTACTGTCGCCATGTTGAGAGGGCAGACCAGAGTGTCACGAAGACTACAAGCAGCCCCGCGATTGCGATTGATGGACGAACATCACCAAACACATCGCGCAAACGGTGCAGAAGAGAAGCTGCAGCCATGACGGTGCTGCCAAGAACAGTCTTCAACAATTACCGGTGCTTATATCGCCGAGCGTTGAAGCTGTTGGTTCGCGGGTGCAGTTTGCGATCAGGGACCAGCGGGCCGAGCCTGTGGGGACTTGGCTGTACAAAAAGAAACAATTCTCTCAGGCCCGAGAGGATCATTAATGTTCCCTTCCTTTCACTAGCATATGATCATGCATCACATTGCATTCATCGCCTCGGCAAGACAGCGAATGCAAACGAAGCTCTCCTGTGTTCCAGCCCCTCCACATAATCTTTGGCGGACTAAACTCAGCGCTAGACCGTCTAGACCGGGAGAGCACCACTAAAAACCATGCTCTTTCATCCCAGTTTCAACGCCATCGACCGCGGAGCCCGGGAGATACGATCGCTGGGATCGGAGAGAGGGTGTCGTTTTAGGTTCGATGATCCGAGAATCAAGGTCAACCATTGCCCTGAAAAGAGAAATATTCCGAAGTCAGTCGAGAAAGTGACGGGTTTAACATGCCAGCCACAAGCCACATCAGCTGTGCTTACTTTTCTCTGCGCCCGCGACGTTTTATTCCAGTAACGAGGCGCGGCTCGGCACGTTATCTTGTTTATCCAGATGAGGGGGAAAATCTTGACCTTTTTTGTTCACCTTGAACGTGTCTTCTTTGCCGACACGCAACGCAACGTCCTTGACGGGTGACCATGACAGCTGATACAGAGCCTGAGAAGAAGCAGGGGGGCGATGATGTTGCGGATCTCAAGACCGCTGCGACTGCTACCGTGACTGAAGGGGATAGACAGGCGCCTACGACCGATGAGAGCGCGCTGCAAGCTGAGGTTCGGCATTGAGATTGTCGATGGGAATTGAATTAACGTGGTTTAGAGTGAGCAGGATTTTCCTGATGACGATTCAGCGATCGGGGTAGGGAATACTTAGGATCGTTTGTGATTTGAGCTGACGTGCGCAGGATGATGCTGCAAGCAGTACAGCGTCAATCAATTCAAGCATCATGGCCTATCGCACCGAGAACGGAAGAACATACCATGCTTTCAGAGAGTCCAGTATGTTGATCTCACTCATTTCAAGCATGTCGCTAACCTTTACAGTCAATTATGTACTCCCCAATGATTCGGTATGAAGCGCACGTGTCTTTTGAATTACCTTGCCTACTAACATCGCGCTCATCAGTCTGAGCAAGAACGTTTAGGTGAGTGAGCTTATACGGGCATCATGAGCATGCACTGATTGGGGTAGATCTGCAACATCATTTGTTCACGCTCACCCTTGGCGGAAAGCTTTATCTTAGTCCGATTGGAGATGACAAGCCTTTGAGCCGCGCTCTTGATGCCGGAACAGGTACTGGCGTCTGGGCGATTGACTTTGCCGACGCTCACCCCAAAACACAGGTACAAGACCCCATGTCACTCATCACATCAATACTAACATCTCCAGGTCATCGGCATTGATCTCAGTCCCATTCAACCCAACTTGTACGCCTTCCAACTTGATAATTCAGCTTGTTCTCACTGACAAATACAGCCTCCCCACAAATCTCCAGTTCCAAGTCGACGACCTCGAAGACGAGTGGACATTCTCCTACAACTTCGACTTTATCTTCGCCCGCATGATGACCGGTTCAATCGGTGACTTTCCCAAATTCTTCACCCAATCCTTCAACGCTCTGAGTCCCGGCGGATGGGTTGAATGCCAAGACATAACATTCCCCGCACAATGCGACGACGGCACTCTCAAAAAGGATTCTTACATTGATCAGTGGTCCAGTCTCATGATCGAAGCGACGAATAAATTCGGTCGCACGGCGGAGAGTGCGAAATTTTATAAGCAGCAGATGATTGATGCGGGGTTTGTGAATGTTACGGAGGTGGTTTATAAGTGGCCGACTAATAGATGGCCTGCTGATCCCTATTACAAGGAACTTGGTATGTTATTTACTGCTGGGGGAAGAGTTTTGCTGACGACTTAAGGGTTTTGGTGTAATCATAACATCGCTGGTGAGCTGTCGGGTCTTTCTATGGTGCTCTTCACGAGAGGGCTGGGGTGGAGTCCTGAAGAGGTCGAGGTGTTTTTGGCAAAGGTTAGGACGGATATGAAGGATAGGCGCATCCATGCTTGGTGGCCTATGTAAGTGACCCTTGAGCTTGTGAAGAGGAAGTACTGACCATTTTGAGACATGTTGTTTATGGCCAAAAGCCCGAAGCTTGATGCAGTTTGGACACGGTTAGTACTGAGTCGCGGGTTTGTGGCGAGTTTAATGTTTGAAAATGAGTCTTTTTGCTGCATCACTCGACATAAAATCACACTTTTTAGTATGTTTCAACCTAACATAGAACTTATTGAAGAGAAAGAAAAAGGAATGCTTATTATCCATATTCTAACTCTCGTGGATCTATCGACTGAGGTTTAGTCGGGATGGTCTGTACAAATAACCGTTCAAGCTTGGTGTATTGGCAATTATAGGCTAGATGGTCTCATAATTGAGACGTGTAGCCAGAAGCTTATATATAGCTACGGCGACTGGCTACTAGCTAACTTCTATGAGAGTTGCTCACCACGATAACATAGCCTGAGTTGGCCACATCCCTCAGCTCTCTGAGAGCTGGAGCATACTAGCAACAAACCCGTGCTGTTCTTCAACGGCCCAATCATGTGGTGTCTTTCCCAGTTGATCCTTGGCCTGAACATCAGCACCCATTTCCAACAACAAGTGTGTCGAAGCCATACATCCATTCTTCGCAGCCCAATGCAAAGCTGTCCGTCCACAATAGTCGACCGCGTTGACATCTGTCCCTCTCCTGATCAGATAATCCAGAGTCCCAAACCTCTCATTCTTTGCTGCTAATAGCATAGAAGTCCATCCGTGCACTCTAGCATCTATATCAGCGCCTCCAGCTATTAGGACGGCGACAACATCAAGGTGTCCATTCTGGGCTGCGATGTGGAGAGCTGTTTTCCCGTGTTTTTCTCGCTGGTTTGGGTTTGCTCCATTCTCTAGGAGAAGACTGGCAAGATCGGCACGTCCTTGTTCCGCTGCCTGTGTGAGGGCAGTACTTTCGCCGATGGGATCCTGAGCGTCGATGTCGGCGCCACTTTCTATCAACGACATGATCCTCTCCTTGTATCCACTGTTAACGGCTGTACGAAGGCCCGATACGACTATGCTTCCATGTGATTTGTTTGAGGCCAGTTCCTCAAGTATGTTGCGGTTGTCCTGGTCAGATAATTCGGACTGAAGCTTATCCATGATCTCTTGTGCATCATCCACTCTGCTCGCCAGTAATTCAATCAAGTTGTCGTTACCTCTTACCACGGCGGCATGCAGTGGAGTCCATCTGTCATCATCTTTAGCGTTGACATCGGCCCCAGCTGCTAAGAGTTGATTCACTATAGCTTCGTGGCCCTGCATTACTGCCATATGTAAAGGAGTGACACCGCGCGAATCTGGTGTGTTGGGGTCTCCTCCATATTCGAGGAGGGCACTTGTTGAAGCGGTCAATCCAGCGTGGGCACTCCAATGCAAGGGCGACTGCCTGGCGTCGTTCACGTAGTTCGAGTTTGCTCCGCTCCTTAAAAGCAAGCGGGTGATTTCCTCATACGGGATCGCCCAATGCAGCGGTGTGTTCTCGTAGCAATCCCGTGAGTTGGAATTCGCGCCATTCTTCAAAAGAATCGAGGTTGTTTGCTCATGACCTCCAGGGACGGCCCAGTGCAGCGCAGGACTCTCTTGTTCGTCGACAGCATCGATTTCGGCACCTAGGTGCAGAAGAAGATCCACCGTCCTAATACTCCCCGCTTCAGCAGCTAAGATCAGCGCTTTGTTGGTCTGCGAATTGTCTGACACAACTCGGGCATGCTGGTCAAGGAGCATCAAAACTATGTTGTCATGTCTGTTAATCACAGCCCAGTGAAGAGCAGTCCAACATTCGTTATCCTCAATCGTCGAATCGGCACCGTTCGCGATGAGGAGTTTCATTACCTCACCGTGACCATTCCTCGCGGCCCAAAGCATAGCGGTTTCACCTCGCTCGTTCATCAAGTCTGTGTCGGCGCCTCGGTGTAGTAAGGCCTGCACCAAGTTTGCAAAGCCACGACGTGAGGCTAGATGAAGTGCAGACATGCCGTGGCTGTCTTGGTGATCAATGTTAACTCCAGTCTCAAGAGCAGATTCAAAAACATCAAATAACCCCCAATATGCAACTGCATGAAGTGACGTAAATTCTTTTGGAAAGGCTTCATGCCAACCATCGGTGCGGTGTCGGGGGATGCACATGGCTTGCAATGATGAAGCCAACTTTTTCTCGTCTTCTATGAAGTTCATGATCTCCCCGACATCATCACGATCTTGGCCAGCCGCGAAATTGTCTCCCCAATGATGAGAGGCGTAGTTGAGGAGAGCATACTGACCCATTCGCTTATCGAGTTCTTGCTCAGCTTCGCAAGGGCCAGTACTGAAAATATCAAAGCACAAATAGGTCAAGCAAGCTTTTGCAAGCTGTTTTTCCGGTTCCAAGAAACGATCTTTATGCTTCGAAAGGTATTCATGGAGAGTGAGATGGACGAGCCTCGCGTCGTCTGTGCCGTCACCAATTTGGAGTAGACCAGCCGTGACGGACAGAAGAATATGCCTTTCAGTAAACCCCATGTCATCGAGCTCTGGGTCTCCAGGTTCAACACTCAACGCGTGAACAAGTTCTTCCGAAGTCAACGGTCTCTTGGCATGAAATACGTAAGAAAGTGCCTTCTTAGCCAATAGACTATCGCCCTCCTCAAGGTTCTCTATCCTCTGCCAAGCAGCGTCATAAAACTCTTCTAATTTGCCAACCAGAGAATTCAACGATGAGCGAACTTGTCTGAGATTTGTGCGACCGCATAAATATTCGATCTGTAGGTGGGCCAGGAGGAACCTGCAGATAGCCGTCAGTAATTAAGCACAGCGATTGGGGGAATCTGACTAACATCCCATCAGTCTTTTCGACCAAATTATTAATAATATCATTCCTGAGAGCTTTATCTCTGGCCAAATGTGAGCGCATTCTTGCGTTTGCTTTCATCTTTGCATCAAGATATGTCTCCACATCCGAAGCCTGAGCTGCGATGGTGATTTGTGTGAGATGGTCAAAACTTTCCGTGAGGTCCAGGTTCATTCGAGAGGTGATCAGCAGATGTGCAGAGGTTTGCACCTCGCTGGCCAATCGAAGAAATGCATCTCTGTTGTCTTCAGGGCATTCATCCTAAATATCCAGGTCAATGTTGGTTTAATAACAATAGAGGAGATATCGTTACCAGCGCATCAATCAGAATGAACGTCTTCCGGAAACGTTTAGACAAAGCAGTGATGAGTGAGATACGCTCTTCGTCGCTCGGTAGTGCCCTCTTTTCGAGATACTTGTCTCGAAAACTAATAATGTCAGGCGGTAGCTGACTACACGCTTCTACCAGCTGCCTAACCACGCTGGCCCAAATGTTGGTCTCCGAAAGAGTGCGCTTGTCCTTATAATCGCAGTAAACGTAGGCTATCGCAACTTCATCCTTCTTTGTGCTTTCTTCGAGGTAGTTGATGACGGTGGACCTATGAGAGTATGTAAGACAACAGTCTTCCTGCAGTCATATCGATGAATGAAATACTAACATCATGACCGACTTGCCAGAGCCAGCTGTTGAGAAAGTTAGCATCACTGGCACTCCCAAGCTCAAAAATGGGTTCTCATACGATTTCCAGCACACCATAGCATAGAGCTTTCCTCATCACTGACAGAGAACCACCCCTGGAATTCATTCGAGTTGAGCAACCATCTCCCCGTATCGCCATGGTGCTTCGAGAAAAGACTGCGTTGCTTGTCACAAAAATCAAGACTCGACAGCCATTTGATGAGACTTTCTCGCTCAACGGCTACTTCGTGGGCTGAAAACTTCGATTAGCTTGGTACCGGAAGCCAATGCCGAATGCTCACTTTCCAAATATCCATTCGTCCTTTTCGATTCCTCCATCACGTACTCCAGCTTTTGATCAATACGCTCCGCCCGAGCCAAGTTCTCATTTATCCCAGTAACGGCCGCTCGAGCATGAAACTTGCCCTTCTCCACTCCCAGTAAAATGCAGTTCCTGACAACCCCTTTCTCTCGTTCAACTGCCTTGCGGAGGTTTTCATAAGCTTCCTTCAGCTCGGAGTCTTCTCCGGATAGAAGAGCTCTAAATGCCTTGACTGTTGACTTCGTAAGCAAAGGAAGAAACACTTTGTGCCCTCCGACTGCGATATAAACTGAGGCTGGCGAAGAACGAGGGAGAGGAATGAGGGAGAAAGAAGCAACTTACTGATGCGTTTCGTCTTCATGTACCTCGTACATATGGCACAAAGAACTAGAATTGATATCAGAACTTCAGTAAGTGCCGCTTTGAGTTCCGGAACTGCCGGAATATTATTCTCCAACACGCTTAGACGCGTCAAATATGATTTCAAATCTTCAAAGAAGCTTTCGAGTTTGTCGTAGTCTGCGGAAACGCTTTTCGAGACCTGAAAGGGATTAGAAATCAAAGTGGTTAAGGAGCCCATGCCACTCACACTTATAAGATACCGCACAGCGGCGAATATGGCCTCCGTCGCCGGATACATCTAGCGTGGCAGTTAGTACTGTTAGATAGATGACAAGACATCTTACTGTTTTAGTAGCATTCACTATAATGTCTCCGATCAATTGAATAGGGGCCAATGCCTCTTTGACAAGCGTCCTAAACTTGTCAATCTTAGAACCATCATGGCGACGCCATTTGAACTTTTCTTCCTTATCCTCTATTGTGTCAAGAACTTGCTGCACGTTGGTAGTGCGTTTTAAATCCACCTCTTTGCCCGTGATCGCCTTGTAACGATCAATGGCACTCTGCCATAGCAGACTTATATCTGATACTTCGCTGTCATTTTGAATCGGCCTTAATGAAAGCCCGCTGCTTTCTTCTTGGGTATTTTGGGGGTCTTGCATGGTTTTGCTGGCTGTGAAGGAATCTAGTATGGGCAAGGGGCATTTGTCATCTCATAAATGAAGAATCTCAAGCAGGACAAAAAGCATTAGTTAACATGTGAGCCTGAGCTCAACTTCATGAGGAAATATTCCAACAATTGTAGTGTCAGGACTTATGAATAATCCTGCGACGCTGAGGTATGAGGCTTTAAATAGCTAATAACAGGCCTGTAATGAATGGTTGGGCCTCTTCTTCCACGAACCAATCATAGGTGCTCTGTATCCGCCGTACCACGTACATGATCCATACATCCCAGCATCGGTCTATGGTTGGGTAATTAAACGCCGTTATTGCAGCACTTAAACGCTCACACTTTCCATTAAGAAGGTCTGAGATGTATATATTTAGATGTTATGTTCAGAATGATTAAATAATGTATAACTATATATCAGTTGTAAATATATATGTGTGTGTATGTGCGCGTAATATATGAAAGAAACAAGCCTTTTATTTACTAGTTTAACTCTTTGGCTGTAGTGCGTACATCTTTAATGGAAGCAACTGCCGCTTGTTCACAACTGGGAACCCACGTTGCTCATCCGATCTCACCAGCTTCAGCCCTGCCCTGTCAAAAAGTTGCAGGAACTTTGCATCCTCTCTATTCATTTGTCAGTTGCCAAGCCCAAGCCTCAGAAAGCCAGCTGGAAGAATCTTACCTTGTAACGCTACCGTCAAGCTCATCGAACTTGTCCTGTCCCCATGTACTCAAGTTCTCCTTGAAGACAATGAGGCCATGCTCCTTTTGTAGCACAGTCTTGCACTTTTCCAGGAACTGCACCAACTCGTCGTCGTTAAGATGCCCTATGCACCATTGGATCCAGATCAGGTCGTACACAGCTCCCTCGGTGGGTTCCCATTTCTCAAGGCCAACATTATGTATCTCTCCTACACCAGGCTTTCCGCGTAGGGTTTCTGTGAATTTTGCCACGGGCTCGACGACGTCAACGTGATCTGCCAGCTTGAGAAGCAGTCCTTCTGTGATCCTGCCAATTCTATCGAGTTTACAGTTAGCAATTTTGTCCTCGGCCATCAGACAAACGCTTACCCTGCCCCTCCCTCCAGAACTCTTGGTATCCTCTGTCTTCCACTCTTGATGCCAATTCCTAGCCTCGCCAAAAACGTGCGCGAACCTTGCAGATCAATGCGGGAAACGGAGGGCATGACAGCCAGAACGCCGCCAAGCATCCCATTACTATCGGAAGCAACAGTCTCCCAGTATTCTTTACATTTTTCCGCTTGTATTAAGCTATCAGGTTGTGAGTTTGCAGAGTTCGACATGATGGGAGATGTTGTGAATTGAGGTGCAGAAGAAGAAATGCACCGCTAAATTTTGCCTGCATAAAACATTTGTGCTTGGTGCTGCGCCACATGTGGCTTGCTCACACGAAATATCAGTCAATCAATTTTAGATGACTCTGAACCTGCTATTACTTTTTTCTGAACGCCAATTCTAACTCAAGGCTTATATACGAATGTTCATTGGCGTTATCACTCAATAAAGCCAAGCATTGCAATGAGGCTATTGAAATACCAAAACGCCACAGCAGCTGTGCAGGGTAGGCAGATAGATACACGAGATAATTATAAACAATCAATGTTGGAAGGCTGCATGGGATATAAAGTAATCAATTGCAAGGAGGTTTGATTATGACAGAAAATATTTTCCATGCTTTGCTAGGACTGTACTAACATGTCTTGTTATCCGGTTGAGTCACCGAAGACTGCTTGCCTGCTTTCAGATACCGTCTTCTCTAGCCACACGACTGAGAACTGACTTGTGCTACATGACGATTTTGAGGGACATAATCTAAACAAAACTGATCAAGTCTGTTCGAAACTCATTGTCCTTGGCGGGTTGCGGTGTCTAAGTGCCTAGAAAAATTGATCTCGGCATGGGAAGCCAAGTGCCGGCTTGGCAATACGCGATTCTTGGTATTGTTTTGTCAATAGAAGGCGCCCCATTGATCCGAGGCAGTGCACCTTGGCATCTCTTCTCTCTTTGACATTTAATGATATGATTGTGCTCCATTGTAGCTGTCAAAAATAAAGGAAAGGCTGTAACTTTGGCTTATGAATAACGTTTCTTTACAGACATAATTCGCCTTATCCACTAAGACAGAGCCCATTAACAATATTCTGCCCAGACTAGTCCACGTACGCATCGTCTGTGCACGCTTCTTGGCGAAGCAATTCAGAGCCGAAATCGCCGCATCCTAATCTCTTTCAGCCCAGACAATTTTCGCTCCCAATAATAGTGGGCCCACCCAGCACGTCATCCCGATTAAAGGAGTGACTCTTTTTTTTCTTCTTCTCCTCCCTTTAAAAATAACTTTCGAGGCGTCGACTAGAAAAATATTTTCACTTTTTCAAAGACGTCATTACTCTTGCGACCGTTGAATTGAAACGAACTGCGTTATCGACGTTGGAAACGACTTCTTGAGAGGAAATACGTTTCGGCAGTTTCTCCGAAATTTTTGGCATCTCGGTCAATATGCCCGACTCTGGTAGCGATAACCCCGAAGCTGGGCCAAAGGGAGAGTCCAAGAGCCCTGTGGCCAGCAGATTCACGACGGAGATTGATACGCGATGGGGTGATATTCTGCTGCTCATTTGCTTCTTCGTGGCTGGTCTCGTTGATAGCGCTGCGTTCAACATGTATGGCTGTTTCGTCAGTATGCAAACAGGTCAGTTCATATGCCTCAATCGATATCTCAAAACTCAAACTCACATGTTGCAGGAAACACAATCTTTGTTGGTCTCGGCGTCAGTCATCAACCCGAAAACCTACCTGGAAAAGCATGGTCTCGCTGTTTTCTCGCTATTGTTTGCTTCGCCTTTGGAGCTCTCTTCTTCTCAAGCTTCCACCGATTTTTCGGACCTCAGAAGCGATGGGTTCTCATCACTTCATTCTTGATCCAGGCTCTTCTCACTGGTCTCGTAGCTATCCTCGCTACAACCGGTGCAGTCTATAACCATCCTCATGGTAGGGAAACAGTGCACGAAGACGGGTGGATTATCGAGAGAGTCCAGGACTCGTTCCCAGCAACTGACTACGCCGCCATCATCATTCTCGCTTTCCAGAGTGCAGGCCAAATTGTCGCCAGTCGTGTCCTCAAGTACAACGCCATGCCGACTATTGTCTTGACAAGTTTGTACTGCGACATGATGAGCGACGCAAAGCTCTTCACTGCGCCTATCAACGACAATGCCGATCGAAACCGAAGAGCCACTGGAGCTGTGCTTCTCTTCGCTGGTGCTGTTTCCGGTGGTTTCTTGTCTAAGTCCTGGGTTGGATTTGCTGGAGCTCTTTGGATCGCTGCGTTCCTCAAGCTGTGTATCACTTTTGCTTGGGTTCTCTGGAAGCCCAAGTCCTCCAACAAATAGACGAAGTGTAATCCAAGACGGACAAAACAGGTTGAATTATGATTTGCGTCTTATGGCGCTTTTGGGTGTTAGCGTTGATATCCAATGTCTAGATGAAGTTAGATGCTTAGAGATTTTTAGAATAGAATAGAATAGTAATTAATTGGAGATTTTGATATCTTTTCTTGGAAATCGATCCTGGCTCTCTGAGCCCCTGTGCACTGTTTTTATACTGCTGGCAAACCTTACACTGCTGTTTATGCCTCCCTCCGTTAAGGCCTAGTTTTTGCATTCAACTCCTCATTATTTTGCTATCTGAACGATCTTCAGGCAGTTGATGCAATGGCCGAGAGGCGTCGCAGTCAGTATGATTTCACCGAACTGTAGAGGCCTTCGGTTAACTTCCATTCCACGCGACAGGAACATAAAGCCCAGCGTCGCATTCTCGAGACAAAATCCTTCGGGCATTAATATTGATGCCTCATCATCGGATCATACCATACCAACCTGAAAGCTATGTTTCCGTAGCCATGGAGTGAGGCTGCGTGAATATGTCAGTTGGCACTGGGCAGCGATGGGAGCGATAGAGACTTTTGCCAATATCAATTAAGAAAAACCGCACAATTGTCACAATTAATCGAGTGAGGCCCCATTCTTTGGAAGCGATGCTGACATGGTGTCCTACTTCTTGAGTGAGGCAACGCCATCCAGCCAATGAGTGCCTATCCATGCATCTGTAGGATTCTCAGCTCATGACCAAACAAGTAGCTGAATTAACGTTTCTCCGACTTCTCAGTTATCAATCTGCATTTTCAGGCTGTCAAGTGGCACAGCAGTAGTGCTGACCCGATCACGTCTTACGTGGACAGCCGTTCGCCCTGTCGGATTCCGCCTTGCTTACCTATATACATGGATTATTTGTCGTTTTGGAACAAGAGCCAATAGGAAGGATTATGCCTCACGAGGCTCTGGAGGCGTCATCAGTAAGCACCATATCATAAAACCTTCCTAATACGGAATACGGTGAAAAGCCCTTCACTTTTGTTTCGGAGAATTTATTCCGAACAGTAACCATGAGCAGTCAGAGTTGTGGCTTCTGGTATCACGGTTGTTATGTACTGCACTTTGGACATCCTTTTCAAACCCCTTGTTTCTTGTATCTGCAACTCAGCCAACACGTTGGTCAGACTCAGTCAGGTGTGATATCGTGCATATGAGAGCCATCAGGCTTGGTTTCGTATGCGACGCGCAACCTGCGACATAAATAACAAGGCTCAGTTCCTCGCGAGTATCCATCTTGATTGTTGCTTCTCATCATTCAAGCTTTTCAGAGCTATACCGACGAAAATTCACTTCTCGGCGATATAGACAATAGCTACATCTGTCTATTGCCTTTTATTCAGCCTGCGCAGCTGCCGGCAATTTCTCCCCCTCCTCATATCTCATCAGCCAGCTTTTGCTGTTTCAAACAGACTCCACATAAAACTCACAATGTGCGTCTGGATCATGAACACCAACCACTTTTTATGTGGTCACTCAACCCTAACCCGCGCGTTCTCAATGAAGACCGGGTGCTGGTTCACCTGTAACGTCATTACCGCCGAGGTTGTAGGGCAGGGCGTTCACAACTGGTCAAAGCCTTGTACTTCCTGCATCTCAGCTGGGACTTACTGGAAGAGGGGAACTAGATGGTACCATAGAGCCTGATCAAATCTATGGGGTAGGCCAACAAGGCCTTTCTACAGATATGTATCTTCAAGTCGACGATGGCCGCGAGAAAGAATAAACTGCTGGGCAGTCATTTCGTGGCAGCCTTGGGAGTTTCGATAGGCAGAGCGTGTCTTGGTTACGGAAGCTCAAGCTAACCGAGGCTCTTGCGTTATAACGAAGATATGGTGTTCAGGATTTGCATGTGTCGGAGTACAACGGGAGGGTCGCGTTATCGGAAAGGATGGCTAGCCAATGTTTCTATTTAAATACCTTTGTGAACTCTTGTAAATAGCTGTTGTAGTTTCTGGAACGGCGGATAACTGTCATGATCTAAGTATATCATCAGTGCTACCATTATGGCGTGATGGTTCCTTGTCCAAGTCCCCAAAAGCAGCCTCATCCACTGAAGGCTCCTTTCTAAAACTCTTATGATGGGGATCCTCATGCTCTAAGCTGTTGAGCTGATAACTGTGAGAAGGCCTGCCCCTCCAGTTCCCGCTGGACTTCGAAGGGTTCTCTCCTTGAGGCTTCGACTTCGCTGTGAGACCGAGAAAGGTCAAGACTCTAGGAAGGTATGTTCTGAGGAACGGCTTCAGCCGCATCAGGTTGTTGCATACAATGCCCATGTTGAGTTCGACCAGGGACCATATGCCGGCTTCGGCTTGTTTCCGGGTGAAATCGGGGTTGGTGGCCATGATGTGGACGTAAGGGGCTCGGACGATGGATGCGATCAGAACCCTGCAGCTTCAGTTAGTATGTCTTTGTATCGTAGTCAAACTGTAGATACGTACGCAGATCCAATAGAAAGAATACAGCCGACGACAACCTTTTGGCGAAAGGGTATTTGAAGATTATGCAACGTGGGAAGCGGGAGAATGATGATCGACAAATCGGTCGCGATGTTCAAGACGACCTGGGAGATGGCTAGATTGTTTAAGCAGACACCCGATCCAACGTCTTTCGGATTGCAAGGCCCTGAGAGTAGGACGGTGAAGGTGATGGTATATATTAACAACGCGATTGCAATGACGTAGACCGAGATCTGATAGCCTCGCGCCGGGCTGATGCGATAAAGAACGGAGAGAATCGAGAGCTTCGTTAGGGTCGGACTCCACATGTACGTCAACGTCGTCGGAGAGAGGTACTATCATTGTCAGTAAAGAACGACTATATCTAAGAGATTAGTATATGTACCTTGTTGTACTGAACCATATCAGCAAGGGAGACGTCCCAAGCATGCGACCCCCATCCGTACTTCATCATGAAGCAAACCGAGATAAAGTAGCCCAACGCCGTTCCCCATGCGAGCGTGATGAGCACGACATCGAGTTCCCATTCCTTAACGACCAGCGCACTTGTGGCATATCGAAGAGCGAGAGAGACCGTGGCGAGAAAGTACGTGACCGCAAAGACCGTGATTGTCGCGAGTTGCACGTCGGAGAGCGGTCTGTCAAAATTGGACTCCTGGCCAATTGGCGGCGGTACAACGGACGTGTTGTAGATATCCACCCCAGGATCGAGAGTAGCCATGACGCCGAAGACTTTAACTCAAGCCAAAATGCATTGCGAGAAGCGGGAAGGAGGTCACATTTACAGCTGGCTGAAGGGTTCAGCTGGACTTGATGTGATGTTGCATTGTAGGGATTTTTCGTAAAGCCAAGCCGATGCGACAATGTAGAGTTCTCAAGCCCCTGGAAAGAAAGGCCGTTAGTGCCAAGCCAGCACCAATCAGACAGCAATTTCTGAAGGATACATCGGCATTAGAATGGACATGTTCATGATGAGTGACTCCTGAATAAGCTGTTGCATTTCTGGTATCATGCATCAGCCCTAGCGAGTTGCACCCTGTATGAGGTTAGGTTAACGGCGATCAGTGTCAGGATCTGGTCACCTGTGAGCCCAACATCAACCCAATACTCCCGCGGGATAAACTTTGCTTCAGAGAAATTTCGCAACCATTCTAGTAGAGGATTCTTGCTAGAGGTATTATTAAAATGTCGTAGAATGGTTCTTTCTTGGTCCAAGTCTTGTCGAGTTGACAACCGCATCAGAGCTAATGATATGATTATACAAGAACCCTGGTTGACAAGAGAAACATGCAGAATGTGGCATGAGTTGTATTTCCTGAGCTGACGACGAAGGAACTAGCGTAAACTTTATATCTCGGACGATGAAACATGTTCCACTGACGAAATGGCGGATGTAACTCCCGGTCGGATTTTACAAGGGTGAACCAACGGTTTTCTTACAACGGACCAGGCCTCCAACTGGACGGGAAATCCACCTAACAAGGAGCTGATACGAACAGCGAGTAGTGCCCTTGCAGATAAGCTTGCTATAAGCGGGTTGCAATGAGGACCCGACAAGGGTATATAATCCACGTTACTGGCTGATGCAACAAACAAGCAACACCACTTTTTCTCCCCGTATCCTCCTTTTAAACAATCGATCACGATGTTTAACTCCCTTGTCACGGGATCTCAAGCCCCGAGGGGTAATTTCGACAGTGAAAAGCCGCTGCCGTTAACGCCGGACGAGGTTACTTCTGAGTGGCTATCTGAAGCTCTTGGCGTTGCGGTGAAGGACTTTAAGATCAGTTCTGTTATACACGGCACTTCGTCCAAAGTCTTTGTGGACCTCATTTTTGGAGATGGTGTTGAAACGGAGATTCCTATTAGGGTTGTCCTGAAGGGTGGGTTTAATCCGGTGATTCGTGAGACGGTTCCTCAGATGTTACCAACTTATCGTCGCGAGGCTGAGTTTTACTATCATGTCGCTCCGCAGACGACGATGCTTCTTCCCAAGATCTGGTTCGCAGGTACAGATACAGTCAACGGGCAAGGCATATTCATCATGTCAGATGTCTCAAGCGAAGCTACTTTCGGCACTCCCCTGGAACCATGGGCACCTGAGCGTGTTGGAGAAGCCCTAAAGCAACTCGCCAGTCTGCACGCAAAGACATGGAATACTAAGGAAGAAGAATATCCTTGGCTCTTTGGAAAAGACGGATCAAAGCTGGAGAACCCTGTTCGAAACATTATCCTTGCGCTCCTGGAGCCTGCACCATGGGGAGCCCGTTTCGACGAAAAGGTTCGGCCGCCTGTTGCGAAGGAGCTCCTTGACCCTGATCGCATACGCAAGGCTTTTCAGGCCCTTTGGAAACATGCAGATGCGGATCAGAAGTATTACTCACTGATTCATGGCGATGACCATGTCGGCAATACACTGATTGCGAATGATGGCACTCCTGGGTTTATCGATTGGCAGGGTCTGCAGTATGGACCGTCGGTTCTTGACTTGGCTTACTTCCTCACGGGTGCTCTAACTGTTGAGGATAGACGGAAACATGAAGCAAGTCTGGTTGATACGTATTTGGAGGCTTTGCATAAAGAGGGAGGGCCGAAGTTGACAAGGGAGGATATGTGGGATGATTACCGACGATATAGTATGCAAGGCTTCCTATGGGCTATGACTCCTCAGACTATGCAGCCAGATAAGGTGGTATTCGCCATGGCAGAGAGATACTCTGCTTGTATTGTCGACCATGGAACTCTTGAGCTGCTTGGAGTTTAAGATAGCAGTTATGGGACACCGAGAATTGAAGAATATTTAATTCTGTTCGCATTGAATTGTGCGAGAAGCTCAAGATGGACACAGGACGGTGATGAGTAGCGATTGTGACAAGCGCGCTTTCAATTAAGCCTCAAATAGTAATGACTTGATATACAGAACCAAGAAAAGTGGTCGTCCCATTATTGCCTGTCTCATAACTCTTCACTCCTTCTTCTCCTTCTTGCCCTTCTTATTCTTCGGGACTCTAACAAGCCAATACAGCGCCAAAGCCGCAAAAACATTAAAGATGATATAAACCCACATCAACCCAAAATTCCTCCACCTCTCATCATAATGTGACTGAACCCTCGCCAAAAACACATTACTGTCTCCAATAGTACAATACGTGCATGTACTATTACTGCTCTTGTCCACAAGATATCCTCCCGCACTCTTGATATACGCCTGCATGTATTGCCCACACGTCTGACCCTCCGGCGGTGGAAAAACAACGTATTCGTTCTGCGCACAGACAGCTTCTGTATTCGCCACAGCGGTGGACAATATGGCGGATATGAGGTATGTAAAGGGACTGACCCGATACATCCAGATCCAGAATTTGGGGAAACTGTCCGGTGGTGCGAGAACACCGCAGAATATGAGACACATCATAAAGAGCAGGTTGGCGATATTTCCTCCTGTTTCGGCTGAGCTGCACCCTGCGATTATGAAATCGGTAAAGGTGCAGGTGAAGAGCATGAAGACGAGGAAGAGCAGGAACATTAGGGCGCCGCGCTCAGCTACTGCATCGGTGGGTTCGGCGTTGCGGTATAGACCGATAGGGTAGTACCAGCAAAAGTACATAATCGCAGCCATGAGAGTGTTCCAGGGGATTTCGACGATGATTTGACTTAGGATGAAGACCTGCCAGCTGTAGGTTTTGGAGGGTCGTTCTCGGACTTCGTACAAATCTCGTTGAATGACAAAGTGAGGCATCTAAACAGTCAGTCTTGCTCAATTTAGAACAGATTCGAGGGACTTTGGCTTACCTGTTGCTGCGTGAGCTGTCCAAAGACAGTTAACACCTGAAAAATCGCAAACATCTGATTCTGCAGCCCAAGCGCCGTGTTGGGCGCCTGATAAAACGAAAAGCCAATGAACAATGCGACGAGCGTACACAGCGCCGCTTTCGAGTATATATACGAAGGCGTTCTCCAGTACTGCTCAAAAACTCGTGTGGTCACGTACTTCAACTGCGTCGTAAACGTAGCAGCAAACTCATCGTACAAATGCGGATCTTCATCCTGACTCTTCTCAACCCTATGATGAGATAGTTCCTGCAAGTGTTGTTGCACAGCAGCGAATTCGGAGGAGTCTTTCCAGATCTGCGGCCAGTCGAGGTTCGTCTCGGAACCGGGTGCTGCGCCGATTACTTCGAGCATCCATTCTGCGGGGTTTGCTTCAGGCGGACATGGTTCTGCGCCGTGTGCTTCGAAATACTGAGTCATTGTGCGGGAATGATCGCCGACGTCTCCAAAATACACTGTTTTCCCTCCGCTGGCTAGGAAGAGTAGGCGGTCGAAGCGCTGGAAGAGCATGGCTGATGGTTGGTGAATGGTGCAGAGGATAGCTTGTCCGCTACGAGCCAGCTTTTCCAACAAGTCTAGAATAGCCCATGAAGTCTGTGAGTCCAATCCCGACGTAGGCTCATCAACGAACAGTAAAACTGGCGGTTTTGCAGCGAGTTCAACACCGATCGTTAATCGTTTCCGTTGTTCCACATTTAAGCCCTCGCCTAAAACACCGACGACTGCTTCAGAATAGTCCTGCATGTCGAGCATCTTGATGACTTCATCAACGTATGCGATCTTCTGTTTTACCGGTATGTGTTTTGGCTGACGCATTATGGCGGAGAAGTTGAGGGCTTCGCGGACTGTTGTTGTGGATAGGTGCAGGTCTTGTTGCTGGACGTAGCCTGTTTTGCGTTGGAAGGAGGCGTCGCGGAGTTTGTCGTCGACGAGGATGTCGCCGTGGATAACGCCCATGCTTGTGCGGTCGGCGAGACAGTCGAGGAGGGTTGTTTTACCGGCTCCTGAAACGCCCTGGGCTTGTTAGTGTTGAAAATGGTGGTAGCAGAAGTGGGATGTACCATTAGAGCTGTCATTGTACCGGGCTTGACCCATCCGGCTACGTTATCAAGAATACGCCTGTTTTCACTCTTGATTTTGATGTCGTAGCACACGTTGTTCCAGTGGAAGACACTCGTTGACTTGAAGTTAGACGGCTGTCCTTCTCCATAGCCTTCTTTCTCAGTAATAGCCACGCGACCTGCTGGACTGGACTCTGCATCAACTCTGTTCTTTGCAAGTCTGTGTCCTCGACGGAAAACAAGAACTTCTCCTTTTGACTTCTTTGCGCTGACGGTTTCGGCGAAGAACATGTATGTCGCGAGGAAAAGAAGTGTAAAAGCGATGACGATACCTACATTTCGCCACTTGTGCGCATGGTAGTATGAGAAGGACAAATTGATGTATCTGTCCCCTGAAACCATAGGTTCACCCTGTACAGCCCCAACAGTCGAGCAAACGCGATTCTCAGGCGCTGCATCCGGATACGTAGGGATGAACAAGTTACACTCAAACTTGCGGTTATGAAACTCATTCACCATGAGTGATTCGAACGCATACGCAAGCGGATTGACGTAGTTGATCCATCGGCACCAACCAAGCATATAGTCAATCTGGATAACAAAGCCCGTGAAAGTAACTAACGCGAGGATGAGAAGAGCAGCGGGGACCATAGCTTGAGAGAGTGTTCGAGACGCAGAAGCAATCGTTCTGAAAATCATGGACATGCAGAGCGTGACGAGGAATGTGATGAAAAGAAAGAAGAAGAATGGACCGGGCTCTCTGCGGAGGTTGGTCATGAAGTAGAGTGTTAGGTTGTATGTGAAGGCGTTGAGGATCTTGTAGGGCATATCGCAGAGCATAGAAGCCACTGCTTCAGACGATGGATGATATAGGGCGTAGCGATCATGCTTCTCGACTATAGGTCGTTGAGCATACAACGTAAGAATCTGGAACTGTTAGTCCAAAGCCGTGGATATGATGAAGATATCAGGTTTACCTCAAGAGCACTAGAAAACGCATTCGAAAGACAAGCCAAGAAAAGCAAAGCACCCCTCTGAAAAAAGCTCGCGGTCGTCTGATCGATATTATAAAACACACTCCCCACAATCAGCGCCATGATGAAATTCCCAAACAACTGCGTAAGCGTTATAGTCGGATCTGTAACCAAGCGTTTGAAGCCCCGCCAGACACAGAGCTTCGTTTGCTGCCAGTAGCTCAACGTGTATGGACTCTTCTTTCGTTGGTTCTTAGCCTGCGCTGCGCGTCGATTCGCTCTAAACTCTTCTGCTTCTGGACCATTGATCGGAAAATCGCGTTTATACTCTTCGATTTCTCGTTGCAGACGGGCGTTGGCTTGGGAAGCTTTCCACGCTGCTGCGAATTCATCTGGTGTCCTTGGTGCACGGTCTTCGAACCCTTTCCGAATAATTCGCTCCTGCGGACTCGTCATCGACGTCAGGAAATCCGGCACCGTCTGTCTCGCAGGACACTCAAAACCCAGATCAACAAAATACTGCTTCGCCATCTTGGTCCCCCCAAAGAAAATCTGCCTCCCCTCATACAACACAACAACCTTATCAAAGATATCGTAAGCAGCCTGCGGGGCCTGATAGATCGATACCAGAGCCGCCGTATCAGACATCTGCGTCTGCAGCCTCAACGTCTTACAAAACTCAACCGCATTCGCTGAATCAAGGCCCCGTGTGCTATTATCCCAGCACTGCAGCGGCGCGCCGCTGAGCGAGGCTTCGGCGATGGTGACGCGTTTGCGCTCGCCGCCGGATACGCCGCGGACGTACTCGTTTCCGACTTTTGTGTTTACCGTGTGGCTTATGCCGAACATGGCCATTACCACGTCGCGGGAGTGCGAGATGAAGGTCTCACGGTCGATGCCGCCGGGGATAGAGCGTGGGGCGCGGGCGTGGGCGGCGAAGTCGAGGGTGTCGCCGACTGTGAGGTGGGGGAAGTGGACGTCTACTTCTGCGGTGTAGATTGCTTCTCCGCGATGGCGGGTGTGCATCTCATGGGCCGTTATGCCTGATGATGTTCAGCTAGCCCAAAACCCCTTTATGCCTATTGACTTACCCCTGTAGTTGAAGTATGCATCATCGTTGATGTAGATACCACTTGTCTCGCCGGAAATGGTCTTGAGATATGTCGAGCAGCCAGATCCAGGCGGACCCAATACCACCAACATCTCTCCGTTCTTGACAACTCCATCAAAGTCTCGAATGATGTCGATCCTTGTCTTTCCATATCCCATCAACTGTCGTGGAAGTGAAGCAGCGTCAAGCCAAATATTGGCCACGTTCTTCTGATAATCTGTGGGCTGGCCATATCCAAATACGTTCAAGTTCTGATAGCAAACACCAGCTTTGCGATTAGTGAAGCCAGTTTCACTGTGCAATTTCGAAATAGCCTTTGCCCAAGCCAACGCTCTGAACTTGTCACTTCTGGGATTCAGGGGACTGTTTTCATCTGCTGTAAAGGGATTGCCACTGATAGCAGACATTTGACTCTGGTTGGTGTATTGGCGTGCCAGGTCGCGGACAATGCTGTGTCTGCGCTCGAGTTCCGAGTCTTCTTCATCTTCTGTGGTGGATTTGGCTGGTGTTTCGTCCTTGGAAGCCATGTGGTCTTGAGAATAGTTCGTGGGAGTTGTGTCTGAACTTGGATTCACGGGGGCTTGAGTGTCATGAGTTGAGGTAGTAGTCTGATTATTTGTCGTCACATTTTCCAGTCCAGGTAGTGGTGCTGGCTGGACGGAGGTACCGCCCATATAAGTTGATGCCATGATTGATTTGCTTGACCTGTGTATCTTCTTGAGTACTATGGGATATGTTGATTACTTGCTTCTTGATAGAGATAGTATAAGTCGAGAGGTTTGAGATTCAGAAATCTAGAGATTGAGTACAAGCGACTTGCATGCGAGTGGACTCATTATGATCTGATGCCCAATACGCTCCAGCCTCTCATATCAACACAATTTCCAATAAGACAAAACTGAAACGAATTGCTGGAAATAAAGCTTCAGTATCGTGATGATGAACACATAAACCTCCTTTTAAGTCGGCCAAGCGGACTCTTGACAGACTGCGTCTCCCGAATCGCATGTTCACCAAAATTACCCGCATCTCCAAGTTCCAATATCCCGGTATGCCACCCCTCGCGTCGGGAAGTTGTGGAGAGTTCTCGGGATGCGTCTCGAGCCCGACTGCCCGAGTGTGGCACCCCATTTTCCGACATGGATTTTGTTGCATGATCTGCTACCCAATCGTCTTCACCCTAGTCGTTGAGGGTCAGAGTTTGGGCTATATGCTTTTAAAGTCGACATCGACATCTCATGAGATGCGAGTTGAGATATTGTAAAAAGATAATTATCGTAAAATTTATACGAAAATGTCGAGTCCTGTTTCTCATAGGGATGAGTCTACGGACTTGAGTCCTACAGTTACAAATACGTCAGTGGATTCGGAGCCGAAGAAGACGGGCAAGAGAGTGCTGTCATGTGTGCTCTGCCAACAGAGGAAAAAGAAATGCGATCGGAAGAGTCCGTGTTCAAATTGCATAAGGGTAAACCGCTCTAAAAGGTCCTAATGATTCAGATACTGACAGCTTGATAGCTCAAAACAGTCTGCACTCCAAGTTTACCAGCTCCGCCAAGGAAGCGCAGACGTCCGAATCAAGATCTTCTGGAAAGACTTGCGAGATGCGAAGAACTTCTCAGGCATTGCACTTGCATAAGACTTCCAACACCAGAGCATAGTCCGCCAAATCAACGCGAGCAATCACCGTTGAGTTTACACGACGGTGATGATTTGAAAAGGAAGAGAAGCAGAGAGCCGTCGCCTACAGAAGCAGAGTGATGGACACCTGGAGTCGTTCTCTCGTGCGAATAAGTTCTCCAAGAAAATATGGATGGTCGGTCGGTTTGTTGTTTGACATTGAAGTCTTCCTGGCATGAAGCTTCACATTTCTTGAGACCCGGTTTCTTGCGATTGGGGCTTTGACTTCATGGGAGTTGAGGTCTTTCTTTGGGGATGGACCTTTTGGCAGACGTTGATGGATGACTTGCCTGCATTTATGACGATACCCAGTTCATTTCTTTCAATGTCTCAATTCCTGAGCTACAAAATAATCATTTTGCACGATCCCTCCTTATACAAGACGACCAGATACTTATACAATCACCATCCAAACCTAGTCGTTCAAACACGCGGCAGCTCGCGTTTAGAATAGCGAAACCGAAATGCGAAAACGTAAAAAACCTGGGGCCTTTGAGTTACTCGGACAGATCTGACCCTCCATCAGCAAAGCCATTACAGGGGTGAGTTACAGGGGTCACCCACTGAAAACCAATCATTTGGCGGCCCGCTTTTCAAGGGTTGCAGGTGATCAATTGACCTGAGGAGATCAGGCCAACCATAGCGTTGTCTTGACAGAATTGGTGGCGTGAGCTTAAAGTCAGTGGTCTGAGTGGTCTACGGGGTTTGCAAGTGTCCGCTTCCCGAATAGCTTCAGGTTGGGTGCTGCGTATGGGGGTTAGGCGATGGGTGAGGTGGTATTTGCTCACCATTAAGTGAGATTGACTCAGAATATGTTGACACGGAGACAGGCATGAAAGGTGATTCTACTATCTAGATGACTAGTCAATCTCAAATGCCTGCCATTGCCTTGATAATTTGCGCCCAGCCGGAGAATAACACAAGACCATACCCCTGGATCAATACTTGACAAATTCGCAAGCGAGGCGGCTATACGGATATACGCAAATAGAAATGCTTATTTCGATCCCATCGATCCATTTGTTCAACGGCTAAATATCCACCCCCACAATGTCACATCACCAACAGCACACCACTTCCTGGATCCTACGGACGGAGTGTCTCTCAAGTCCGTACTTCCGGCCGATACCCCAGATTTCCAGAAATGGAAGATAGTCTGATGCTCGTCGGGCCTATTTGCCGTTAAGATTTTGATGATGTAGAATGACATAATCTGTCTCAATGTCCAACAAGATAAGCTACTTGAATGAAATCATCGCTATTTGCTTGGGTAAATTCAGTCAGTATGCCAGACAGCGAGGAGAAACCTAGGCGTCTGGAAGACACCGCGCGATGCATTTTCACCTGACGGATAGAGCTATTGCCATAACAATCTGTGCTCCTACTCATCTTCTCAAAGGTCCATAAAATGGTTTGTTATCCGTGTGTTGAATAAAGCCTATCTAAAAACTTGAGGGAGATACTGCTAAATATACAAAGTTTTTGCATACAGTCAAGTGAATCACAAATACTTATATAATAAATGCCCTATAGGTATATTTTGTTTGTCGTTGTTAAGATCCTTCTCTCTCAATCTCTGTATAATCGCATTTACAATATCAACTCCTTTCCCGCCTTTCCCATTCTCTATTGAACCTATTCCTATTTCTCTCACCCTTATCTAAACTATGTAATAAAGAGCTTGCTTCCCTTTTGTTTTCCCCTCCTTTCTCTTTTTCATTTGACTCAGCAAGAGCCGATGTAACACGAGCTTCTGCTCCAGTGAATGGTCGCCTACGTTGTGCTGTCTCACGTTTCAGTGCTTTGAGCTCAGGTAGGATCAGCCTTTGTATAGCATCCTCGACAGTCTTGAGAAGCCTAGGGTTGTTTATATTTGGCGGTGGCCCGGCGTTGGCTTCGGTGGAATCGGTGCTTTTGCTGCGCTGGCTTTGTTTGGCTTTGGGGCGTGATCGTCTGGCAATATTTCGACTCCGAGGTCTCATATCATCGTCGGGTATATATCCTGAATCATAGGGTTCATATTTCGAATCGCCCGCGTTCTTGGCTGACATCATTCTGACTTTTGGTAGCTCATCCACGATCTTGGTGGCCTGCGGTGGACTTGCCGCCCGTCGTCGTCTATGACCGCGATCAATTTCAATATCGACTGGGCCCTTTTGGAAAATCGAATCTCCAATGTTTGGGGCTCTGGAACTTCCCATAGGGCTACCGTCGAGTAGCTCATCCCAAGGTATACGAGAATCGGGGCTAGTCTCTGTAACCTCAGGGTGGTGTTTTGTGACAACACCCTTCCTCTTACTAGGCGTTATTCGTACACGAACCCCAGGACGACGCTTACCGCTGGGACCACTGTGGCCTTTTAAAGCGTCGAAGTACTCTATGTCTAAGGAGTCGTGCGATTTGGAAGAGGGTAGATGACGCGCTATTGACAGTCCAGCGGACAGACTGTTGCTATTACGATACATCGTTTGTGCCAGTCGACCCGTCAGTGCCTCTTCATGTTGAGTTTCGTCTTGTCTTATTTCAGTCACTGCTTCCTTAGTTGTAGTTTGATGCCACCGCCGGATTCCAGGCATCCGATTTTGTGGACTCTTATCTCTGGACTCAGGAGACATGTCGGATTCTCTCAAATGGTCAGTCATCCCTCGCATATCTATCGGTTCGGCAGTTTCAGAAGTTTCGAGGCTTCCAGCGCTAGCTGACCTTTCGTCCGCAGTTATCGGCATGAACTGCAGACCTGCTAGGTCCGAGTACGACTTGGGGGGCATATGTAATGGCATCGAAGCAGTTTGTTGACTCGGCTCAGAGGTCAAGTCAATGAGGTCCTCAACTGGCTCTATGATCCCAGCGTTAGGTTCCCGGGCGGGGGTGTCAAGCTCTCTGCGTGGTAGCTCTCGGCTGCGTTTGGCTTGTGCTTGAGCAAGAGCTCGACGATAGGCCCGCGTGTTGATGAGTTCGTAGTCGAAGTCAAACTCGGTTGTACTCAGCTTGCTCTCTCGATTCTCCCAGTCCGCATAGATGCTGTCGACTGTTTCCTTGTCAAGCGAGTCAAGAATCGTATCACGGCAACTCCAGTAGGTCGGTATGAGAGCCGTTATATCCTCTTTCGCAACTGTCAAAGCACTCTGTTTCTTGGCGACCAGCGCCTGAACTTCTCGTACCGAGCTCCTTTGGCAATGCGGTTAGTTAGGTTCACATTGGATCTCTGGAGTTTAGGCTTACAGGCTCAGAAGTTGAAGCAACAACAAGATACTCTCTCGTTTGCGATCAAGTCGCCCGAGCAGCTTTTTCATATCGTCTTCCTTCCATAATACCATGAATCGAGCTTTCCAGTCACTCCGATTAAAAAGCAGCTCAAACTCCTGTTTGATGCACGCCAAAGTCGCGCGACAGCCCTTGACTGCAATTGAGAAAACCTCTTCAACCTTGTATCGCGAGATTGCTTCTTGATTGTCCTGCAAGGCGTCCTCAACACCCTGGAGTGCTCCCTGAATTAATTGAGCCTCTTCGGCTAGATCTGAGAGCGAGTCGGCCGCGTCGGCGATCGTGCCAACGATCTTTTTCACTTCAATCGTGCATTTGTAGACAGCGGCGGCCAGCGCGACTGAGGCGCTGGTGATGCTAAGAGGATCCATTCAACACCTGGGACCCTCCGTCAGGGTCTGGAATAGATAAGTATGGTCTTGTCAAGTCAAGCTCGCCGGAGTTTCCGAGAATATTGCTCACCAGATGCAGTTGGAGGCCTGTTGAGTACTGACTTTGTGTGTTCGGTTTCAACCTCAAAAGTGGCTGTGCATCAGAAAGCAAAATGAGGGGCTCTTAGGCATTGGATAAGAATGGATGTCTAGCGAGTCGGAATTCTTGCATTTCTAGCCAATAAATTCTAAGTGATGCTGAGCGACGACGTAAGACGACAGCCTGATTTGATACGTATCGTCTGCAGTGGGCAATGGTAACAAGTCGCAAGCACAACATTATGAAATCAAAACAGACTGACTATATTGAACGGTTGGGATATATACTGAAGCTGTCTCGTGAATAGGGTCGTTATTAGCTACCTGCGCTTACTAGGGGCCTATCTCCCCTACACTGTTGACCATAACCCAATTCCTTGTCATCCCCTTGCACCTTCGCCGTTGAACCAATCAGGCAGGTAAAATCGGGCCCGAAGCTGTCTAATCTCCGAAAAACAACTTCCGTTACATTAGATATCAAAGACTATGGATAGATCTTATTTGACAGTCACATCAACTCCCGACCTATCTGTTAATGATTGTTATGCGATTTCCAATACTGGCTTGACACTTGAGATCAAAACTGCGTACGGAGACTCCACTCTTTCACAACTATTTCTCGAGATCAGCGGAGTCTGCAAAGGTTTGCTTACCAGGTTTGAGAAGAAAATGAACGCAAGTCACATGAGGAAAAGGGATTGCTGTGTCTTGCCTATGAAACGCCAGAGATTGGACGCGCGTTGTGGAGACAAAGATGCCCAGCAGCTCTAAAGATTATGCGTTTTCTTAGCAGCTCACAGTTCTAGTTCCACCACGGAGTCTTTCTAGTAGAGTCCCTTTTTACAACATGACAAGTTGATATGTAGAGAAGCCTCCATTCATGATGCAATTCCTATATCAGCGCTCTTGTCGATGATGTACGCTTGTTTTGCCGCCGCCCAACGCTGGTGACCTCTTCATGTGATCTGCCCGACGCAGTATGGCCGGGCAGGGTCGAAAATTCATATCTTAATAGCTGAAACTATTACTAAGAATGTAGGAAAGGATAATGACACTATAGTATGTCCATTCTCACAATGGCTGCGGATGAAACTGCTCAGCTCTCCCTCACTTGCAACCACATCAGGCACTAGCATCAGGCTATTGACAATATAGATGTCAACCAGACACTCAGGCACTGTGTCCCAGCGGTGTCGAAACCCGACGTTGCGACAGTATCGCTCGGCTATCTTATCGCGTGGTTGGTTCTGATATAAAGAGCGGCGAGCTGACAACCCAACATGGAGCTATTGGCTCTTGGCAGTTCAGTTTGACCAATTGAAGCTATCCGATGATACACAACCATCAAGGGTAAGGAAAACCAATTCCGCACTTTTCCCCGAGTCTTCCGCTGCTGGAACCCAAGATCCTGGTAAGGCCGACAGAGCGAGCCAACGAGCCAATGGCACATCGCTACGACCTTCATGGTTCCCCTGATTGCTGGTGGTCATACAGTGCGGTGTCAACAGCGGCCGACCTCTGATTCAAACTCACACCAGGATTATTGGGACGAAGAGAAGTTCAAATTGTTGTCGGAGGATTAATTGGGTACTGTACACGGGGCTATAAAGTCGCTACGATCCAGCCCAGGTTCGCTTAGAAAAGTGGCTTTGGACTATCGAAAGCCTTGGGCGACTGTCAACTCTAAACGAACCTCCTCATTACCCTCTTACATGGCCAAGCTGTTAAAAGAATTGTGAATATACGCGAGCTTCGAACCATATACACAACATTTAGTATCTAGAAACATCCGAAGTTCTACGGAGGGTGCTGTTGAATATTCTGTCAGATCTGCATTCGGAGTACCCCAGATCTTGGCGATCATCTCTGTGTTCCAAAAGCCCTCTGAATTCATGGTCACACCTGTTGTGGACTGGATGACAGCCTACCAAATGTCCCAGAAACAACACATGTTCTGCCCGTCTAAAAGCCGTTAGTGTATCAGTTGTGGCTTTTACTCCTGATATTTTGGTGCTTATCTTTACCCCAACCAAGAGCTGACCAGGTCCAATGGGATACCATGCTGATATCTCCGATTGTTAAAGCCAAGGATAAAAGCAAAATTAGCAGCAAACAACGTAGCAGCCAAGAAAAAACTATTGAAAAATCATGCGGATGGGTCAATAGTCTAATTCAGCCTTTCAGCTCTCGGAAGTCGGTGGGAGTCGCTCCGGATCGTACGGTCAAGTCTCTGAACGGATGCGAGGATGCCTGAGCGATGTGAAAATAATCAAATGTCCATAATATCTATATAAACGATCACAGCAGCCAGCTTTTACGGTGCTGCATCCTCCCAAACAACTTCCCCAACAACCACATAACGACCATAACCACCATCACTATGCGCTTCTCAACCGTCATTGCTACTGCCCTCGCGGCTTTCTCCAATGCCTCCCCTTGCCTTGCGGGTGCACCTGAGCCCGTCATCTGCGGCGGAAACGGTTACGTCGGTGCCACGAATACCCCTTGGTACAAGAAGTCACAGGCCGAGGGCACCATCGAGGGCTGCTTCAACTCCTGCACTGGCGGCTGCAAGGCCATCAGCTTCGACACCCAATACAAGACGTGCTACTTTTACACCGCCGAAGTTTCCAAGATGCGCCTCTACCAGGTCACCAACTCGCCCATGACATTCCACTACTTCGACCGAGCTTGCGTCGCGGACGCTGTAGGAAAGACCTGTGGCGCCACTGGCTACGTCGGAGCCACGAATACCCCCTGGTACAAGAAGTCGCAAGCTGAGGGTAACATGAAGAACTGCCTCGATGCCTGCCGTGGTGGATGTAAGGCTGTCAGCTTCGACGTCAAGTACAAGACCTGCTACTTCTATACTGCCGAGGTCTCGAAGATGCAGCTTTACACTGTTTCTTCGCCCATGAGCTTCTACTACTTCGACCGAGCCTGTGGCCATGAAGTTACTGAGACTGTCAATGTCTAATCTAGTCATGTTATCGTTGACAGTTGACCTCAACTCTTGTCTTTCATTCTAGTGTTGGGGCGTGCTCAATACGATGTTGGTGAGGGATAAGAAGCTACGTGCTACAATACTGCCAGCAAGCGATGTTGGTTATATGGGGTTTACGTTCAATGTAAAATAATTTTGATAACGACAAGTTAGATAGTTATATTTATTAAACTCATAATGAGATAGCAAGATACGTGTGAAAAAGCTCTGAGACTTTATAAGCAGTAGATATTAAACTGTTATGTAGCTCAAGGCTATTATTGAATCACGATCTATACTTGTCCAAGGGGCTCTTATGCGATGTGCACCTATGGCGCGGTGTATCTGAACCCGAGGTTCCAGCGCTAGTGTGGTGGCTTTGCACTAACGGAGGGATGATTTACCAATAGGAAGCCCAAATCTGACGAGTTAAAATCTGGAGACATCGAGCCGCCAGAGATAGACGCTGACGAAGATATTCTGGAAAAAGATGGTCAAGGAAGAAGTGACGAGTCCAATAACGAGATTGCTAGCTAGAACATCTGGAACATGGTGTATTATAGGCTATAGCTAAGTGAATGGAGTTTCTGTGCTATTTGGAGACGGCCTAGAACCGATCGCCGTTAGTCCAAAATGCGAAGGGAGGTAAGGTGCAGCGCAAGTAGTCACAGCGCAGACTGAACCGAGCAGATTATGAGACAACTGGCAACAAAAGTGCAACCAACTAACAGAAGTTGCTGATAAGATTCCTCAAGAGCCTTGACCCCAATAGTTATGATCTATTTCAGCTACCTGCGTCATAGGGTGATCTCACTCTACATACACTATCTTATTTTGGTCCTTCTATTTAGAGCCTTGACTACAGCCAATTGCAGGAGACGATCGGTGATCTGGGGCTTAGCATTAGGTACATCGCGGACTTAAGAAGCGACAAAATCAGTCGCTAAGGGAATCTTGAGGATAAAGGTTACAATGAGTCCAATGGGTAGTACTCTTCCAGCCTTTGGATAATTGAGCTAACAACTCCAAGTCTTCTTTCCCTACAATGCTAGTCGGCATTACACAAATGTACTGTGTGGAACGAAGGTTGTTGCTGTCATTGTTGGAAAAGCAGAGTCAGCAATATACAAAACGAGGGTAAGGAGCCAAGTTCTCTGTGGTGATATAAGCTCTCAGCCACAAGTCTCAACTGCAAACAACACATCTGTCTCACAAGAGGGCAAGGGGCGACCCAGGGGTTTGGTTAGACCTGGAGCGGACAGCAACTGCTGCTGTATGTCCTCGATCACAACTAGACGACAATGAGAGTACCTCATTGCTCAGGAACGGTTTGGCTGACAAGGGCGGTTCCAGTGCTTGCCGCTCACGTGGCAGGGTGTGGATCATGTTCGTAACCAATGCTTAAAGAGGGAGTGATACGGCATACACGAGATGGGCAGAACTCGATAGGAGGTAGAAGCCAAGGATACATGTTCACAAGGCTGGAGAAGGTGCTTGTCTTGTACACAGAGTGCCGCCTGGTGTGCAGCCGGACTAAGGAGTGGTGAACGGTCGGAGAGGATGCAATCTCACCGCAACTAGTGGCACTGTGATATCGCTTTCTGCTCCGAATGCTTCAGCTGCCAAAGACCGGTGGAGGTTCGTATAGGTCCTTACGCCTCGCCCCTCGATCGACAGGTACTTACGACTGTAGATACTCTTTGGGCGACGAGATATGAAGTTTATGATAGAATGTTATACCTGCTACGGACCTTTCGCGAAACCGTGACGGCAACATGTGCACTGCCCGACTTTAACTAGAAGGCTTGGAACAAATGTTCAGCTGTGAGCGTGGTGCTCCAGAGAACAAGAGTGAACTACTCGAAGCCATCGATTCCGTTGTCCGCACGAACCCAGTCGCAGGCTGGAAAGGAATCTACGCCGTTGGAGAACACGTCAGCTATATTAACGGGCTTGGCGAGGACGAGTCAAACAATTCTCTGGATTACTTTCTCAATCTTGTCATAGAGAATCATGATCTGCAGGTTCGACAGCCGGCGGCAGAAGTCCAACTATGTCGCGATCTGCGATAATCACTGTACCTACCACGCTGCTACTGCGGACTACCTGTACGGGGGTTTTCGTGCAAAAGAAGGGACCAAGGCTGTGATTGTGGGCGAGCGGCCGCATCTTGATCTTCAAAGGAAGAGCCGCAGTGATGATTTTGAGTCACCGAGGTCGACGACAAGGTAGAGATATGTTTAGCAGTACCATCCTTACATAATTAGACAGCTAAGTAAATTCTATGTGGTGATAATGAGCCCTAAGCCACAGGTATCAACTGCAAATACAACATATTGCCAGAAGCTTTTATGCCAAAGAAATAGGATATATGACTCCAGAAATCTAAGAGCTAGCTCCCATGGGATTTGTGCTGCATCGCTGCGGGCTCTGTAGACGACGAAGACTGGGGCATGAATGGCCCAGAGCTGGTTTGTCGACGGGATTCCTCCCAAAGCCCCAACTACTGTTGGTATAAAGCTTAGTCGAACTGACGTTCCTACCTCACGTCAACCTAGAGACATCTTGGGCAAGCTTAAAAGGGTCATGACCAGCAGCTCGAGGTTTCACAGTACAAAATTATGAAACAGGCATTTAGAGAATTTGATACTGCTTAATTCTAACAATCTGTCCTGCTATGGGGCAGATATTTCAGAAAAACATTCATAAACCAGCCTGTCGTCTTCAAAATGCCCGAAAGCCCCGTCTCAGAGGCGAAGTTTAGGCAAAGCATGAGTGATTTGATGGTATCTCTATCGATTGGAGTATTAAACGCCCGGGTCCCTAGCGCTATACCACCTTGGCCTTCTCCTCATGCCAATCCCCCATATGTCCAAGCGGAGGACTTGGAGAAAGGCTGCTCAAAACGTAGTCCAGCTTTCAGCTGCAAACTATGTCTCAGTTGCGAACCGTTATCAGCCAATCAAATACAAGACTTTCGTAACGGAAGAAAGAAGCTTCAGCCACTGAATAACTATTGTATCTTCAGCCGCAGCCATGAATTGGAGTATCAACGCTAAAGGGTCATTTTTAGTTCTAGGCCCATAGACTATCGATAAGTCGGGACACTATCACATAGCTAAGGCTTGAAGTCTCGTGGATATGGTATGGTGCGTGTTCTATACGCGCTTAGCTCCCGCCACAGGGCTGAACTATTGAAAGCTGAACCAACGCCACAGGAACCTGGAGTCCCCTCTTCTGATTTCACATGTTCGTAACGCTCATATACGAGATTGGTCACTTGTAGTAACACATGCAATGCACAACCCAAACGGTGTATGACCTGACTGTTGTGATTGCCTACAATGAACTTCGGCAGTGATAGACTTTACACTTTGTGGAACGCCATTCCCCACTTCTGCTAGGCACTAATTTTGCTGACCTTAGCGATAGGTGAATGGCTCGGAAGAATAAGGAGTGGAGGGGGATGAAGCTCTGTAAGTCAACAAATAAGCTTTCAGGCATGCTGTGATACCTAGCACGACGCCTCTCGCCCAACGGGTAATAGATCACAAGGAGGGATGACTTGCATGTGCCTCTATTCTGCCTAGTTTGAAGCTTGTGATTACAGGTATAAAGCGGCCATGATCCCCTGCTGAAATGTGAGGACACACGCACGATGGCTTCTGTACTTAGTAAGGAATCTCTCGCTATTTCTTTATCCATTGTCACACTACTCATTGGACTCTCTCACTTCAACATGATCTCCCTCAAACCCATCTTCAAGTCCGTTTACATTCGTCTTTGGAAATTCGTCAACATCTTTGTCCACTGGCACAAGCTCCCCACATGGCTCGGCGTTTTCAATCTCCTCGCTCTTCGATATGAACTCCGCGAGAAGAACCTTCACGACACCTACCCCAATGCTGAGTTCCAGGGCACTGCAGCAGATTGCCCCATGAAGAACTCAAAGTTCATCGCGAATAGGAACTCAGATGGCGATTTCAATGATCTGGCGCAACCAAAGATGGGGTGCGCTGGTATGAGATTTGGTCGAAATGTCCCGAGAAAATATACCACGCCGCCAACTCAGCAGGAGCTGCTTACGCCCAATCCAAGAATCATATCTGAAAAGATTCTTGCTAGACCTGAAGGCCAGTTCAAACCCGCCGAGATTGTCAATCTTCTCGCCGCAGCGTGGATCCAGTTCCAAGTTCATGATTGGGCTCAGCACTTCCTTGTCACAAATGGTGATAAAGACGTTGAGATTCCTCTAGATAAAGCCGACAGGTGGTCTGAGCGTATCATGAAGATTCCTCGAACCAAGAAAGATGATGCTCTTTCGCGACAAGATATCGAGACGCCTGCTTATACCAACGAGTGCACCCATTGGTGGGATGCCTCTCAGATCTACGGATCCACTGAAGCCGAGACAAAAGCTCTTCGAGCGCAGTGCGATAAATCGTATCCCGGCCAACTTCATGTAACACGTGAAGATGGTGTGCAATTCCTCCCTCGATCAGACGATGGTATTCCCAAGACTGGTTTCAGACAAAACTGGTGGTTGGGACTTGAACTTCTTCATACGCTATTCGCGCTTGAGCATAATGCCATTGCCACGCAGCTTCATCTTTCGAACCCGAGTTGGTCGAGTGATCAAATTTTTGATACTGCTCGACTGATCAATTGTGCTCTTATGGCGAAGATTCATACTGTTGAGTGGACACCTGGTATCCTTCAGCACCCGGCGCTGCAGATTGGAATGAATGCGAACTGGTGGGGACTCTTGGGTGACAAGGTATGGCGTCTAACCCTGACTGTGCTATGATGATTGATTACTGACTTATAGTAATAGCTCTGGCATGTCTTTGGCCGTGTCTTTGACAACAAATCAGAAGTCATTTCTGGTATTCCCGGATCAGGCGTCGATCACGACAACGTGCCATACTGTCTCACAGAAGAATTTGTTTCCGTCTACCGTCTCCATCCTCTCATCCCGGACAACGTAGCATTCTTCAGCATCAAAGATGGTCAACACAAGGGAACTCTGCCCATCAAAGAGGTTGCGTTCGAGTCAGCCCGTAAACCCTTTGATGAAGACAAATCGGGCTTGGGTCTCTCATTCGCTGATGTTTTTTACTCCTTCGGCGTCAACTATCCAGGTGCTATTCGAGCTCACAACATGCCCAACTTCTTGCGCGACTTGAACATCCCAGGTGATAAGGACTTCCCCCACGGTCGACACCTGGACTTAGGAACAATTGACATCCTCCGTGACCGTGAACGCGGCGTTCCCCGCTATAACGCTTTCCGACGCCTGTTTCACATGGCACCTGCAAAGAGCTTCCTTGATCTCACTGGCGGTGATGCCAAGTTGGCTGCTGAGTTGGAAGATGTTTACGATGGAGATCTTGAGGCTGTGGATCTTCTGGTTGGTACACTCAGCGAGCCTCTGCCCAAGGGCTTTGGCTTCAGCGACACTGCCTTCCGCGTCTTTATCCTCATGGCCACCCGTCGCATCAAGTCTGATCGCTTCCTTGCCGGCGATGGTTGGTGCCCTGAGGTGTACACTCGTGAGGGCATCAATTGGGTTCAGAATAACACGATGAAGGATGTTTTGTGTCGACACTTCCCGGAACTTGCTGCAACGCTGCACAATGTCAAGAATGTGAGTATTCTTTCTAGTCACTATGATTACTCTGAAACTAACCGCAATAACAGGCTTTCGCACCTTGGACGAAGATTGGTCAGACTGAGGCTTATGCGGGCCCAGAAACTAACAAAGCAAAGAACTAAGGTGTTGGTTTACAGAAATGAGGAATTTCTTTTCTCTTCAGGAAGAGAGTTTTATTCAGGAGATATGATACTGGGAGCAGTTGAAGGCAATTTGAAATCAATATGCGACGGGAGGGCTGACTTGTTAGTGTTGCCTCTGTTCCTGATATGTAGCAGGCTAGAGTCTATACAGAAGTAAAAGCCAACTACTTGAATCCTTCTCATGCATTATCCATTAAACCTAAGTACTAGACGGGATATGTAATTCTCAGTCACTATCTTCAGATCTATCTCATAGACATAACAGAAACTATCGTAGATCATGTGTACCAAGTAGGCTCAGGATACTCTCCCAACAAAAGATACCTTCCCAACTCCCGATTCTTATACGCCACAGGGTCATGCAAAGTATGCGTCCTCAGATCCCTCCAGAACCTATCCAAGCCAACCTTTGCAGCCGTAGACCTCGAACCCGTAACTTCAAAAACTCCAGAAGTGATCTTGAGACCAGTGTCTGTAGTGACGACCTTGAGACTGGCGACCCATTCTGCGAACTCACCGCGTTGCTCGGCTGTAACGGCGGAGCGATCTTGTGAGTATTTTGCGTAGAGTGAGTCGGCTTCAGCGTTGACTTTCTCGGCGAGAGCTTCGGTGGCGCGGAGGTGGGCGAAGAAGTTGCCGTAGGTGGAGAGGATGTAGAATTCGTCTGTTGCTTTCTCTTTGTTCTGTGGATTTGTTAGAAAGAGTTGGATTGGGGGGGGATGGTGCTTACATCGCCGCCGAAGGGCCATGCGCGAGTGTTCTTGACAGTGTACTCTTTGGCAAACTCAAGAGCACCGGCCGCAATGCCGAGGTACAAGTTGGCAAAGTTGAGTTGAATCCTGTACCTCATTTTAGTAAATCCGAAGAATAATAACGAGCACGGGCAACTTACGTTGGCAAGAACAGACTCGTGAAAGGAATAGCCAAGATGTTGGGATCTGGCTTCTTCGCCTCAACATCCCACCCCAAGGCATCACCCCACGGCGCCTCAACATTCTCGATATTAACACCCCCTGACTCGGTAAGTCTCAGCCCAACATTATCCCAGTTATGCTTAAACTGAATGCCAGGCTGTTGCGTCGGAACAATAGCAAAGATGTGCTCTTCCTTCTCACCGTAAACACCTTCAAGAACAGTCAAGTCTGAGATTACACCGCCGGTGCTAAAGTTCTTAAAACCATTGAAGATAAGCTTGTCCCCGTTGGAAGTGATCTTGAGATCGTTGTCGCGAGGGTTCACGGCACCGCCAACGAAGTAGTTGTTGGAGATGATGAGTTTGTGGGTGCGGTCTGCTTGCTCGGGAGTTCCGACTACGTTGGCGGTTGTGGACCAGACGAGATGGTAGCCGAGAAGCATGCCAACAGATCTACCATTAATTAGCATCCATACTTCAACATCATGTAAACAAAAACTCACCCATCCTTCTTGGCAACCTCACGAATCGCTCTGAAACCAACACTCCATGGCTGTTCACCGCCGCCATATTTAGCTGGACCGAGGATCTTTAGAAGGCCGGAATGCTTGAGGAGAGCGACTTCAGCTTTGGGAGACTTGTTCGCGCGTTCTCGAGCTGGAACGTCTTTTGCTAGGACTTCAGCGACGTCTTTGGCACGCTTGATCCAACCCTCAGCGTCGGTGGGGAGAGTGGACCATTGGGCTTCGTACTCTTTGTAGACAGCTGGGTCAGAGCTCTCAAAAGTGGTGGCCATGATGAGAAATGCTTGGGTATAATGAAATATGACTCTATGGAGAATAATAAGTTGAGGACAATGGTCTGAGAATTATGTTGTCTATATAGGCAGACTGCACCTCACATTGCGTGTACAACGTCACGTATGTCGTTATCATAGCTGCAGGGACAAACGGCCCAAACTATCTGCAGCTCAAGCTAACCTCGGCAGTTGAGCAATTTATCTATGGCGATCATTCTCCAGTAATTGTGTCAATGTCAAAGCGGTTATCTAGTGGTTTGCACCCGTGGGCTGATCTTCTCTTGCGTGATTGGCGTTATCAAGGTTCAGCTGGGGTATTGGCGTGTTTTGGTCTAAAATGATGAGATGGGCGGCACAAAGCATGTCATACAGAATGACTAAGCCACTAGTCTATCTTCCACTTGCTTTTGTATTAATTTGATAAAATACATGATATAAACTGAGCTTTATACTATGTTTATACCAGAATACGTAAAACTGTTTCATTGAAATGTTAAACCATAAAATGAGACCAACATAACTCGGAGCTCTATGTTACTTCTGCTGTAGTATAGTTTGATACGGAAACAGGGACGCCAAGTGCAAGTTCATGGCTCGGGCCAATTCAAAAGAAGAAGAAATGAAAGACTTTTGCAAAAAGAGTGATTGATAAACCAGGATTATGCACTTGCTGGTAAGCGATAAGATTGGTATCGTTAAGTGACACAATCCTCTGCGTCAGATCTCAACAGGGAACCTTTTCCGAAGGGATGCACCGTACAAGTAAAAGTAAATCGGCACAGGTATGAATCCAACAGTGATGAAGGCCAACACGCTATTCCCCCAGCCTAGTCCAAGGTTTGCATAGAGTGTCGGTGCGGCAAGGGGTAGAAAAGCTCCCGTTAGATTGCGAAGCAGTGTAATGGCAGCAAGTGCTGACGCCGCTGCTTGAGGTCCAAAGATGTCGATGATATATGTCTGCGAAGATGAATTGATGATTACCGCCCCGGGTCCACAGATCGCAGTCCCGATGATGGGCACAACCCAGTGTACTCTGTACTCAGTAGTCCAACCGTAGATGAACAGGCCGATGGGGAACATTGGAGATACAAACATCATCATTATAAGCCGCCGCTCTGCATGGTAGTTCCCTCCCTCAGCATTTAGAAGGCGATCGCTAAGCTTGGCAAAGGTGATGACCCCTATGGCGCAACCAATACCGACGCCGATGTACGCCAACCCGGAAACACCAACACTCCATTGATAAGTGTTCTCGTAGACGGTGGGAAATGTGGCGAAGAGAAGCATGGTTACACCGAAGTTGAAGGCGATGTAGAGTGAGATTAGAGCGACGATGGGCGATGTGAAGAGGAATTTCATAGGCCGGGTTAGGGCATGGAGGACGAGCTGCTTGATCGGGATCTGCTTATCGCCGGAGGCCCGCAGGTTTGGATTGCCTGTCTCTTTACGAAGTCTAGCAGCCTTAGACTTGAGTATGTTGATAGAGCTTGTTTCGTGCATGAATAAGAAGGTACTGAGGGTGACTGCGCCAGCCTAGAGGAAAGATATTGGTTATCTTGCGCTAGAAAAGGAGGAAAAGGGGTAGTGCTCACAAGCATCAAGATGAGATAAAAGCACCATCTCCATCCGAGATTCTCGACAACGAATCCTCCCACAATAGGACCAAGCACCTAGCCTCATTATCAGCTTATTAAAATCCGACAAATACTCAAGGGGGTACATACAGGGCCAAAGAGCGGTCCAGCGGTAAAAATAGCCATAGCAACACCCCTCTCCTCCTTCGGCAAAAGATCAGCCACCGTACCGCCTCCCGTAGACATATACGAGGCAGCAGCCATACCAGTTAACAAACGAAAGACGAGAAACTCTGCAACATCAGTACTACGCGCGCAACCAGCCGTAAACCCTATGTACAAGATTGAGCTTGTCCTGTAAATCGGCATGCGGCCAAAAACCTCAGACATAGGGGGTATGAATAATTGGCCCAGGGCAAAACCCAGTGATGCCATGGTGATGGTCAGGACTTCAACTGTGTTGCTCTTGAAGCCAAATTCGCGTTGCATGGTAGCGGCGCCGGGGGCGAACATGGTGGTTGCGAGGTTGGTGTATAGGACGGATAAGCTGATGACTATGATGTTTGTCAACTTGTAGGCTTTGGACCAGTTGCGTGGGTTTTCAGGGTCGTCAGGGCCAGACCAGTCGACGATATTCGGGTCTGGTGTAGGAGCTACTTCGCCAGCTTCCATTGCATCCTTTTCAGCATCAGTCTTCATATTTGCAGCATGGATATCTTCAGAAATAGTTTCTTCTTGCTTGTCGGCATTTGGTTCCTTGTCGTGGCCAATATCGCCTTGAGCCGTAGCATAGACGCTGACTGTCTTGGTTGCTTCATGATTGCAAACGGTTTTATCGCTCTCGGCTTGACCTTTCGCCATTGTTGCCAGATACCCGTCGTCGTATGTGGTGTAGTCGTGGGCATAGAATAAGCTATCCGAATTCCTAGATTTCTGAGCTTTCTTGCCTCTGCCTCGATGCTAACCTTGTCGGAAAACAAGTTATATATTGCCATAAGAGAAGAAATAATAGTGGTGTCAAGGGCAAACTCAAGTAGTAGTTGGCCATGTGACCCTGTTTTGCCCCGGATTTGCTCCGTTGTTGAACATGATTAGCAACAGATCATCCAGCGAACTAAATCAAAGCAAACAATACAAGAACAGACAATCATCATGCTCAAGTATCCCGCAGTTTCTATCAAATTCATACTGCCTCAATAGTGATCCCCAAGTCCTTCAATGAAGCCAGTAATTAGATATTTGGCCAATACTGGCTTTATATCAGCCCCACTTAACCATCCTTATAGGTCTGGTAAAGCTGGAAGCGCAAGGTGGGGCGCTTACGTTTGCTCCCGTCCTCTGACTGGCTCATTAAATGCTCCGTTAAATGCTCCGTCGATTGCTCCGTCCAATGGACCCGCCTATCCCCCGACACCCACCACCACCTTGCTCCGTCGAATACTCCATCTGTCACTTCCACTCTGACTTTCCGCTGACGCTTTCTTTTCACTCCAAAGTGACAAAAGCTTGCATTTAATGGATTATCTTGAGCCACCCGCCTATACAGAAACGCCGAGCCTGTCCAATCAGCAGCCCAGCACTGTTATCAAAGACTCGCTGCCTCAACTTCGAGATCGTCGGAGGGAGAAACCGCTGCTTTCATGTACCTTTTGCAGGAACCGAAAGTAGTTCACACATTTGCACTAGAGAAAGCACTGAAACTAACAGATAGCCACTCAGGGTGCGATGTGACCGTCAGCTACCATGCAAGACCTGCACGAACAGGGGGATTGGCTTATCCTGCACTTACGAGGTAGGCTGTACAAGCCGGGGCAAAAGCAAAGTCAGCGTCAGGGATCGCATTCAGCAGCTAGAAGATCTCGTTCATTCCCTAGCTAGGCAGCAGCAGACGCCAGTTGTGCATGCCGACAGCCTCGTTCGAGAGTCTTCAGATCCTCCATCCCGGCAGAGTATCTCTACGATCCCACTAACAACACCTGACGAGGAAACGCCCGTGGCAGCTTCAAAAAATACGCCTATATCGCAGAGCAAGGACAGTACTGATCCCCCCAGAGCCTCAGAGCCTGGCAGCATGCGTCTGAATTCACACGGTGTTGGTGCCAGCTACGTCGGGAGCGTGCACTGGACCGCCGTCCTCGACAGTATCTCTGAGCTTAGAGACCATTACGAGGAGCAAGAGGAAGCTCGGCTACTGGCCACCAATGATCATTTATTTCTCCATAGTCCTGGACCTATGCTGCTATATGAGCCGGTTCAGACCACAAAAGCTGATCTTCTTGCCTCAATTCCGGCCAGGCCCGTTGTTGATCGAATGGTCGCAAGGTACTTTAACACACAAGGTGTTGTACCAAGCATACTTCACAGTGGGCGTTTTCTTCAAAAGGTATGTTGTTTGCTATGTATCGGAGTGTATACCTATGGTTCAGTATGGATCCCCTACCCCTTTTCCTCCTTTTGGAAACTACTTCCTGAATTCTTTACGTTGGCTGACAGTTTGAACCACTTAAATAGTATGATAAGTTCTGGCAGGACCCACCAGCCATGCCGTGCATTTGGATCGGGCTCTTATTTAGCACTATGTGCGTCGCTACGCTATGTCAACACTCAATTGATGACCCAACGGATCCGAAAATTCAAGGGCGAGTGCGCGTGTTTCGGGAACAGACTCTTCACAGCCTGATACTAGGCCAGTATACCAGAGGTGGGGAGTACGTACTCGAAACCTTGATTAATTATCTCATCTGTGAGTCGTTCATGTCCCAGGAGGATGAGACCGGGCTGTGGCTTGTACAAGGTATCATCGTGCAGCTCGCCCTGAGTCAGGGCTATCATCGAGATCCCCACAACTTCCCAAGCATTACACCATTTTCTGGTGAGATGCGGCGGCGCGTGTGGGCAGTCATTGTGCAGTTGGATCTTCGTCTCTCGAGCCAGATGGCGCTGCCATGTGTGCTTAAGGCCCAGCAGTATGACACAGCTGAGCCGCGTAACCTGCTGGATACAGATTTCGACGAAGATACCATCTATTTACCCCCTTCGCGTCCCGAGACGGAAGTCACGCCTGTGCTATACACCTTGGCTAAGGGGAGGATAGATAAGATGATGGGGCTGGTCAACGACATTGTCAACGATACCAAGGAGCATCCGTACACAGAGATCATGGAGTTGGACCGGAAGCTGCAAGAAGCTGAAGCATCGCTTCCGCCAATTTTCAAATGGCAGCCCCTTAGTCAATCTTTCATGGTGGCGCCTGAGATCGTCATGCACCGCGTGTTGCTCCAGCTCGCCATACAAAGACTAACAATCTGGCTTCACCGGAAGTATCTCGCACCGCCCTATACCCAGGCATGCTATCAACACTCACGCAAAGCTTGTGTCCAGGCGGCGATCAAAGTTCTGGAATTCCAGCAGATAGTGCTCGAGGAAACACAGGGAGATGGACTGCTGTATCCTACAAGGTGGGCTAGGTGGATGCTCCTGTCCTCCCGGCCGCGGGCAGTCTTTTTGCTAGGCGTGAGCATTCTGTGTTACTATGTGCAGCTGACCAAGTCGCGGCCGGATGTTTCGCTGGACGAGAGCACAGGGTCAAAGATCCACGGTCTGCTACGTAACGCGTACCCACTCTGGCTGCACTCTACCACAGTATCTAGGGAAGCCAGGCGGGCGATTGATTATCTAAGCCTCAGACTAGGGCTGCAGGAACAAGAGATTGGCGTACCTCTCGCTGATTCTACCGCCGACACGCCTCAGGATACAGATATGTCGCTTGATCAGTTTACTTGGGACGCATACGAAGGTAAGCTGCCGAAATAGGTTATGCTTCTGGTCTTTTGTAACAGCATACCTTTTCCTCCAATTCTGCCTCCAGGTGTATCTGCTAATACGCGGCGCGCTAGAAACTGATGTTTTCTCAGAGTGTATCGCTGGATTTCCAACGACAGCATCCAGTGGGGGTTTTATGGGACTGGACTTATCTTCAGCCACGAGCGTTTCATCATCGGATTTGTTTTCAATGAATTTGGAGACCCCAGACTCGGCGACCGGGTAGACAGAAGAACCCTTTTACTCATCGGGGAGAAAGAAACCTATGACCTCTAACCTAGTTAATGAGAATATTTAGCTAAATTTAGGATGAATTTAGAAGATCTTTAGACTAGTTATTTTATCAATTAGAGTAAAGATTCTACGTTCTTTTACTTCCTATACCCTATGAATGACATGGTTATGGTAGGTATTGGAAGGTGGTCTATTTCTTCTCAGTAAGTCAAACTCAGCCTTGTGCCACTCTGTATTACACAACCGCAGGAGCATAGTCTCTGGACACAAATATGCGTCTATCTTTCTGTCCCCCCTATTCCGTTGTCCTGTCACATCTAAATCCTAGTTAGTTTGGGGCCTCGAGGCTGTGGCGTATTTCGCCCTAAAATGATGAGATGTGACATGTAAACCCTGCAGCTATGGATTGACGTGATCTACGCTTATCTCGGCAATTGCTTACCGACCAAGTCCCGGGTCCTCGGTACCTATTTATTATAGAAAAAAGAAAAGAAGAGAGGTGCGGCCCGTTTCTGCTGTATAACATGAGAATTGCCTAAGATGGAAGTCAGGCGTGTCTCAAGTAAGCTGACAGGCTACACGGTGAAGCCACGAAATGATATATGAGCGGTATTTTTATCACATCCATTTATCCGAAAATAGTGTTTATTCTCGTCACACCATCTGATATCGGCAATTGATGCAAGTAGATCTCAAGGTACACGCGAAGCCAGCCCCACCATCTCCGCAAGCACGCGATTCGAGGGCCGCGATTGCGCAACACTTTTATATGTCGCATATCACTTATATGAGTATTACGCTCACCTAAAGTCTCATTCACTAATATTACCTCATTCTTTACCCCTCATTCACTCAATATTGTGAGACAACTTGCAGTCAAAATGTCTGAATCGCAAGAGGCCCCCAAGGTCAAGAAGCAGCTCATTATCAACGCCTTCGTTGAATCATGCAGCGGTCATCAATCACCTGGTCTCTGGAGACATCCGGATGATAAATCATGGGATTTCAATAATATCAGTCACTGGGTAAAACTGGCTCAACTTCTTGAGAAGGGAAAGTTTCACGGTATCTTTATCGCTGATGTTCTTGTGGGTTACTCTCTTTGCATCACATGACATGTCGCTCACATTCTCAGGGATCTTATGATGTCTACAAAGGTCCTCGTAACCCAGATCCTGCCATCATTTCAGGCGCGCAGTGGCCTGTCAATGAACCCCTTGCCACTGTGCCAGCTATGGCAGCAGCTACTAAGAATATTGGTTTTGGTGTAACCGTGGCGACTACTTATGAGCAGCCTTATCATCTTGCCCGAAGACTCAGCACTGTGGACCATCTAACTGGTGGAAGACTGGGCTGGAACATCGTTACTGGCTATCTTGACTCTGCTGCTCGAAATCTCGGACATACTGAGCAGCCGAGCCACGATGAGAGATATGCCATTGCCGAAGAATACGTCGATGTCACTTACAAGCTTTGGTGCGTGACTCACCATCTTCATTTGAATTTTCACTCATGAACCTAGGCAATCATCCTGGCGAGATGACGCCGTCAAACTCGACCGTGAAAAAGGCATCTACACAGACCCCTCCCTAGTCCGTCTCATCAACCACTCGGGAAAATACTACACCGTGCCAGGCCCTCACATCTGCCAACCCTCCCCCCAACGCACTCCCCTAATCCTCCAAGCCGGAACTTCCAAAGCCGGAAAGAACTTTGCCGCCAAACACGCCGAGGCTATTTTCGTCGCAGGCCACAGCCCCGTCACGGTGGCGAAGAACATAGCTGAGATTAGAACCCTAGCAAAAGAGCAGTTTGGTCGTGATCCTAAAGCGATAAAGTTCCTGGCTATGTTTTGTCCGATTATTGGAAAGACGCAGGAGGAGGCTGATGCGAAGTATAAGGAGTTTGTGGGGTATGGCTCGGAGGATGGTGCGTTGGCGCTGTTTGGGGGCTGGACGGGGATTGATCTTGCGCAGTATGGGGATGATGAGGAATTACGGTATGTTGAGTCGAACGCGATTCGCTCCGCCGTGGAATCATGGTCCAAGTCAATCCCAGGGGTGCCAAAATGGACGAAGCACACTGTTGCAAATCATATAAAAGTCGGTGGTCTAGGAGCCACAGTCGCAGGAACACCAGAGCGCATCGCAGATGAGATGGAGCGATGGGTCAACGAAGCTGACGTCGATGGGTTCAATCTGGCGTATGCTCTCATGCCAGCGAGTTTTGAGGAGGTTATATCTGATTTGTTGCCGGTTTTGAGGGAGAGGGGGTTGTTTTGGGAGGATTATGCTGTCGATGGGGGCACGTATAGAGAGAACGTCTATGGGAGGAAGGGAGTTGCTAGACCGCCTGCTGATCATCCAGCTGCGAAGTATCATTGGACGAAGGATGATTGAGCCAGTCAGGAAGGATAGAGTTGTTGGAAGAGATTATGATGTGTCATTGGGCAAGAAAAACTTTTGAAATATATAGTCAAGTGTTTTTAACTTTATTTTGAGCAAGGCTGTTGTTTTTATGCTTAATTTTTTATTCTTCTTACTGGTTTGTCTGTTAAAGTTGGTTGACTCATTGCCTCACCCCACTCCCGAGCCTTCTCTAAACCTTGACACTTCCTAAGTTAACCTTCAAGCTTCCACTCTCACAGATCACAACACCGATACGAAAGTCTATGTAATTATACTCTAAAAATCACATATCCCGTTCAAAAATAGCTCTTGAGTTTCAAACCTTGTGGCTCGACTCGTCGACTGGCAATTCATACCCAGTCAAGCTTTGAATGTTCTCATTTTATTCGCGAACTCAGAAGCCAAATTTTTATCAAATACAAGTTTCTATCATTCTACTGACTATAAAATGCCCTGTCCGTTTTGAAGTTGTCCTAGGTTTTCTTTTCCTCCTTTATATTTCCGAGGACCTGACTCGAGTTGACGGTTGACCCCACCTATCGTCTTATCTCTCAACACCAACTTCAATCATCCCATCTCCGCGGACCACTCATACGCTTCAATTTCAGCCTCACTCTCAATTCCATTTCCTATCTTTACTTTACCATCATCATCATCATTATGTCTACTCCCTCTCTCTCTGCCCTTCCTGAGGAACTCCAGGTTCAAATCCTGGGATACATATACAAATATTCCCTCATCGACCTTCGTCTCGTCAGTCACACTTTTGCCCGCCTCATCACACCAATCATCTTCCGCGCCATTCGTGTCCGCGCTTATAGAGATGAGCCACAGCGTTTCATTGACATCGCCATGACTGAACATCTGAGATGTCATGTCCGGGAAGTCACTTGCGATACCTGGACAGGATCCTGTCCCATGAATAAGCGTCGGGAGCTCACGAACAAATTCTTCCAAGCTGTTCCCTTCATCTCAATGTTTCCTAGACTCGACACTCTCAACATGCGGCTTGAACACGATAGATCTCACATCGACCACAATACGCAATTAGGACTTTTAGAGACGTTGTTTCACTGTCTTGAGGGGACGTGGAACATGGATGATAATGTTCGCAGGAATACCATGTCTACACCGCAACCGTCTACATGCGAATGCTATCCACAGGCTCAAACTGGCATTCCGCTTCCTATCAAGAACCTGACTATCTCGAATCTTATTGATGTCAGTGGCATCAAAGTGCTGCCTGATTTTCAAGCTGTCATGAATTCAGGAGCTCTGAAGGACCTGCGTATCAGCGTAGCTGATGGAGGTGACCTTGATGACTCTGAAGTCATTACTACAACACAGAAGGGCAGCCAAGATATCCACCACGATCTTCTTGATATAGTGCTCACCCCCAGCATCGCCAGCAATCTCCAGGTCCTGTCCCTGTTTTCATCAACCCCGTGGGGATGGTTTCCCAACATGGACTTCCGCCTGATTGGTGCCAACGATCTGCCCAATCTTAAGGTTCTCGCTTTGGGACATTTTGAGTTCAGCCAGTGGTGGCAGGTTGAGTGGATCGGATCCCTTGGCATCGAGAAGCTTTATCTCGATGAGTGCACCGTTTTGCACTCGGATCACAATCGGGCTAGCATAATGCCAGATGCATGCTGCACCATTTGCCAAGACGAGGCTAGTGAGCTCTCCGATAAGGGTTACTTCGCCCAAAAGGTAGAAGGCAATGCCTGGCGCGAGGGTTCAACGTACCATACACATACCCGCTGGCACCACATCTTTGAGCACTGGGCCAATACCATGCCCAACCTCCGCGTCTTTAAAATTGGACAAGGCTGTTGCTTAGACGACGGAGCTTGGAAAGCAATTGATCCAACCTACGAGGGGGACTTTTACGAATACGTCGAAGAAGACCACGAGGCTATTTTTCAGCCATTTCAAGGTACTAGCCATCAGCACTTTGAGTGTCCTCTGCCCCTTACCACGGGCACTGGTATTCGACGGTATGGATCTGAGGCTGTTCAGAGTTATGGCGCTGTCTTCCCGTACGTGGAACATATTGAGGGTGGGGGTTATACTTATACTGATAGTCCTGTTGATGGGAAGGGGTTTTTGAACGTTAGTTTGGAGGAGAAGGAGAAGGATAAGAATGCTTTTGATAAGTTTTTGACGGTTATTGAGACGAGACGAAAAGGGCTGGCTGGCCAGGAGTAGGAAGGGCGTTGTTTTAATTGGATATACCTGTGCGATCGGTTAAAAGATTGGGTGCGATAGGAAGGGAACTGCATTTGCATATGACGGCGTTGGTTACTAAGAATCAGGGAAGCATTGTTTTGGTTGGACTGTCCTTTTTTGCGTTTTCGGCTTTGCTATTGTAAACACATCATTGGACGCATACTGGCATATAGAATGGAGTACCGGGGTGAAGACAATTCTCTATTTTTAAGCCGCCAACTTGATCAGCCTGCGTTACACAAGAAAAACTACAAATTAAACAAACAACAGTTCATAGCCGAGCGGCCCGAAATGCCTGTTTTGACGGTCTGGCATGTCGCATTGGGGGCCTTTCAGTTATATACCAATAATCCTTATCAGAGACATTCTTGGCTTGCAACGTGTATTTTCTTGATTGCCCATTCGTCCTCATATTCAGGTACATAACGCCGAGTAAACTATTTGTGGAATCGTCCTGCACATGATGTTAAATATCCAGTTATTTACGGTGACTTCTACGTAGGCCAAGTACAAGACAAGACCAATAACGCAATTATGTTCTCATTAAGTCTAGGCATAGCAAATTACATGGTTTTGCTTATTTACGTACTGAATGAATATGTTTGTATGCAGTATAGACTCTTCAAACAATTGATTGACCCGAGCTGCGCTGATTCAGCGCTGACTGCAAAGTCCAACCAATCCCCAGTCCCCGTTAGCATGCATAAAATGAGACCTGCGGCAGGGATCCAAGCCAAGGCATTAACCTCGGAAGACGGAAGATAGGATTCAATCGGGCGTAGCGCCCTGCCCGCTACGCCCACGGAAGCAGCCGAACGAGAATTCGCATCTTGAACGAGCTTAGCAAAGGGACCTTTTCAGTATGTCGAAACGAGGCACAGCTAACTACGGAGTACTCTTTTTTTTATCGGTCTAGCTCTGTAGAGAAAAAGTGCACGCGAGCCCCGTTTGCATTTTTTTTGCTGCATACCAAAGCTCACTGTGACGTGAAATGCGGAGGCTGAAGTTGGCTATGCTTAAAACAGAGTTTGGATTGAATTGCAGTGCGACGCGAAATGCTTACGACAACTGCCGGAAAGTGGGAGATGCGGATGGTATCACCACGCAAAGCAACGCAACGCGACGCAAGCGATTCAGTGTCAACGACGCAAGCGACGCAACCCCTCGATAAGAGGAATTGAATCGGGAGGCGGATATATCCGGAGGGGAGGATGCTTGGAAGACCCTTGGACGTGGCGTCATTCAATGATAATGCATGAGCGACATCCGAGCAAGCACTTGAGATAGCACTCAAAGCAGCACTAAAGACAAACCAAAACGTCATCAGAAATCAATATTAAGTGAGTGGCGCCGAAAGTTTTCGGTAGAGAAATCTTGAAACTGGGATAATGTTTACTTTTTTTAATAGATGGTTGGGTTTTATTTTAATGTATTTTAGGCTTTCTGGGGTATTGTTGTACAAAGATCATGACGCCATAGATTTTTCCAAAACATCATGCAGGGTCCGAGTCGTTGCAGCGCTTCGTAGGTTGTTGTTCTAAATATGAAGATGTAGCAAAGAGAAATGTCGCACTGATGAGATGTTAGTTTATTGGCAGAGAGGTAATTGAATGGAAGGGGACGTACATAATTCCAGCGCGACATAAAGCAGTCGCTTTAATTAGTCGAATGCCAACTTGGCAGATTGGTTGATGCATGTCCAGATCATCTTCCGGATCGCATGAAATGTCGCTCGCCATCAAAACAACCATTGTTCCAGTAATGAAAGGGCTGATGAACAAAAACCAGAACCAGGCGCGGAAGAATTTCTCTTTGAGAGTCGTGCTGGGACTAGGTTCGGTTTCGAGCGTTGAGGGGCGGAGGGATGTGAAGATAAAGACTGCGACGATGCTGAGGACTTCGAGGGTGCTGATGAGAGCCGCGAGAATACTGCATTCGTTAGACACGGCCAAATGAAGCCTTGGTGATGAACGTACAGGAAATCGGGGGCGTTGTAAAGAGAGATCTTGGTAAATGGGATCCACGAAATCAACATTCCCATCACCCACGGAAGAGCGAATGCGACGGGCATGAGGCGATTGGCAAAGATTTGTCGCAGCTGCATCGTTTGTTGATTCTTCGTCTTGTCGTTTAAAAGAGCCGATGATTCATCATCTCCAGCGAAGCCAGCCTTCTCGCTCGTGGTTTTGTTGTCCTGCCATGTCGGCAAGTGGGATGTTTCGTGATCCATGCTGTCCCGACTCCCCACTTTGCCGATAAAACAATAACTGTCGTGAATAGAAGTCCTGAGACTGAGAAACAGTCAATAGTGAATCGCAAATAACGTACAGGAGCTGGGGGAGAAGAGACAGAGATAAACAGGGTGCAGGTGGCCCGGCTTTTAAAACCAAGCCCGCCCACCGACGGGAGGCTGCATTCATACATGGTCCCCTCGAGTCTGGTGCACCATTCCGAATACGGGTTAGAGGGGGAAACAGCAAGGATCGACGGGGCCCCCACGGCAGATAAACCAGGGCCCACGTGCACGGGACGGATCAAGCACATGTGCAAGACGATTGGATGTGGTGGGAATTATTCTTTTAACCGACACTGCACACATCCCGTAGTTATGCTGTGTGGAAATGTCTGCGTCACATGCAAGGTACATCCCTCGAGGCAGGGAACTAAAAGGCACCAATCACTTATGCCATGTGGGCGAGACTCGGCTTCGTGAGCCGTGGGACTAATGACGCAGTTGGTACGAGTCTTGATAGGGAATGAAATGGTGGCTGGTAGCATTCGGTTATTTATTTGTGACGAGCGGAATTAGTACCCGAGATCAATCAAGCACGTTGCTCACAGGCGAACTACTGCAATGTTCTTTTATGGTGATCAATGAAGATCTGGGGTATTTCCCCAACACGCAGCATAAAACTCCAAATTTAATTGAGGCTCAATTTCTCGACCAGCCCAATCATAACTTCTAATCAGCCACACCACTTTTTATCCATCTACACGAAGATTATCTGACTCCACTCACGATGTTCTCGTTGGCCCACCTGGTCTTATCTGATCTTTATTTCCCCAGCCCAACATCATCTGAACCTAACCTCATCTGCACTTCCTCACCATGACATTCGTTTCACTAGAACACGCGAAACAAAAGTTAATTACCTTCTCATATTGAATCTACGACATATCTGTAAATGCAGATGTAAACACAGAGCGAAGCAATGCCCTGGCTCTATGTATTTAGAGTTTAGTTGTCTTGCCTATTTGTTGTCCTGTCTCTGGAGTTGAAACTTTGATGCGCCATGAGTGATGGGTGATATAAAGTAAAAAGTGTACTGCTTGGTGCTACCCATTCATGCCAAGTACTGACTGACTGGTTCAAAGTCAATTTGAGCACAGCCTTCAGGGTCACACTTGGCCATAGTCTGCTTTGTTCGTATGTTATTGACTGACTTCTGATATAATGCATGGCAAAGCCACTGGCAAATTCTTTTTTTCTTATCAAGCTCGTGCATGGTGGCGAGACTGGTTCCTTTATCTGTCTTAGGTAGCGTATAATGATAAGCTCAAGTGAAAGACTAAGACTTAAAGAGGATAGAATCTCGACATCAAAGAGCCAATTGCTCCGAATGGACAGATCTTCCAAGACAAGAGCGACGATGCATCTTGTAAATTAGAGTGTTATTAAGCTACCGGCACTATCAGGTATCCAACCTCACGCAATTGATCATAACCGAAGACGAGGTATCTCACCTTCACTGGACGCTAATGAGACTGCGCTACCGATGAGCTTTACAATTGGCCATCGGTTGATTCGTAACCCCGCCTCGGTACTCAGTAGCATGATGGACCAAGTATGTCGGTATTAGTGACTGTCAGCGCCGCATGTCTTATAAATGTGATGAAATTAAGTGACGCTGAGGAGCGCGAGGCGATTAGCCCTTAATTCATAGATGAATGGGATTGTTTGATCTTGCTAATGCCATGAATGGAAGCTTTTGTAGGGTAGCTCATTTAATGCCATCAACCCAGTGGAATAACGGACTTTGTATGCTTATTCGGCACGTCAGTATTTCAAGGATACCAAATATACCCGTATGCCGAATTGAATTCATTCTGCTACATAACATTATGCAATATGCGCTTACAAAACTATTCCGGTTGTGCAGACTTGCTGCTGCATCCCCACTCGCGATGTTCTCATTCGCTTATCTAATCTTATCTGATCATCAGACATCAGCCGCATCCATCACCATGACCTGATTCTCCCCTCAACATCTCCAATCATGACTCTCGTCCCAGTAACTCTCGAAAGCGCCAACGCGCATAACTCATGCCAATTCTTATTCCCCACCCGAAGAGGCGATTATCTCATTCAAGTATCCTGGCCGCTTTGTTGGAATGATCGCGCTCCAGTGAATGACGATGCCATCGTCTCCACTGTGTAAGAAAAGCCTCACCTCAATATAAACAGGGAATTAACATGGATTAGGTACATTGTTGATGGAAATGCGTACTTTTTTACTGCGACAGATATCGCGCGGAGATTGGAGTTTACGCATCAGACGAGAGCTGTAATCGTAGCTGTTGGGTATCCTAACAAAACTTGCGTTTTTGACAAGCGCCGGAATGGGGACTTGACACCTGCGTCTTCTGATGGGGCTTATGATATTCCCCCTGGACCAGATGGGAAACCATCGCTTGGTCCTTTTGGCGGCGCATCGGATTTTCTGGATATCATCAAGAAAGATATCCAACCGTATATTGAAAGCACTCTCTTCCCGGGTGTCCCTCTGGGAGCAAGTCCCAAAGCGCTCTTTGGTCACTCGTACGGCGGTCTCTTCACCCTCAACGCTCTGTTCACGAAGCCAGAGTCTTTCGATACATTCATCGCTGCGAGTCCGTCTATTTGGTTCAACAATTGCAGCATTGTTCGTGGCCAGGAACAGCGCTTCAATGAGCGCGACCCTTTGACTGGTCGCGCGCCAAGATTGTTGGTCATGTTTGGTGGAGCGGAACAGACGTTGATTCAATTGCCTGGTGAGTCGGATGAGAAGTTTGAGAAGAAACAAAAGGGCGCGACGCTGCGAAAGATGAAGGATAATGCTTTGGCTTTGGTGGCGAGGATGGAAGAGTCGCCTCATTTGAGAAATGTTTGGTGCTGGGAGTTTGAGGGTGAGGATCATGGTTGCGCGGCACCGTGTGCGTTGCAGAGAGGGCTGTTGAGGTTTCTAATAGATCAACGTGCGGGGTAGTAAATTCAGAGTATATTTATTCTATCTCTATCAAACATCAAATGGTATTAAAACATCGCGAGTAGCTAGCAGAATCGAAAACGCAATCAGGTCTATCCAAGTGTTCTCCGGGGGGCGCTATCTTGTCTTGTTCGCGCAGCGTGTCATTTCGTTCTTCTCTCCTTTGACGCTTCTCTTAGCGCTCTTCTTTGAGGTGCCTTTGTCTTGGTGACGCGCCTGGTGGCACCCTTCTTTGTTGACTTCTGGACAGCCCGCCAGTTGAACTTGGCGGGGTCAAAAGGCGGGTGGTGCACCATGGGTTGAAAGTCGCCGTCGTAGACGAGCATGGGAAGGGCAGGCCCGTACAACTGAGGCCTGGGCCGAAGGCGTTCGTACATATCGTCGCTTTGCCATGCCACGAGGTTATGTTTCCGTAGGCGCGGCACTGAAATTTCTGCTCTATCGTCGAATTCATTGAGAATGGTTTGGAAGCATTTAAGGTCCCATGCCGCCATGCTCTCAAAGCTCCAGCGGGGTCGGAGGCCGCTCTCTGGACCGAAGATATGTGGTATAGTCCAGGCGAAGCTGAAGTCTACAAGCTGTCCGTCTAGGTACTGCTGCCACTTGAGATCTCGAATCACGATGCCTGACTTGTGCAGCTCTCGAAGATTACGCAGCAGTCGAGGCAGGTGTCCAATGTCTCTCTTGACCGATTCCCGTGATGCCCAGTCTCCCCCGATAAGTTGCACCCACTTTGTGCCCTCGAAAGAGTGCACCCACTCTTTGACAATGGCCATCATGGGTATGCGGAGATCGTCGTGCTGCATGGTGCGGCGGATCACATCTACATCGGTGGGGTCTTTGTTCCCCAGAGAGGCCAGATGTCTTCTCGCGCCGTTTCCAAATGGTAGGAAATGTCGCTGGACCTTGTCGTCGCTGAGATCAAATTGCAGGTATCCATAGGCCTTGATAGCAAGGTCCTCGCGTCCCAGCTCCTTCAGACGCCCAAAGACACGGCATTCGTTATAGAACGAGGTCGCATGGAGGCGGAGACTATCGATCGTCGGTTGAGAAATCTGGTTACTTACTACGAGGGGCTCCGGTTCATCTGGGTCTGGGAAATCGTCGTCAATAGGATCCATGAGGAAGCTTGGCTCGTGTGCCCCGAGATGAAAGAACTAATTGATGATTGGGATGATTAGACAATAAAGAAATGGAAGAAGGGGGGTTAAATGACACACTTACCATCTTGATAGCATAGACTTTGCCGTTAATTTCAGCCTTCCAAACTTGGGAATGACACCCAGAGCCGAGAGGTCCGAGAAGTTTAAAGTCGCAGGTCGTGATGTCGTCAATGAAACACTCGAGCTTGGGACCTTCACAGTCCGGAAGCGGTTTCAGCTGAGGCATGACAAAATTTGTGGGTTCGCAGCGGTATGTGAGGTGTTGCTTCAGTATCTTGAGCGTCAAGGTCGCAGGGGTTCGAATGGGTTGAGGTGTTGATGAATGTGGAATACAAGAAGCCATGGGACGTGTTTATATGTTGAAACACATTGAATGTCAGAGCATCCGGGGCAATTGTCAAAGAAGGAGAGTCCAGAAATAGCGCAGCAATCGTCAAAGAGGGACATTCCAGGAATAGTGCAGTAATTGGAACAAGGAGAGTCTGCCAACCGTGCAGTAATTCTCAAAGGGTAGACTCTGCGAACAGAACAATACCGTAATTGATGAAAGGGGAGAGCCCAGGAACCGTGCAGGCAATGCCAGAGGGCGGGAGTCTGCCAACCGCGCGATAACTCTCAAAAAGGTGGCTGGTGACAACACGGCAAGAACTTCTATTCCTAAGAATAAGCAAAATATGACAAGAGCTTACAAGATGTTGTGTGACAAGGAAGATGAGATGAGAAGTGGATGGGTGCCAATTGGCTTGGGTCGGGCGGTCATTGCTCTGTCGTTTGGTTTGTTCAACCACTACGTTTCACTTTTTATTAACATCAAAGGTTAAGCGACCGTGGAATTTCGCGTTCATTCAAACGGAGAAGCCGAAAGGCGACGGTTTCTCTATCCTAGCACGGAACTCAGCATGTCTTGCACGTTTTGCCTGCCTATTTGTTTACTACAAAATCATCCGTTCCAGGGCATTCGTGCTATTGCGCGTGTCTATGACCGCATCATTTTTCTTGTGTCACCGCATTCTGTTCATTTCTTGCTCATTGATTACATTGATACCATATGGTGATTGGCATTCAACCAGAGCGGGCTGTTGTGCAACAGAGTCCAGGTAGGCTATGGCCACCCACGAATCAGGGTCTCTGTAGCAGGGGGCAAATTGAAGAGAAAACTGTTGGAAACTGCCGTAAATAAGCCACGGTTGCTAGGATTATCAGCCAGTAGGCGTTAACTATTGCAGGACCTGGGATTTAGTTCGGCAACAGAACTGGCCTTGCAGCCGATCATCTATCATCTTGCAGAGCGGGGAATAAGCAGTTTCGTTTCTGCGAATAACCTGCTTTTAAAAAGCCATCGTTGCACGGTTTCATAATTAGATTGACTTTTTCTTGCTTCAGGCACCAGGAACTGGGGGACAACAAAGGTAGATTATGTTTGCTGGCGTTTGACTCAACTTTTATCTCCCAGATGTTGGTTTAGCTACAACACTTTACTGTATATGATCGTGAGGCTGAAAGTACTGGCCTTCATCATGCACTATCAGAGATACCTTGATGTAGGATAAATTCCCACTGCAGCCCATGTACCTTTGCTCTTGCGGCTTCTATTGGGAGAATCCCCGCTCAGTACAACCTATCTGCCTCCGCGTTACGTAGGGAATAGGGTCAGATTGACTTTAGCTTGCTGGTGGGGCCAGGGACTGCGTTTGTCGGCTAGCTATCCGCCACCTTGCTCCGCGACCCGTGCGGTAAGGATTTTAGAACATCACCAGTGCTTGATGTCATCACAATATTAACGTTGGCCTGCGCACGAACCATGAACTGCGTTTGGAGTTACGGAAGACCCTTACAGCGAGCCACCGGTGCCCGATTTCATAGGTTGATGAACGTTAGCTTGCTTCTGGAGCCGTGAAATGCGTTTGGCAACAGGGAGTAGTCTTGCAACTCGCCGCATGTCGCCTTTTGCGTTCCAATCTTGCAGCTAGCCATCCGCTACGCGAGGCATTCAGGAAGCCACAGGTGCTCGCTATCATAGGCATATTGGCATTAGCTTGCGCAAGAGCCATTTGCTGCGTTTGACAATATGGAGTAGTCTTGTAACTAGCTTGCGCCGCGACAAGCGAACAGGGGTTGGTCTTCTAGACCACCGTCGCCGCCTCAAGCGGTACCAGTCTGGTGGTCACTACCGTGCCTCATGCTCATGATAGATCAGATTCTCTGCTTTTAGGAGTCTCTCTGGTTTGTAAACAGAATCAGGCACACAAGGCCGTCGCGGGAAGTGGAAATAGTCATATGTCCGGTCTCTGCCTTACCCAATACTCCTTTCCACCCACTCATCCGACTCAAGACTTAACCTTTTTGCCTGTCTAAAGTACTCTCGACTACTTCAAACATTTATAACCTCTGTTCAGTTGTTTCCGCGCCATGTCTTCTACAACAAACTTCCCCAGTGCATGGGCTACGATCGGCCGGTCGCTCACTACGCCCAACCCGACCCTCCAGACCGCTACCGGAAATTCGAACATCGCTATGTCCCAAACCACCTTCCAGGCCGCCTCATCCATCATCAAAAGATGGAGAGACTTTGATCTCGGAAATCTCCATGAACCATACGGAGACCTGCTGGATAACTACAATGTGCCCGTTGTGGTCGATGAGCAATCATCCGTTCCAGCCACCAACATCACGGACCTGAAGAAGGCATTGACGGGGCATATTGTTCACCGTCTCCGACAACCAATCGCTACGGGTGTCACCCTTCTCGCAAGCCGATGCGGCGAAGCTCGCCGAGATGTTACCGTGCTCACGGACGAACCTCTGGCCCACCGCCGCCGCTCTGCCCTGTCTTTCGTGACCAGCGATGGCGAACGTCTTGCCGTTAGTTGCGCCTACACCTCCAACCAGTGGACATCACGCGAGCTGGAAGACAGCGAGTCCTCTCAGTCTTATCCGCTCCTTCGTCTCGCGACGTACTGTCACGACGCGGGGACCCGCTATGGGTTCATCTTCTCCGACCATGAGCTCATTGTCTCCCGTGTGAGCGGCACATCATTTTCTTGCTTGATCGAATGGCAATCCATCCCTTGGGAAGCAGCAGGTCCTGGGGTCTTGACAGTCAACCTGTCGCTGTTTCTCATGGTAATGATGGCTCTGCATAATAGCCACCGACCAATCCTCCGACATCTGCAACCCTTCCCCATTAACTTCTGGTACCGCTTCCAGAACATCGACGGAGACTGGGTCAACCGGCACCACCTCTCTCGCCGCGAGGTTTTCCACCACTTGCCAGGAGCCATCACTGAGCTCCCAAATGGCGTTCCTTTCGAGGATGCACACATCACTGAGTGATCCGCGTCGGCATCTTTTTTCCCTTACAACCCAAACATCTGTTCGGTCTCTGTTGTTTTCCTGTCGTTGTGCATTCCCCCATGTCGACTCATTTGTCTTTCTTTCCTTGCTGCTGGTGGAGTAATTGTCGTGGTGTTACAGTCCTTACCTTGTGTCGATTACTGCTTTTGTCTTGTTTCTTTGTCATTTGTTGTTGAACCCATCAGATTAGAATAATTTATTACTCTCCTTCTCTCTCGCCATTTACTTGATGATCGTGACTGTTCGTGACTGTTCGCTTCGCATTGCTGAAGCCTGAGATTCCTCTTCTCTCCTTTCTTGCGCCAATGTCTGTCACATCTCATCTCATAAACTCCATGTCCAACATGCCTCCATCCATGAAGTTCATCCCATCTCCGAATCCCTGCTCAAGCTCCCCACTCAATCCGATAAACGGTCCGTCCAACCCCACAAACGGCCCATCAAGCCCCTCAAACATGTCTCCCGGTGGTAAGAAATCCACCTCCCGCACAGCCACATCATCCACATTCAGCGCCTCAAAGACATCCTTCCCCAATCCCTTCAGCTCCTCTCTATACACCGCCACAGCCGTTTGCGCCCTCTGGCTAAGTTCACCAACGACACTTCGCAAAGCTCTGAACGCCTCGTCGTCAATGATCTTCAGAAGCTTGTCGAAGAGATCGAGGGCTTTTACTGAGAGATGTTGGTCAATGTGGATTGAGTTGTGGCCGGGATTGAGAATCATGTTGGCGAGGAGGACGATTAGCGCTGAGAAATGAGAGCAGCTACATTGCCTGCAATCATTAGCAATCTCCCGAAACAAACTCAAACTGACATACCAAATTAGACACTCTGTTGGTGTAGCTTCCTGAAATAACTTCATGCACCCTCTGCTCACGTCCACGCAATGATTCCATCCCTCGGGTAAAGGTGGTGCTTGATCCTGACACTTCCCAGCGCCATCAAACCCTCTATTCTCCAAGTTTCCCACAGAGGTTATCGTAGCTCTACTAAAAGAGCTGATCCTCTTTACCCATTCTGCATTATGGCTATAAATGCCATGAATCATCACTTCCGTCAGCAAAAATGCGTGGTGCATCTTTGTCATCTGCACAAGCTGGCTCGGTCCCACTGTCGCAGCGACATGCTCGATATGGAAGACGGTTGGAATGCGCTCGTACCACTGATCGAGCATAGATTGAAGTCGGGATACCCGTCGCTGTCGCTCTTGGGCTGTCACCTTGCTTGAGCGGTTGGAGTACAAAAGATCGTACACTTTGCCTTGTATGTAAGCGAGTTCCACGCGCCTTCGATGGTAGTTGAAGTGGACTTGGCCGTTTTGCGTCCATATCAAACCAACACTGTCAGGTGGCGCAAGTGCAGGGAGACTAATGTCGATATCTTCATCAAACTGGCATGAAGGTGTTTGCGCACGAAGACAAATGTCCTATCAACGTGAGCTTTTGCATTTACGCGCTCGAACAACTTACCTTGTCAAGAGTATACGCGATCCAAAACACACGCGATCTCTGATCAGCCTCCGCAGCCGGGAACTGCATCGCCGCTTCTTGCGAGTGCAACTTTAACCTATGCGCCAACCTAACCGCCGTTCCAATAAGAACACTCGCGGGTTTCGGGTCGCGACTGTTTTGGAACAGCATCACGATACCTAGTAAGATCTGAACGCCGAGTAAATCCTCATCACGCGTGACAAGTTCCGATACAACAGTCTGCGCGTTCCTCAGACATTGATCTGCTTTTTCAATGTGCACTGATTGACTGTCTCGGAGTGATAGCTGCGGTGTGCGATATCCGATGGCCATGACGGTCTGAATAGCAGCCCACGAAGCTCTGTCGCGAGTTTCGGGTTGTTTATACCATGTTGTGAGAAGTTTCATGAACTCTGACTGTTGGAAAAGAGGAATGACGCCGTTGAAGGTTGTGAAATAGTGGTCTACTATAGGTAGGATTTCATCAAGGGGAGGTAATTCCAAAGTGTTTGGTTGAGGGCCTTGGTAAACTGCTGGATTAACTGGATCGAATTTCCAGGCAAATCCTCGTTTCGCCATCTCTTCAAAATTTGCGGAGTTGTTGAGAACTGATTCCGCTGAGTCACTTGGACTGGAATGGTCGTCTGGCCATTGCGGTCTAGCAGTTTGAGCATCTTTTGCGGCGTTGAGAACGATTTGGAGCTGCTCCTCAATACGAGCTAATCTTGTTTCGAGGCCTTCTTGGCGATTGTTCCTGAAACAATTACTAATTTGAACTGAAAAGTTGGGGGAACAGGGGCGTACTCTTCTTGTTGTTTAGCCCCAGCTCTGACTCTCGCAGAATTAGGCTTCCGTCTAATGATGCTGGTTCGACAGCTCGTATTATAGAGAATGCAATTCGAACAATCTGGCTTGAGCATGTCGCATTTGATCTTTTTCGTAAAGCACAAATCGCAGGCTGAGATATTTGTCAGCTGGGTTCGTATCCTAACTCGAGTTGCTGACCTTTGCGGCGATTAGACGGTGTAAGATCTGTCTCGGGGGTCGACATGGCTGTAGTTATTCAAATAATTTCGCACCAGATTTGGGTTGGTAAGTTCCAGTGATTAACAACGACGAGTACAGCTGATAATGAGTAATGTTGAGAGTCTTGTTGCAGATGCGCAGTGAGATGAAGTGAGGTTGGAGGGCTGACAAATTCTCCGGACGCAGGGTTCCACATAGCCTCCTCAGGCTGTCGATCGTCTGCCCTAAATTTAGAACCGTTGAAACGCCATGACATGACATGAGTTTGTTTCAGGAAAACGCAATCAATAACTCAGAATAAGTACCCTACACTCTAATAACATGTCTAATCGCAATCAATAACTCATGATCCATCAAGCCTTGACCTTGCCATACGGAACTTGAGGTCCCGAATACTGAATGGCACGAACAAACTCATTCTTGTCCCCGTCCTGTACAAGCTTCTCATACCACCCACCCATATCCTGGCCAAATATCTGCACGACTTCATTGTCGCTCGCGTCAAGCGGTTCAAAGCCCTTTGCGATCTGCGCAAATTGAGCCCCAGCGACACCCATACCCATACCAAGATCATTCTCAACCATCTCAGCTGGTTGGATCGCGCCTTTGACGCGTCCCTCAATAATATCACTAGCCAAACGCGGTTCTGCCGCCGCAGGCCGTCCAATACTCACACCATCAACAACATCAAGCGCGTCTACCATGGCTCCCACCGTTCTCAAACCACCAGCGATAAAGATCCTCATTTTATGCGCTGGTTCAAGTGCTTTGGTGATGGCCTCCGCCCACTCAAGAAAGAAACCCTCGCGCTTCTTGGTCGACTCTTTCTCCCACGACAGCGCCATGCGCTCATAAGTGCCGCCGCTGAGTTCAACAAAGTCGAATCCCAGTGCTTCAAGCCTCTCGCAGAGCTCCCTCGCTTCATCGGCTGTCACGCCGCCGTCCTGGAACTCTACGCTGTTGAGCTTTGCGCTGACGATGAAGGTCGATGAGACGCGCGCTTTGATGGCGTTTGCAATTTCGGAAATGAGGCGGAGTCTGTTCTCGACGGTCTGAGTGCTGTATTCGTCGGTGCGCTTGTTGGTGGTTCGGGAGAGGAATTGAGAGAGCAGGTATCCGTGAGCTGCGTGCAGTTCGATGCCGTCGAACCCGGCTTTTTCGAGATACTCGGCGGCGTGGGCGAAACCTTCAATGATCTGGGCGATTTCCTCCTTTGTCGCGGCGTGCGGTTTGCCAAAAGTCATTCCCATCTTGGGGTCTGTGACAGTGAGTACACATTGTCAAAGTCCAGTGAGTGACTTACCGAGTTGAACGTCAGAGGCTGAGATGGCGACGGGGTTGAACTTGTAGGGAACTTGTCGCCCGGGATGATTGACTTGAGCGAGGAATAGAGAACCGTCCTTCTTGGCTGCTGCGGCCAATTGCTTGAACTTTTCGAAGCGCTCGCCTTCAAAGGGAGCATCGACGGGAATGCCGGGAGATGCAGCGGCCCCGACCGAGTTGAGATCAATGTCTATATTGCCAGTGATAACGATGCCAAAGTTATTCTTGCCTTCGCCCCATCTAAAGCTGTCAGTCTGGGTCATCTACTGGCGCTGGTGAACTCACCGTCGGTACAGCTCAATCAACTCGTCGGTCGGAATTCCTCTCTTGGAGATGATCTCGGGATCCCAACTCGCAAGCGACTCAGCCATGGGCGACTTGAGAAACCTGTTTTTTGCGACTCGGCCGGAGGGATAGAGGTGAAGTTCTTGGGCCAAGGGCTCAGGGCGAACGTCTTTGGAAGTGTAGCGGACAGGCATTTTGACGATTATTGTGATTGAAGTGGTGATTGTAATTGAAGTGGTGTATTTGATGAACTCTTCGACAACGTCTTTCAGTCGCCATTTATATACAGCGACATCCTGAGTACCATCGTCTCAATTCAGCTTCAATACAAAGCTGAGCACGCAACACGCATGTTGCGGCCAGACTCTGACCGATCCGAGAAGCAGAGTCCGAGCCAAAATAAATGCTCCACGGGCTTTCAATAGCAGGGGATAACCCCAAGGTAATCCATACGCGTGTCCATGGCGTTCCGAAACAGCGCGTCTCTGGTTGATAAGAGTACAAGTGACCCAATTTTCTCAAGTCCACGGCGTTCCACGGACTTGGACAATCTGGTGAGACCAACCATTATTCAGCATCCAGCGCGCGCGAATTACAAATGCATAATTAGCAATTAATAGCCTTGTAAAATAACAGACTATCATTCATGGAAGTCTAAAACATTTCTATCACCATTTTCTCGACAACAGAGTGCCCCTTGGACTTGGACTTCTTAGCCCTCTTTCGCCTGCTGCCTTGAACTTTAAGATCCAACTGAACAAGCGGCGGGCGGTAAGTGATACATTAGATTAGGTCACAAGACAATGCTGTGATAATAAGCAGAGTAAAATAACACTTGAGAGCAGGATTCTATAACAAACAGGTTTAGATTGAGGTTTAGGAAGAGAACTGATAGGGTAACTTGAGGTTAAAAGGGCTGAAGTGAGGTGAATATATGTGGAGCAGCTGGCATGAGATAAGGATACCATGATAAGATAAGTCCTGTCAGGCTGATAAGAGCTGCGAGACCGGCATGCGCCGGCCTCCTCCGGTTAAACACGGCCCCGTTATTCACGATGTTTGTTCAACGCGACACGACGTGAGATGGGCGATTACCAGCCACAAGAATACACTTTGACCGCAAAGAAGAACGATAGAACAAAATCAACATAAGAGGACAAAAAGAAAAGAAGAAAAAAATTGGTAGCTTCTCTTTGATTGAGCGTGTCATCCTTAGTGCAGGGGCCATGCTAATCTTCTCTGGTGGATGTTAGTGGGAGTTGAACGAGGATGCTTTGGAATAATTACCTGTATCGTTTCAATAGACCAATGTGTCCCGAAGGACAAAGTCTGACCAGAGTTTATGGCTTATATACCGTTAGTCTGCCACTCCTTGTGACAGGGGTCCCCTGCTCACACTAACAACACGAGTAGCCATCTGAGGATTTCAGTTCAGACAAAACTCAATCTTTGGTAGCAATGAAAGCATGCTGGATAATTTTCCTTGTCCTCAGATCCATAGGGCAGTGCTTTTGTTGGTTATCGGCGTTGGAAATCCAATATATCTGGCGATGTCAAAGTAGTAGGGTCTCGCACTGAGACAAACTCAAGCAACCAGGTCCTTTTGGATAACACAGCAACATCTCAATATGCTTTTGAGTTATACTTAACTCACTTTGCAATTTTTATTACAAGTGAAAGTTCTCACGGCAAAGCATGACGGGTGTTTGAGTTTGTGTGCCCTACTGCTGAAGGGTGGTGGGGCGCGTGCGATGTTAAATGTCATCTACCCTGAGCTGATTGAAGGCTGGCCGCATCCTTCTTTGTTCCGAACTTTCATTGTCCCCCTCCCTGCCTGGGTTGGACGATTGGAATGTCAATCATCAGACTCCTCTGAGGCGGATGCGAGACCGCTCTATCCCCATCTTACCATCCTCTCCCAAGCCACCATCTCCTCTTTTTGCTTCGCCCGCACAATCCCCAGCCTCTTGACGATATAGCGAATTCGAGAACTACAAGCTTATTTTCTCGCTAGATCTTGATACTGCTCCTCTCTAGACGAAGAAGCCATGTCTCTGGGAACGATAGTGATATGTGCGGGTTAAGTGGGAGATGGCACTAACCAAGGCGCACATGCAATCTGAGCATGAGTACATGTAAGTCATTGTTTTAGAGGCCGTGTGTGCTGTGGTGATGCGATACTGTAAAATGAAGCTATTCAGAGAGGATACTGCGCATCAACAAGCGGCCACCTCAACCAGACTTGAGTGAGACTACCAAATCCGTCTGCGAATAATCCTACAAACAGAATGCGAAATGAATGCAATTACTTGAGTGAAGCAACAGTGAATGCCTCATTTTGACGTTGTCATCGCGTTCTATCATAAGAAGTATGTACTCATCCTTCGGATTGAACCACATCGCTGCGGTCTCCAGTATCTCTCACCAGTGAACAGCACCAGCTACCCTCCCAATATGAAACAATAGATCGACATCAAAGCATACCAAGTAATCACAAAAAGGCACCATCAATAACGCTATCTATTCTACTTTAATCTGCATTACAAATACACTTCCCCCGTCCGGACGCCGACACCATAAGCCGGGCTAATCCTCCCGACGCACCCCACAAAACCTCACCAATTCGTCCGCATTTCGTCCGTCATTCGTCCGTATACATCATCAACACCTTTCACATTCTCACGCAACAAACCCCTTCATATTCACACTCTCCAACGTTTCATTCCTCTTCGGCCGAATAATTCTCTCGTAAAACATGTCCGAACCACCCGCCAAGCGCCGCAAAGTTCGAAAAGGAACACGAAGCTGCTGGGAATGTAAATCTCCCCTCCACTCATACAAGATAAGGTGCTTACATGCCCAGGCCGCCGCCGTAAAATAAAATGCCAATTCTCAAAAGAAGACGATCCAATCTGTATAGGCTGCACACAGCGCGAAACAAGCTGTATATCCCAAGAATATGTCCCCACGCCGCCCTCCGCTCCCCAAGACAAGCGTCTTGCCCAGCGCCTCGGCCGGCTGGAGGAGCTGATGGAGAAGTTGGTCGACAAGCCGCTCCCATCGCCTGAATCAGAAGACCCTGCGCTGGAGAGGTTCACGCAGCATACGGCTGATGTGTTTGAGTCGTCTGTCGTGGATAATGCGCAGCAGATCCTCGACCAGCCTGATGCTGCGATCGTGACGCACAAGTTCCCAAGCCGCTCTGCGAAGGCGACGCATGTTTCTGCGCAGCTACACGCGCTTTTCCCGTCGCAGCAGATTCTGTATGCTATTTCGCAGCAGAGTCCTGGTGCGCGTTTTGTTCTGGCCATGTTTTACTCGCAGCAGGATCAGATTGATGGGAAACCTGAGCCTTTATCGTCGCTGGCGCAGATACCACCCGCTACAAGCCATCCCGCTATTCTCGCCAAGCGTCTTCTACAACTTGCCGTCTGTCTGCAGCAAATGCCCCCATACTTCGATGGGAGTACCCTCGGGTTGAGTAAATCGCCGCGCGAAACGATGGAAGAGTGGATTGCTGTTACTGGACGTCTAGTCACGTCCGACGATGACTTTGTCGGGTGTTTGGAAGGTCTTGAGTGTCTTATCTTACAGAGCTTTTACCAAAGCGACGCAGGACATTTGCGAAAAGCGTGGTTGACGGGTCGTCGGGCTCTGAACATGGCGCAGCTTATGGGCATTGATCGTAAGAGCGCAAAGTCAATCAAATCCGTGGATCCATCATTCAGCAACAAACATCGCCCTTCACCACCAGTCATCTGGTTCCGCATCAACTGCAACGATCGCTACGTCTCTCTCATTCTCGGGTTGCCAATTGGCTCGCGCGATAACAGTTTCGCAGAAGACAATGCTCTCGTGTCGGATGCACCGAGCGACAAGCTTGGCAAGGTGTACGCGATGATGGCGGGCAAGATCGCGGATAGGAATGAGCTCAAGGGAAGTGAGGCATATGTTCTCACGCAATCCATCGACATGGAGCTTGAGAAAGCTTACAAGATGATGGATGATGGTCTGTGGTGGAAATTACCCGACATGGCCATATGCTGCGGTACAGCCGACGCATCGGGTGATGGAATGAGCGTTATAAAGCTCCAAATCCGACACTTCTCGCTTCTCATTCTTCTCCATCTTCCCTATCTTCTTCGCGATCGCGGCCAAAGACGATACGAGTACAACCGCGCAACATGCATGCAAGCAAGCCGTGACGTGCTCGCCCGATTCATCGAATACCGCAATTGCTTTACAACATCTGTATCAGGCCGTCACGTAGACTATTCCGCCCTCGTAGCAGCCATGACACTCTTGCTAGGCTATCTCGGCTGGCGCTGGCCAGGCTACGAGACAGAAAAAGAGCACGACAGAGACCTTGCCGAAAAGACACAAGAAAGGATGCAAGAAATGGGAGCGCTGAACAACGACCGGCTCTGCATTGAAGCGGCGGAAACAATTCGGCAGCTTTTGCCCATCGTGCAGAGACAATCAGGCACAAGCGGAGAAAACGTCCATCTCAACGTCCCGTTCCTGGGTACGGTGAACATCAACCCCGGTCCGACGCCGCCAGCCTCCACAGCGAGCATGATAGCGTCCAACAGCACCACGCCCAGTGGCAACGTCGACATGTCACAGTTCCCGCTGTCCTTCAACTCGCCAAACCTTGGCTCCGAAAATTGCGACTTATCCACAACGTGCGCCTTCACACCTGATGTGTTGGACTCCAACTGGCCCTGCTTCACAGCCGACCCAGAAGATTGGGCACTGCAAGGTGTAGACACTACGTACTGGACTATGCTCAACAGCAGCATAGCATGAGGATAAAGATATGTATGATTATGATATTTATACCCAAGATGAACCAATAAAACACCAAACGAATGCATACCAACGTGTAAAACAAAGGGACTAGGCTTGTCTAGCCAGGGTATCTCCATCAGGTAACCTCCTCAACAAACGCCACAAATGAGATCAACTCCACTATCCAGTAGTGAATTAGGTGCAATGTACGTTTGAGCGCATAGGTAGTATTCAGTCCTGTAAGCCTTCTACCAGGGCCTCACGGTCAACATCAACAGTAGTGACCTGAGCTGGTGCGCCCTTTCGCTTCTGAGCAGCCCAATATTGATGAAAGCCAGGAATAGAACCGGGCTGGTTGATCCCCGGCGTCCGGTTAATATTCCTGTCCCTTTCCTTCTCCGTAGGTTTTGGAGGGGCGTTTTCACCATTGCCTGAAGCCCAAGGTCTCCAGCCAACCCATTTTCCTATTCTTCCTGCGGGGCTCCCTTGGGGGGTATCCGAAGGAGCTGGCGACGCAGATCTGTTTGACCCAGGCCTGTTAAGTGGGTTGGACACAGTTCTACTTGCGGGAAGACCAGCGAAAGTGTCTCGGAGGGCAGCGGTGCTTCGCTTAGCTGCACCTCTGTAGAGTGTGGGCTGCGCTGTAACGCCCGTAACGACAGCCTCAGCGCCACCAAGTGGTCGAAGGGTGAGCTGGCTAGGTCGAGCCTTGAGTGTGTGAATGTCAAGCCCGCCTGTAAGAGACATGATGGATTCATGAGAAATAGCTCGATGAATCCTTGGACGCGGCATGTAGTCGTCTCGGTTGTCTTCAGAGCTCTCAACGATTGAGCTCTCGTCGATTGATGGGGTGTTGCCAAGATCGGGTGTCTCAATTCGAGACATGACCTCCTCACCCTCATTTTCGTCCTCCTCATGTATCACATCATCGTTGAATTGACGTGAATTTTGAGGCGGCGTACCTGGATCAAGCTGGAGGGAAGGTGCTTGAAGGCTGAAAGCCGAAATGTCAGACGGGCCTTTACGGTGCGTCCGCCAGGTGGGTGACATGGGGTCAAAGCTTGTAGCTGGCGACATTGGATAATCGCTATCGCCAAAATTCGAGTCAAACATCGAGTTTCGCAGATTCGATCGTGGTGAACTTGGAACGGACGACGCGATTTCAGAGGGTTGCTCTGAGAGCATGGACCATCTCTGTTTGGGCATTGAGATGACAGAGTTGGGTTCTTTGGTGTTGATGGAAGCGAGGGCAGGCAGGGCAGGTCCCAAACTCCAGCGAGCAGAAGATCTCGGGGTGGATGTGCCAGAACTTGTCGAAGCTGAAAAGATACTAGAGTTCAAGCTCGCGCGCTTCCGCCTCATTTTGTGTTTATCGGCCTTGGCTGTAACGTGATAGTGGTGGTGGATGTGAAGCTCTTGCGATATTCGAGGAGTCGTCGGCGGCTCATAAGCCTCGAGTTCGTCTTTGAGAGTCGTACTACTATCGGCAATAGGTTGGTGGGTGACAAGTTGCTCTCGCAGAGACTGAATCTCATCGTTCGAATTGAGAAGCATCTCTCGTAGCTCAGCCATGCCAAGTTGTAGATTGGCATTGTCTTGAAGAAGATCCCGAACAAAATGATTGACGACGGGATTCCCTGGCTTCGGTTCTTGCAGTGTCTTGGATGCAGCTGCACCTTTTAGACGACCGGCGGCTGTATTGAGCTGCTTCTCAACTTGACGTTGACGCTCCATTCGCCCAATAACCTCGGCATGTCTTTGACGCTCCTCTCGAGCTTCCTCCTCCATCCTCTCCAACTGATCCTGCATATCCATGATACCGCGTTGCGCCTCCTTGCAACGCTGTGCATGTGTTCGAGCATCTTCTTTCGTCGACCTCAATTCGTGATAGAGATCATCCTGTTCGAGTTCCAAGAGGGAAATATGCCTCTCAGCATCTTCGGCTCGCAGGGCAGCAGACTCGAGTCTTCGGACGGCTTGTTGAGACGACAGCAGACTTGCTTCGAGTGCTTTGATCTTTGTATCGGATTCGGAGACGGTGCTGTTGAGCAGTTCAAGCTGGTCGAGGAGATTACGATTCTCCTCAATTTTCAGGGCATTCTCAGCCTCTAATTCCTGCTTGGCCATTTCCAGACGCTCTATCCTGGAGGAAAGATCAAGACGATCTCTCTCCGCGTCGGCCATATATGCTTCATGTCTAGCGAGTAGAGCCTACAAGGGAGACAGACAAGTCAGCAGTCTGATGGGGCATTGACGTGTCTAGCGGGGACTGGCATGCGGGACACGCGGGTGTTTAGGCGGTGGAAGAAGTGACAGCCGTATAAAAACAGAGGAATGCCCCAAAATTGAGGATTGGTACCTGACTAACCTGACCAAGTTGTGCCGCGGTATGGACATCTTTTTCGACTGTCTCTAGAATGGAGCAATTTTTCTTGAGGAGAGCGCAGTCGATTCGTCCACAGCAGCAAGTCATCTCAGAGATATGCGGCTCCGGCCCAAAATCCGGCCTCTCCATGATGGGCGGAGCGAAATCGGAGATGGAGAGGCCTTGAAGCTTTGATTATTGTACGGATAATAGGATGAAGGATTCGCGAAAGGTAATGAAGGCGGCGGAAGATAAGGGATCGGTCGGCAACATGATAATACTATAGATCGGAGGAGATAAGGAATGAATCGAAGGGTGAGGATTAGAACATGGTTCGTCGGCAGCCGGTATTAGACTCGTGACAAGCCAGAGTCGAGGCGAGGCAAGAAGACGATGGCCGTCTCGTCGGATTCGAGTCGTTTTGATGGGAACGGCGGGTGTTTACTGTTGAGCCAAACAAAGAGGGCCTTTGTTGTGTATAATTGGCTGACGTTGTAATTGGTATGTGGGCTCCCGCGCGAGTCTAAGTTGGGTAGGAGTGGAGTTCTGTTCCTGACTTAGCGAGATCGCCGACAGTTGAAGTTTTACGGTAGAGTAAACAAAGAAAGTGATGCAGATAAATATGACAGTGATGACTTGTTTGTATTCGTACGTGTGTTTGCATTGAGAGAATAAACAAGGCAGATGAGGCCTCAACAGAAACCAACCTCAGCCACTTGCACAAGCCATGTGATGCAGAGACGGCCAGGGTAATAGGCTGCGAACAGTTCGTACAGGGGATCTCTTTAGGCATTCATCAGGGGCGGAGACTCTGGACTCGGTTAGTGCGATGAAGTCGCAGGGAAGACGTGTTGAGCGCTCGCGATTCCCTCATTTCCTTTTCGCGTGTGATTGGATGTGGAATTCAAGGTTGTCACCCCTTGCTGAATTCGCCATGACGCAGGTTTAGCGCTCTGAGATAAGAAGATAAGGCACGTGATGAGACAACTAACATGGTCCAGGGTAGTCTATCTGATTTGACATGAACTCTAATGCCCTCTAAGCCATCATTACCCTATCATTTTTCGCATTCATGCTTTTACACCGCCTGCATTCGTTCAATGCCTCGTAAGCCGGCAGTTAATAGTGGCATCATACTCTATGCGGGGCATTGCTTACAGATACAAATACATCGGAAACGGTTGGATTGTGGTGCAGCCTTAACAAGAGAACGGCTTACAACGTCGGCATGTCGTCATCCACAACCTCGTCCATAAAGCTTCGACCAGTCAAATCACTCCCATTGTCATCCCCCACATCATCGTGGGCATGGATGATACGGAGCTTCCAGTGGTGATGCTTGCGTTTTGTTAGGGAGGAACCTTTGTGTTGCACTTGCACTGCTTTGCAGCTGCCGTCGAATTGATGGCGCCATGTCCACGTTTCTTCGTTTCCCTCAATTTCGGTCTCCCACTGCTACCTACCATCCCACAGCTCTCTCTCTCTCTTCTTTAATAAGACGTTTTGATGCGTCCACATCCTAGATTACTTCAAAGCTTTCGCTCAGCTCGGATACAAACACCTCGATTATTTCCTCTAGCAAGGCCTTTCTCCACATACAGACCAATGGCGCAAGAATACAAGCTCAAGGGCGTTTCGTCGCTCGACCTCTCTCCAGGCTCCAAGCAGGAGGTTGAAGTTGAGGGTATCGAGAATGGCAAGGTTCTACTCGTCAACACTGGAGGAAAGACTCAAGCTCTAGGTTCTAAGTGCACTCATTATGGTGCACCTCTCGCAAAAGGTGTTTTGACTAGCGATGGTCGCATCACATGCCCATGGCACGGAGGTATGCCCAAATGCAGTCCTCACCCATTTATGCTTGTACTAATTAATCGTAGCTTGCTTCAACGCAAAGACCGGCGATATTGAAGATGCCCCCGCTCTCGATCATCTCCCCGTCTTCCAAGTCGCCGAACGAGACGGTGCCGTGTATCTCACTGGAGAGGAGAGTGCCATCAAGTCATCCAAGCGACAGCCCAAGGTCAAGTGCGCCGAATTTGGAAGTGTTCAGGACGACCACGTCGTTGTTGTCGGTGGTGGTTCAGGAACACTGGGTGTCGTCGAGAGCCTCCGCGAGAATGGCTACAAGGGTGGCATCACCGTCATCTCCAACGAGGGCTATTACCCCATCGATCGAACAAAGTTGAGCAAGGCTCTCATGACCGACCTCAGCAAGCTGCAATGGCGAAACAAGGATTTCTATGAAGGTGGCTCTATCAAGTTTGTCCAGGGCGAGGTCAACAATGTTGACTTCTCGGGTCGTTTCGTTACCACCAGCGAAGGCGAGAAGATTGACTACACCAAGCTGGTCCTTGCTACTGGTGGAACTCCCAGACGACTGCCGCTCGAGGGATTCAAGAACCTCGACAACATCTTCACTCTCCGAAGTGTTCACGACACGAAAAAGATTGTTGACCAGATTGGCGAGAAGGGCAAGAAGATTGTTGTTGTTGGATCTTCATTCATCGGAATTGAATTGGCGGTCGCGACAGCCGGCGATAACGATGTGACCGTCATTGGTATGGAGAATGTTCCTCTTGAGCGCGTCCTCGGCGAAAAGGTTGGTTCAGGCCTCCAGAAGGCGCTTGAAGGTAAAGGTGTCAAGTTTTACATGGGCGCAAGTGTCGACAAGGCCGAGCCCTCTGCATCTGACGCGTCCAAGGTTGGCTCCGTATCTCTCAAGGATGGTACCAAGCTGGAGGCGGATCTCGTTGTTCTTGGCGTCGGTGTCGCACCTGCTACCCAGTTCCTCAAGAACAACAGCGGCATCAAACTGGAGGACGACGGTTCTATCAAGACAAACGACGACTACTCTGTTCCAGGTCTGAAGGATGTTTATGCCATCGGCGACATCGCTACGTTCCCCTACCACGGCCCCGGAGGCGAAGGCAAGCACGTGCGAATTGAGCACTGGAACGTTGCTCAAAAGGCGGGCCGCATCGCTGCGAACCACATTGTCAACCCAGGCGGCAAGACTGAGCACTTTATTCCCATTTTCTGGTCTGCCCTGGGAGCTCAACTACGGTACTGCGGCAACACAATGGCCTCTGGCTGGGACGATCTTGTCCTCGAGGGTAGTCCGGCCGAGAATAAGTTTGTGGCCTACTACTGCAAGGGCGAAACGGTCGTCGCCATGGCCAGCATGGGAAGAGACCCAGCTATGGCCCAGAGTGCAGAATTAATGCGGGTTAACAAGATGCCCACCAAGACGGAGCTCCAAGAGGGGATCAGTGTAGTGTAAAGCTTGGCGCGACGGGAGCGATGCGACCGGCCGAACTATGATGAGGCTATGAGCTTAGATCGAGATGACAGGTACAGAATAGGAAATTATTTCATCGGTAATGAAGCTTAGTCGAGCAGATACTTCCGAGCGTCCACTTACATCTTACGGTGGAAGATAATCCCCGGGTTCGAGAAGTCAATGACGTACGGAGCAGGGATCGTCATTATGGCATCAACTCCACAACAACACACAGTCATGGTGACGATACTACATATGACGGGTAGAAGATTGTTATATGAGGTCATGATAAATAAATACGTGTTAATAAATACCGCCTTTTGCCGTGCCATCAAGGTTCTTCCAGTCAACAGTACATCGCATTAGAACTCTATTAAAATGGCTACTCAAGCAGCTTACCAGGCCGAAAAGGTCATTGGGCACGGCGACAATGCCGTCACAGCCCAAGATGTGACTTCATACCGTGAACCAGGCGCCGGAGAGTCTGGTGATACTATGAAGGCTCTCGCATGGATTAGCAAGAACAAAGTCCAGATGGGTATGTCTCACTCCATCACTGACACTTACACATTCACCACTAACACAAACAGTCGACGCCCCCAAGCCCAAGATCATTGAAGACCGCGATGTGATCCTCAAAGTAACAGGCAGCACCGTCTGCGGCTCAGACCTGCATCTCCTGCACGGCACAGTCGTCCAGCTCAGCGAAGGCGATATTCTTGGCCATGAGTTCTGTGGTGTCGTTGACCAGGTCGGTTCAGCCGTCAAGGGCATTGACGTTGGAAAGCGCTACGTCGCATCTTTCCAGATCGCGTGCGGTGATTGTTTCTTCTGCAAGCAGAAACTCTCGTCGCAGTGTGAGAAGACTAACTCGAATACCACCGAGAGGGCCATGTATGGTGGTCGCACGGCGGGTATGTTTGGGTATTCGCATTTCACGGGTGGTTTTGCGGGAGGCCAGGCGGAGTATGTGCGTGTTCCGCTGGGGGATGTGAATCTTTTGGAGATTCCTGATGATGTTCCCGATGAGAAGGGTGAGTATTCGTCTCTGCTGAGTGAGCTATGCTGACATGTTCAGCGCTGTACTTGTCTGATGTACTGGCTACATCCTACAACGCCGTCAAGGACACAGCTGTTTATCCCGACGACTCGGTCGCCATCTTCGGCGCTGGTCCAATTGGTCAAATGGCAGGTGTCTTCGCCATCAAAGAGGGCGCAAGCCAAATCATCTTTGTCGACACTGAGCCACGGCTGTCGTTTATTCGAGACCACTGGCCCGCTGAGCACAAGGACAAGCTTGAGCTGGTGGACTACAAGCACTTGTCGCACGGCGTAACCAACAAGCCTACCGTCGTCAGTCGTCTCAAGGAACTCACTGGTAACCGTGGTCCTGATTGCGCGATTGAGTGCGCGGCTGGTGAGTATGCCAAGGGCTGGATGCACTGGCTCGAGATGGCTGTTGGGATTGAGACGGATACGAGTGAGATTATTAATGAGATGATTGAGGGCGTGCGAAACTTTGGACGATGTGGCGTTACTGGTGTTTACGTTGGCTACGTGAGTCCCTCCCCAATGCCAACCACTCTCTATACACGCAACTGACATGACTAGACCAACCACTTCAATATCGGCTCACTCATGGAGCGAGGCATTCGTCTCATCGGCAACGGTCAAGCGCCCGTTCACAAATACTGGCATGAGCTTCTTGAGATGATCCAGAAGGGTGAGCTTGATCCCGGTCAGATGCTGTCGCACCGTGTCAGACTCGAGGATCTGGATAAGGTGTATTACAAGTTTGAGAAGAGGGAGGATGGGATGCAGAAGATCTTTGTGGAGACCAAGTTTTCGTTCCCTCAGGATCCTAGCACGCCTAGCCTTACGACTTATTAATGATATGGACGGATGAGGGTAGTGATGAGTTATGAATTGAGTAAATGAGAATGCTATTTTTGGTCAATTATGCTCGTCGTGTTTTGTCGCGTGGTGAGACACGTCCCGCACGGACTCAACTGAGGTGCCAAGATGAGATTGTCGAGGCTTCGAGTCACCATGGATGATTGCTCCACTCAAGTTATTGTAATCGCCCGTCAGTCTACGGAAGCTCGCGACAACAGAAGCCACACTGTTCTTGGCCCAATGGAAGTTTTACATTCCACTAGCTCTTACGGTTACCATGCAATGGCCACAGAAGACTGCCAACTGCGCTGGAGCTTATCGGACACATACGTTATACGTTCCGTTCTGCGTCCGACGGCCTTCAACTTTTGGGCGGGTACTTGTTCGACTTCACAATTACGGTTCCCTGTATAGGGATTTTTTGATTGCTTAGACCGCGAGAAATTAAAGGGTATGATGGGCAAAATACTGATAGTGTGAATGCCATTAAGGGCCACCACTTTGATTCTGGTCGTAATTGAACCTCCTTTTCCACAACAGCTTACCTAGACAAGACAACCGTTTGTAGGGAATTAACAGATCAAATAAACATCACTTATTGGACCACTGAACTGGATCAGAGCATCTCAATTCACAGTCTTTCTCACTAAGCACGTCGCAGGGTCATTGAGACGGCTACAGACAGAGCTTGGCGCACCAACCGAAACAAGCCGCCTCATATGAATGTGCCAATCCAAGCGTTGGGGCCTCATGGAAAAGGCAAGCGGCCTCCTCAAATATAAAAAGCAAATCTATTGGCAGATAACTAATTGAGCTCTTACAAGTTTGCTCTATCCCTGCTTACTCGGCGACCAACATCACATCACGTGTCGTTCTTCTCTTATACTTTCAACCTGCGACGACCAGCAACCAACAACTTCACCCTTCATTTATCCCTATTACCCCGCATGGATCCTACCGAGCGTCTACCAACAGAGATCTTGAGAAAGATCATCTGGAATCTCCCACAGTCATATCATCAAGGCTTAATATGTGGACTACGATGGAAAAAAACACTAAGGCTCAGCGCCCTTGCAACAGTATCACGGCGCTGGCAACAGCTCATTGAACCATTTCTATTCAAAGACCTGCACTTGAGAATAGAAAAGGTCCTGGAATACAAGTATGCCACATGCCTGACACCACAAAGACTCTCGTACGTTCGAAACGTCACGGTGAAGTGCGTTCTTGCCAGCCACATATGTAAACGACCAAAGCGATTCACGCAAGGCCCCGGAGACTGCGACTTTCGTCAACATCATCCGAACGATGAACGCGAATTCAATGACTTCGTAGGGAGGGTTTTTGGGATTCTTAAAGATCTCCCGCGTGGAGAGAAGCCCTACGTGGAGATGATGTTTGAGATGTCCTGTAGCGGATTTCGCGTAACGTTCACGCAAAAAGGAATGCAGCACATGGAGCTTTATGACACGTGGAAGGATTTCCCAGAACTCCCTATGATATCAGTCTTTAGAGCATGCGGGTCCACTGATACACCTACGTTTACGCCTGGGGATATATGTCGACTTGCAAGTAAGATGCCACGGTTGGAGAAGTTTGGGGTGAGGGCAATAGAGAGCGTACGGGATTATGTCTACGGGGAAGCTGTGATGAGAAACAGTAAGGCTGCTCTTTATCTTTGGGACCAGTTCAAGCTGACAGTATTGTAGGCCTTGCGCGAAGTTTGGACTTGATACCCATGTCTGTGCAAACGTTGCTTGTTGACTACCAGCGGGAGAGGATTCTAGACCAGACTTATAATCCTCCAAGCATCATCCCCGTTGAGTCAAATAGAGAGGTTCTCTCTGAAGCAGTACGACGACTTGCCCAGAGACACGGTATTCGAGAGATCACCCTTCTTGCAAGCGTCGACAGCGCCATATTCCAGCCTTCGACAGAAACCTCTTGCTGGCCGACCCTCGAGAGTTTCACATTCGCATTTTGTGACGTTCTTCCTTCTGGTGAATGGGTAGTCACAGGCGAAAATCCTTTATCGGCAGAAGAAGAAGAGTATCAACGACAAGAGTCCCGTGAAGGAATGGCTGACGGACATTACTGCCCCCCAGGCTGCGAGATAGAAAACAGTTTCAAATCTCGCATGAAAGAGGGAACCATGGATCGTTTTCTTTTGGCGGCGGCACAAGCTGTTTGCCACATGCCCAAGATAAGAAAACTCTCGGTTCGACATGTTTTCGATCCTACTGGTGTTGAAGAGGATATATCGCGTGCGGGGTTTAACTTCAGCACGGCAACGGGCCTGATGGTGCTTGGGAAGACGGATGTTCCTATACTCAGTCACGAGGCGTTGGAAGCTTGGAAAACCGCAATGAAAACTCATGATATTGTGTTTGATCGGTGTCTTACAAACGAGTTGGATGTTGCAGGGAGGTATGCCAATGAGTTTGGACCCGAGTTTCAATGGGATGAACAGGATGTTTATTTGTTCTAAGCCTCGAACAAAGGACAAGAGCAGGGGAGACAGATCTTTGGCAATTATTCGCTTGTCAATTGCTTTCACACTTACGTGTTGAAGTTATGAAATAAATACCTTCTACAAGTAATTAAACACCAGAACACTTATTATATATTGTCTAATAGGCCACATCAACATCCCCGAACGCAAGACAATAATACACGGCCGACAAAAGCTGTCAAAAAGAGCAAAAGAATGGTTCCGCCCGGGCTCGAACCGGGGACCTTCTCGGTGTGAGCGAGATGCCATAACCAACTAGACCACGAAACCACTGTTTCCAGGAATGGCTTCCTATTGGATGCCAAATTGAGAAATCATTTCTGGATATAATCTCAATCAACCCGTCCCCTCTTCACCAAGTAATCGTTTCAGTACCACGGTCTTGTTATGTTGCATAGAGGAGTGAGCCAACGATAAGGATTCCATTAAATGCATTGGAATCGTTCTCCTTGTGTTATACCAGAGTACTTTCATTAGTAATAATACTCCTAAGTTCTATGAGTTCTGTGTAGTGATTATAAGCTTTCAGCCACAAGTCTCAACTGCAAATGGCACATCTACTCCTTAGTTCTCGTAGAAGGCCTATTCTTAGAATTAGGAAACTTATTACCCATGAAGCCTTTTCTTGGAGTCACCTGTGCCTATGGAGTCACTCAGGGTTCACGACAAGGGCTCGCTATTTGTGCTTTAGAGAAAAGTTAATACGAACAGCATCTGAAAGACAAAATTCTATATTCCGCTTATTTGGCATCTCCCAGAACTTGGATAAGCTTTCTCAGGAAAAGGCCTATAAATACCCCTACATCCCTCTTCCTTACTCCTACAAGCTTCCTCTCTTTTATCACCCACTCCAATACTTAATCACCTTCTCACGAACGCAACAATGGCTATTGTCTCCAACAACACTCCTTCAACTGAAGGTGATGCACCACCCCCACCCAACGTCCATGATGTTGAGAAGCCTGTGCAGAATTCTTCTGGCGAAACCAAAACAGACAAATCAACTGAAACGGCTATTTTTCACCTGAAGGCCGCCTGGACCACTGAGACAATAGACGTATCATTGAAAGTAGGTGATGCTGGCATCGCTTTCATGATTGCCTTATCCTTTCTGGCTCTGATATCCTTGACACAAGGCAGTGCTGGCCCCACTTTCATGGTTGCCTCGTCCCTCTTGGCTCTGGTGAGCATTTTGGTGGCTTTAGGTGATCCAAAGGGATCGGCCGGCTTGGGGAGTGGTAATTAAGGCAACACGGCGTACTCTCACACGAGCCTGAAGTATCTCGGGCTATCACCAACTTCACGACCTCGACACCTCTTCACTTTTACTCTCCTTTTTTTGCAAGTCATGGGGAGGAATGCCTCAAAATGACAATTTGGGACTCGCCAAAAACAAAGGCCAACATTTTCTTTGTGCCCTGTAGCCCCAAAACAGATGAACAGAATCTACCACCTTACGAGCCCACGGCATGACGGTCTGAGAGTAGGGGTTCAAGGCAAAAAAAGACATCAGAAGCACAATAACGTTCGCGAAGATGCCTAGTTTCGGTTGGACTCGCTTAACAGACTCCCTTTTTCTATGGCTCCAGTCTATCTCGAGGCAGTTAAATCATGTGTAAGGCTGGACAGTTTTGTTTCTTTACCCTATAAACTCGAAAAATAATAAATAAAATTATGAAATAAATAGCCGAGGCTGCCACAACGGTCGATTTCGTGCGGACATTGGCTGACCTGTGCGGTTACACAAGGGAGATATTTACATGATTGGCTGGCAATGAACTTCTCCAATCGCATGTCATTTCAGTCAACCCAATCATATTCTATAATCTTCAATTATATATTCCTGGCTATTGAAATGCAAACCCGATCGCTGAAGTTTAAAGTTGCTATAAATTGTGTGAAACCCCTGACAAATTGTCGAAATTGACTGCCTTAGAAGCCGTTCCCTTCCCCATTGACACCCTTTCCTTATCATCACTGCAATATGATAAATAGTTAAAAGCTATGTAGCTCGGTCCTGGTTTGTCACCACCCTGAAGCGCTTAGCCATAAAGATAAACACCCCACCCAAAAAGAGTGAAGCACCAGCAAAGATCTGCGCACCCAGATAATGCCCTCCAGAACGTCTAATAATCATACCGGCGATAGGTGGCCCAGTAAGAGTTGCGATACTATTCGTCGTGAATATCATGCCCATCCTGACACCTGTCTTGTGCACATCCGTCGTCAAATCTGATAAAGCTGGAGGAAACAAACTCATAGATGCTCCAGCGACAATGCCGTAGATACTAGCCCATGCATACAGGCCCCCTTCTGTGGATACTGCAGGCCACGTGAATAAACAAATAGATGAGATGAACACGACAGGTATGAGGACTGTTATACTTCCGAAGTGATGTGCAATGGCGTTGGGGAGTGAACGGCCTATGATTCCGACACCGTTAACAACGAGAAGGACGTTCAAAGCGGCTGAGTATGTGAGAGGGTTGTCCAACTGTGAGACTGCAAAAGAGGCAAGGTAGTAGAACGGGAAGAATGTTCCCCAAAATGTCTATTCCCGTTAGTATGATTTTATGCTTTCCCGATACCAAAAACGTACGAAAAAAATTCCGATTGCAAAGAAAAAGTAACCCTTTTCCTTGAACGACGCTAAATCAATCCACGGACCTGACTGCCTCGGCGGTATTCTAGGTCTCAGGAGTAGATTCGCCATGACCAGTGTAACCAGCTGCACCAACCCCATAGCTCTAACGGTCCAAGCAAAACCAATCTTCCCGAGAAGCTGGCGAGCCATAGATGGAAATATCAACCCTCCTGTAGCACTTCCAGTAGCAGTGATTCCAAAAGCCAACGCTCTTCTTCGCTTGAAGTATGTAGAAACAACAGCAAGACTGGGAGTAAACATCAGACCATTACCTAGTCCTGTACATAGACCTTGTGAAAGCAGGAGTTGCCAGAATGTTGTGCTCAGAGAAGTCATAAAGACACCGAGACAGGTGAGGAGTGTGCCTGCAGCGAATGTGATGCGGAAGTAACCAGCGTCCGTGAGCCGACCAGAGAGGGTTCCTATAAAGAATAGGGCGGAAATTTGGACTGATCCTATCCAGGAGATTTGGCTTGCTGGGTTGTCGAGATGTGTAGTATAATATGTTTGAAAGACGCCAAAGGAGCTATTGTATCCCCTGATCAGAGTCAGTATCGTCATTATGAATATGGAAGCCATTGTTGTATACCATGAGTTCAGCATCACTATATGCCCAGCAATAGCTACGCACATGTTAGCAACACTCTTCAGGCCAATTGTGACCCCACTCACCTGAAGCCCAAGCCCAGAATCCACCGTCAGGAGGAGGTCCGGGATCTCTATCTGTAACAGAAGTCCTACTCAGAACTCGATCCAAGGCCGAGAGGCCGCGCTGTGGCTGTATGTCTTTCCGTTCTCCATCTTGTGAGGAGCCTTCGTTCTTCGCATATGGGTCATCAGCGTTCCAAATTATGCTGGTAACTGATTGACCTTGCTCTTCTCCGGAACTCGCTGTATCGCCTTGATCGTCAACTTTCTTATCGGATAATTGGACCCTTTCCCACATCTCATTGGGTGATTGTTGTGAGAAGGGCATGTTTATGCGTGGGTGAGATGAGGAATGCCGCAGAAGAGGTCGTCACCGTTTTAAGTGAAAGGTTTTTGTGATGGTCAGAGGGCACCAATCCCAAACCTTTTTATTACGTTTATCAACAAGCTAGCTCAATTTCTAATGATATCGTAACCGAACATAGCCAGGAAACCATCCGTGTAAAATAGTCCGAACTTTGATAAGGCGCAACATACCTGGTGAAATGGTCCGACGCTAAATGTGGTGCCGGGAATATTGCACCCAATCAAATTACATCGTTGAGATATTAGATAATTGATGCATAAAAGTCAAGAACTTCATATCAATCTAGTCATACTTTTGAACCACCTCAACGTCATACATACAATGGTGCTATTTCCTTCTTTCTTTTAAGAACTCGGTTGCTCTGAGCAAGCAGCATCAGCTCTGATACACCTCATGACTGGGCCATCGCTGCTGAGTGGCTAGTTCGCAGGGACACAGGTTTCTTTGATGAGAACAAAGCATGATGTCATGATGTCATGATATAAGGCGATGTATACAAAACCATTGTGTAGGGGATGGCTTGTTGGTTATAACTTATGATATCCCTGATAAAGTGCCCTTTATCGGAAGCTCAAAGAATAATTGATCTGTGATGAGGATAGAACGAATTGGACCAAAAGTGAAGGGCATCGATATTCTCGTTTCTACACAAAGCTCAAGGTATAATTAAACAAGTCGACATGGCGGTTACTCTTCTTTTGCTTTGAAATCTACATGGGCATAGGTGGTTGGTGCTTTGAGAATGGATTCCTCTAGTTTCTTTGCAAGACAGTCTGACTAGGCTGCCAGTTGCTCTCACACCATCTTTCGTGCCCCTGGATAGTGCAGCCTATTCGAAACAAAATCTCTTTCCATGCATTAATGAATTTGAAGTAACTCTGTGTGTTTTGGGATAGGTATTGAAGAGCTTGTTCATCACTCATATGAGTTTGGAGGAAACAGCTTCCACACTTGACTTACACACACTCAGCCACGTTTCCTGGAGCAAACAGGACATCGACATTGCTAAACGGCAACCAGGTCTAGATATTAACAAGGTCAGAAATAACTGGGGCCAAACGTCACTAAATGTCAAAGTTCGATTAACACGATAAGAAAAGGTTTGCTGATGTGTCCTGGTGTAACTGTTCATTCCAGACTTATCAATCTGCGGCCCAGTAACTACGGGATAAATTCTTGTGAGAAAGACAGGCGCCAACAAGGAGCTTTCTGAGCTGTAAATCAGATATAGGCGCCAATACAAGCTTCAGGTAATAACCCCAAATCGCCACAACGGCAAGCCATCGACCGTTCAATATGAGACTGAAGCTTGCTGTTATGGCAGTAATTTGATTCTTTGAGCCAAACTCGTTAATTTGCGACATTAAAACTACGGAAGAGCTCCTGTGGAAAGCGAAGTTGTGCTGTGTTTTGATGAGAGGTCAGTCTTGCTGCGGGCTTACTGCTGAACAAGGCCGCGTCTCATGTTCAGTGGTATAACAAAGAAATCCGTTCTCCACGAGCAGTGCTGTCAGGGACTGATGGCCCATGCTTGCAGCTAACAATACACTGTTGGCATTAGAAAGACCGCCAAATATCCCCCTGGCGCCGACAAAGAAATTCACGGTCGGCTTCCCTGTTGCGCCGCGCTTTGCGCCTTCAGTTGTTGTTTACTATGCCCTTTCTGGGATGCTATTTCTGGATTCATTTTCTTTGCATGAATGTGTTCAATTAGGAGCGGACGAGTGAAAGAAACACAGCAGTTTATTGTGCTTGAGTACGCCCAGCGCCCTGGGTTTTGATATTGTTGGCTCCAAGTTAATAACCTCAACTTCCCCGAAGAAGCCCTTCAAGCCTACTCTACCTGAAACCAGTACAACTATACCAGACAGCAAAACATCCTTACCACCAAACAAACAAACGTCAATACTCTTCGAAAATTGTCCCTTATTCATCATTCGCTTTCGTTTCAACATCCGCTCCCACTGTGTCTTTGACAATGCCTACACTGAAACCGCTACCGGATTGTGAAGGCCCAAAGCTAGAGTGTTTCACCGATGATCTCACCAAGCACGACTTCAAGTTCCTGGAATATCTCGGCTCTGGCTGTCACTCAGTCGTCGTTAAAGCCGAGATTGATGGCAAGATCTATGTCATCAAGCTTGTAGGTACAGTGAGCAGAATCACCATGCCAATGCTAATGCGCGCCTAGTTCTTCCCTGTTTACGTGCACGAGCCGAACTTCGAATTGGACCCCATTGACGAAGACTATTTCGTCGAAAGAGAAGAGAAAGAGCGACTGACCGCCAGTGAAAAGATACCCCAGCATGTGGTCGACAGTCTACGTGTTCATGCGACTTCCTTCAACAACGAGTGTCGCGCCTACGGTCGACTCAAGGAGCTTGGTCGGGAGCATCTTGCTGGCAAAGTGCATGGCCACCTGCGCCTCTATTTACACCAGATTGACGAGCAGGTCCAAGCCGCGATCAAGAATACCATACCGGAAGCCAAATGGCCTACAATACAAGTGATGGAAATGATGGACGATGAAGTTGACCTACCCATCATGGCTATCGTCAAAGACTGGATCCCCAACCACCGAAGTCCTACAGGCGATATGACAAGAGAAGCGGAACAGAGACACATCAATCACTTACCGCGCATGCTTCGCAATCTTCGCCAGCTCCATAAATGCGGCATCGTTGTACGGGACCTCAAGTCTCAGCAGTATTACGAAGGCCAGCTGTGTGACTTGAGCCACGCCTGGGCGATTCCACATGTTTTTGGCCCTGAGGGCGGGATTCGACCGAGCTGGACCTTTGCAAGTATGGCAGCTTGGGACCTGAAGTGTTTCCATGATATGATCGAAGAGGCAAATGAATCCGCGCTTCGGGCTGAGCCGCCACTCAAACCGAGTAACTCAGTTGCAAAGCGCAACGATGAGCGCTATGAAAGCCTTCGTCCTCGTCCAGGCATGCAGCAACCTTTCCTTCCCATGCTCAACTATGATGAAGGGGGTACCTAGGACCTAAACTACTATCCTTCATATGATCCGGCACTCTTCAAATGAAAGACCATCCCGAAGCGGACGAAAGAGAAGCCCATTGGCCATATCCCAAAGAAGCCTATCGGTGGTGTCTCAATCAAACGAAAGTCTACTGCCACCGAAGAAGCCCGACAGATGGAGAAGGGCAAGAGCAAGAAGAGGAAACTATGGACTGCCCAAATTCCCTTCTGTTGTAGCTTCTTGCATCTCCGTTGGATAGCGGAATTGTGTTTTGGCGTGTTTTGTTTTGGTGTTGCGATTCTGTTCTTTGTGAGCCTTACTTTGGAGCCAAGGCTCACGCACACGTTTTGTTTACATAGATGATTAGACCAGTGTATTCGCTCAAAGTAGTGATTTACAACCAAGAATTCTTTGTTACAGCATCTCAAGAACAATACATGATGATCGTGAGAGTTTAGCTAGAAATCATCCGCGTAAAACCATCCGACATTGATCTCCGGCGCAAATGGTCCGGAAGCGGGTTTCGCTCGGAACATTAAATTCCCCGTTCGGAGCATTCGTGGATTGCATCATTCCCTACATCGAGAGTCTACAATCCAAAGTCTATCCCGACAGGCGATAATTCATTCCGAAAATGCTATCGCCAGCGACGTCCTCCAAGACTTCTACACCCGGTCGGGCCAGAGCTTCCTGCGAGCCATGTAGTAAGTGACAAGACCTCGAGTGCCGGTTTCAGCTGGCTTATCCGTTCCCAACCCGTAGGATCGCGAAAGGTCCGATGCTCAGGAGAATACCCGGTGTGTTCAAAATGCACCGCTTCTAATCGAGGATGTATTTACTCTCTGCAGAAACGCGCTGGCAGACCCAAGAGGCCCTGCGTGATAGCGCGCGCACCGTCCAGTCCTGCTCGTCGGGTTGATCGCGGGCCATCACCAGCGCAATCAAATACCGCCCGAATAACGACCGGTACAGAGGAGCGCCTGAGCCATCATGAACCCAATACAGATATACCGCCATTTCTCGCGGACTTTGAGAGCTTCGCGCCGTAAGAAATCTGTCGAACGACTCAATCTTCCCGCTTTCTAACCCTCCGCAGTGCGCAATCTCACAACGACATCCTCACACAAACAGACATCAACGCTTCGTGCGCATGCTTGTCGATCCTCTATCTTCTCCTCAATCGCCTCGGAGTCCGTACCGAACTCATTGTCCCCGATGATCTCGCGATTCTGCGAAATACATTCGAGCGCGCAACAGATGTTCTAGAATGCTCAAAATGCCCCATGCGGTTCTCATCCGTACTACAAAACGCGGGCATCTTGGGCATTCTATGCGTCTGTATTGCTGAGTCCTACGTCAGGTTCATCAAGACGATTGGTGCAAAGGCAATTGAAGCCACCGACAAGGGAGAAAAGTTAAAGGTCGCTCTCAATCCTTTGGGTCAATCGCACACGGCGGACGATACAGTGTTGGTGCCGATTGAAGTGTCACCCGAACAGTGGAAGAGTCTCATGTACAATGTCGTCAAATCGGAGATTTTTGGCATTGAGAACCATCGGGACAAGTCTTTCGTCGCTTTCATTGAGCGGTTGGAAGAGCGACAGACGAGATGGCATACGCTGCCTACAGCGCCTGACTGCCCGGCAACGTATCAGTCTGCTTGTTCGTCTTCGAATGAACTGCCACTCTGCTTAACCATCACGAAGGCGGCGAGAAAGGTCCTTGATCCGATAGCTTCTACTTTGGAGTGACGAAGAGAACATACAGATGAACTTCGGCGGAAGGACGTGGCTGGCATAGCACTTCTCTTGGAATGACTCGAGATGATTGAAGATAGGAATCCCCCAAAATTGGTACAATATTAGCCTAGAAATAGCAGACTCTTCCCTATTCCTGTTACAACTTCCAACCAAATCACCCTCAAACCGTACATCCAAGCAACCGTATTGCCAACTTTCCCATCCCGTACGAACCTAAACTACTGAACAATTGCAGGGTGCAGAGCGCCCTTGAAATGAGGATTGAAGTCATATGTCTGATGCCTCTTATCATCCTCCCAGACCAAGTCACTCCCCTTAGAATGGATCTTGAAGTGTGCTTCACTCAACTTCTGCGCCTTCGCATCCTCAGACAAACCCTCAATCTCCTTCTCATTATACACCAAAGCCTTGTTACGGCCTTTGAAACAGGCACTCGACTTGTCGCCGTGGTTATTTCCGGGCGTGTAGCTTGAGAACTCCTGCAGTCGGTCGAGAAGAGATTGGTGGAGGACTGCGCCGCGGGGAATGTCACGGTATGAACCTCTGTTGGGAGGGAATGTCACGGGTTTCCAGCCGAGGAGCTTGACGTTGGCGTCTGTCGTGTCGTCGAGTTCCCAGCGCGTTAAGAAAGGGAGCCATTCTGGGACGTGTTAGTTGGGATTGAGACGGTCCGGGATAACTTACCCATGAACTTCCACATGAGGACTTTGAAGAAGGCTGTTCCGTAGCCGAAGGCGAGACAATCGTGCATGAATCCATGCGTCGCTTCTCTTCGCTTGGCAGGATCTGCCATACTCCTCTCAAATGGCTTGAGACTATGGCACCAATGCACTCCCGCCTGCAGTGACTTATCCATCTCGCCACACTTCTTGACCTCGCGAATCATCCACTCGAGTGGAATGTCACTCATCTGGAATCTATCTTTGTTCAGATTCTGACTCGCCTTACCAGCTTTTCTCGTCAGCCACGCGTTCTTGATACGGCCCCAGAAAGACGGCTTCTCAGCTTCATCTTCCTGCTCATCAGGCTGAGCGGGCCAGCCGCCGCCAACGTCGCCGTGATTACCAGGAAACCAAACTTCCTTGATATCTTCATCGTCATCGTGGCTGTGCACTGCGGCTCTGATGTCCTGTGCCAACAGAGCGGGCTTGAACTTGACGCGACGCTCGTCAATGGCTACCGCGTGACGAACATGTGTCGCTGTGCCTGTTACAGGAACGGGCATCTTTGCTTTACGCTCGAGAACAGCGACGGAGGCAACGCAGTCCCAGATTCCGAGGAAGAACACCTTGATGTTCTCCTCTTCACCGGCACGGTTCGTCTCCTTGCGACAGAATGTCTGACTGAATGCTTCGATCTCGTTGGAAGCATCCTGAGTCTCTTCACTCACATCTTCAGGCTTTGTGCCCAGAAGCTGTGTCGTGTCGCAATTTGCGGGAGTGTCTGTCTCTGAGCTGCTGTGCTTGGAAGTGCACTGGGCATGCTCGCTGTCTTTTATCTCGCCTTGGAGGTAGCGTTGATAAAGACGGTAGGCGAAGGGGACCATTTCTTCGTTGCCTTTGCAGAGAAGACCGACCTTGTTGACCATTCTGGCGAGAAACTTGGCTGTGTAGGCGCCTCGGCTGAAGCCAAAGACGTAGATCTTTGCGTTCTTTACAATGTCAATTGGGGAAGTTGGGCTTCGGGATGTGAGACTTACAGTTTCATAGTAACGCATGAGAAAGCGGTAGCCAGCAATGACATGAGCGTCAAAGGTGGTGCCAAAGCCTTGATCAATTGTCTTTGAGATGTTACTCCCAAATTCACCAAAGATACCCTTGTTCACAGACGTTTCATTGATATCATATGTACCAATTCCAGCTATGCACAGTTAGCGACCGCTTCTCAACTCAATGGCTGGCATCTTACTCTGGTAGTAGTGGAACTGGTTCTTATTATTTCGATCCAACTTTCGAAGGATCTTGACAACATTGGTATCAGCATTGGAGCCACTGAACGTGTTTCCTGTGCCGTCAAAGCACAGGATGAGCTTCTTGGGCTCAGTGGATTCAGTGTTTTCGTTCTCAGCGTGAGGCATCTTTGGGAGAAGAATGATGGGGGAGTTTCCAAGGTGAGACGGGAATTCAGTGCCTGGGGGCCAGCTATGCTTCCTTTATGCGGAGTCAACGAAATTCCTTGCGTGGTTCTTTTGCTTGTACCACTGGGTTCCCGAACCGTGTAGCATAGCACACCTGCAATGTGAGGAGAGATGTATACAGTACAGAGAGTGAGATATTCACATGCATTGTTGTCTCCTCCCTTACGAGAATGATGAATGAAGGGATGCTAATCGGAGAATATTGATTCGTCCTTGGCATTTCGGTTCAGCCAGCCACGAGAACCTCGCTTTTTCCTAAGACGGCTGAATGTCTGGCTAAGGCACGGCTTGGGGAGGGGAAAGAGAGGAGAATTGAGCATGCTGTGATATGGTGCGGCTGAGACTTGATTTCTGTTTGCGATCTGTTGCAGTTGATGCTCGACACGCCACAATTCCATTGTTGTTGGTTGGAGGTTGAAAGGCGGGGAGATATGCATGGCTCCAGGCTTGTGAAAGTCGGTGACTGTAGTAGCTGCATGATGTACTTGGACTGGACCCTGATGTTTTGGAGGGAGGTTATGTATTGGTTAGATTTTGCTTCTTTTTGTCTTGATGAGATTCATGTAATAAAAGGAGTACTATTGCAGAGTGCAGATAAGCGGTGTTAGATAGAGATCTGAAAGATCAGAAGAGCTTGATGTGAGGGGTTGGTTCTGAGAAGATGTCTTGAGCTTTGCTTGGATTGTGTAACTTGAAATAAGCAATTGCTTAGATTCACCCGATATTAGCCTGATGATCTGTCATGATATGATTCCAACTCGACCATCAGTACATACGCGACTTGTCTCACCCATATCTCCCAATGTATTCCGATCCCTAGCTCACTGCATAAGCATTCAGATCTAGATTCCCTTTACTTTGTCTCATCTGCCCCTCATAATCCATGTATTTTCAAACACCAGCAAATCAAACAACACATGAACTGCAGGTCTCACAACCCCTCACTTTACAACCTCCCCCCGTTAAGACATTAGTTCACTCCGGCACCTGTTATTTGCCGGACGGCCCGATGGCGATCATTCACAGTGTTACACGGCATAAACGCCCGTCAGCAAATGTCTAGCTTCGGCAGATTGAGCTCAGCCAATTGTGGACGACGGGGTCCGCGCTGGTTGGCCGGAACGGACCGCCTGCATTGGCGGTAAAGCTAGGAGATTTTGATGGAAAAGGTAATCTAGACGAGGTGAGATGTCACGTTGTAGATCGAAGTCTAGCTTAACTTAATTTAACTTAACTTAACTTGAACATCGCCAAGCAGAAGAGAAGAAAAGAGTTGATGGATCATGGATGGAATGTCGAGTACAGATTTGGTAATTGAAATGTCAGATCATCTTTGAGGCCGCTGCACACCCTCTCTTCCAAACTTGAAAGATCTCGCATCAAGGTTTCACACGGAAAAAGAACAACAACAGCCTGTGAGACATTGCTGCTCAACAACCCCTCATTCTCAAAGCTTCATCCCAGTAGAGCTGTATTCTAGCTTATCACCTTCCGTCATGGTCTCAGCTTGCATCCCGCGTTGGCAATACGAGAGCTTGTATTGGACAGACGGTGTTATCACCTCTTGTTGCACCAACGCCACTTAGACTCAAGGGTCCGCGATGTGGTTACCGCTCGTGAAAGAAGCTACAAGTGACATATTTGGTATAAAGGATGGAGGGATGAGATGCCGGTGAAGAAAGTTGGATTGGTTTTTTCTCTGCACACACTTCTTTCTTCATCATGTCGTTCAATGAAAAGTTTCAGGCTGGTGAGTCCTACGGGGACTCTAAGGAAGATCCGTCGAGTCTTCTGAATAACCCTGAGAAACTCGTTGCGGACCTCATGAAGGACTTTGCTGGTGTTCGAAGCCAAGCTAGTCCTGCTCAACTCCTCGGTCTTGTCAAGGAGCTTCTCCAAAAGGGTCAACCCCTCGATGACAAGAAGGGGTAATTCACTCACCTACATCATATCCCAGAGCACGACTAACAGGTGTAGAACTACTGAACTCCTCATCGGTATCCTCACCGCCCTTCCTGCAACCTCCAAAGCTCGCACAGCTCTTACAAACAAACTCATCGACACCCTCTGGGGCAATCTTCAGCATCCGCCCCTGAGCTACATGGGCGGCGACGTCAAGTATGATGTCGTCAACTCTGATAAACCAGCCCACAAGCATAACTGCGAACTCTACGATACAATCGAGTTCAAAGTCCCTGGCACTGATGTTCTTCTTCGAGAGCAAGTGCCCCAGGCTCCAGATGGTCTTCATCAGTACCGTATGCCAGACGGCAGTTTCAACAACATTCTTGAGCCTAATCTAGGTAGGGCTGGTACACCGTATGCCAAGTCTGTCAAGTCGGAAAAGAGACTTCATGGTGTCAAGCCTGATCCTGGTTTGTTGTTTGATCTTCTCATGGCGAGAGATGAGACGACGTTTCAGGAGAATCCAGCGGGTATTTCGTCAATGCTGTTTTATCACGCTGCGATTATTATTCACGATATCTTCCGTACGAATCGTACAGATATGAACAAGTCTGATACCTCGTCGTATCTCGATCTTGCGCCGCTGTATGGTTCTTCGTTGAAGGATCAGCATGAGATTCGTACCATGAAGGAGGGCAAGCTCAAGCCTGATACCTTTCATGAGAAGCGTCTTCTTGGTCAACCTGCGGGTGTAAATGTCATGCTCGTGCTGTATAGTCGCTTCCACAATTATGTGGCTGACATTCTGCTCAAGATCAACGAGAACGGACGGTTCTCATTGTCAGTGCCGCCTAATGCTTCCGAGGAAGACAAGGCAAAGGCTATTGCGAAGCAAGATCATGACCTCTTCAATGTCGCTCGTCTGATTACGGGTGGTTTGTACATCAACATCTGCTTGCACGACTATCTCCGTGCCATCACCAACACTCACCACTCCGCGAGTGACTGGACTCTTGATCCTCGTGTTGCCATCGACAAGCAATTCGACGGCGACGGTGTCCCTCGAGGTGTTGGCAACCAAGTCAGCGTTGAGTTCAATCTTCTCTACCGCTTCCACTCTTGCATCTCCAAGCGAGACGAGAAATGGATCAACAACTTCTTCCTCAAGCTCTTCCCCGGCCGCAAGGCTGAGGATCTTCAGGACGTCAGCTGGACGGAACTTGGGCAGGCTCTTCTCACATTTGAGCAAAACACCCCCAAGGATCCTAGCGTTCGTACCTTTGATGGTCTTGAGCGTCAGGCCGATGGTACGTTCAAGGATGAGGATCTTGTTCGTATTCTCAAGGACGCTATGGAGGACCCTGCCGGTACGTTCGGTGCTCGCATGGTCCCCAAGGCTCTCAAGGTCGTTGAGGTTCTGGGTATTATCCAGGGCCGCAAGTGGCAGTGTGCTTCGCTGAATGAGTTCAGAGAGTTCTTTGGTCTCAAGCGCTATGATTCGTTCAGCGAAATCAACTCGAACCCTGACATTGCGAATATTCTGGAGAAGTTGTACACTGATCCTGATATGGTTGAGTTGTATCCTGGTCTCATGATTGAGGACATCAAGCCTCAGCGCAACCCTGGCTCTGGTATTATGCCGACTTATTCTGTTGGTCGAGCTGTTCTGTCTGATGCTGTTACGCTTGTTCGTTCAGACAGGTTCAACACTATTGACTACACCGTGTCGAATCTCACTGCCTGGGGTTACAATGAAGTTCAGCAGGACTACAAGACTCTCGGTGGTTCAATGCTCTACAAGCTCATCCAGCGCGGTGTACCAAACTGGTTCCCCTTCAACTCCATCGCAGTCATGCAGCCCATGTACACCAAGAAGGCCAACGAGCAGATCGCCAAAGAAATCGGTACTTTTGACCAGTACACTCTCGACGACCCCAAGGCACCCCCCAAGGTCGCCGTTCTCACCTCAGGACCCGCTATCAAGCAGATCCTCAGCAACACCAAGCAATACGTCGTTCCCTGGCTCAAGCCTCTCAACACTCTTTTCCCTGGCAAGAAGGATTTTGGCTGGTTCATGCTTGCGGGCGATCAGCCTCAGAACTACACGCACCGCGCCAACTTTTCCAAGGCGATGAGCAAGATTCCCAACATGCACAATGCCGTCCATGCGTTTATTGAGCGTGAGGGTACCAAGCTTATTAACAAGGAGACGTTCACTCTCAAGAAGGGCCTTGATCAGATCGACATCATTCGCGATGTCGCCATCCCTCTTAACACGCAGCTCCTCGCTGATCTGTTCTACTTTGATCTTCGAACCGAGGAGAACCCTGATGGTAAACTCGGTGTTGCAGAGCTTTACCGCAGTCTTCTCGACATTCGTGTCTGGGGCGTTAACAACAATGATCCCGCGCAGGCATGGAACCGTCGTCGTCGTGCTCAAGAGGGTGCGAAGAGAATGATTGAAACGACAAAGACTATTGTTGCGGAGGCTGATGCTGGACGTCCTCGAGGTATTGGACTGGTATCTGCCGTTGCTAACAGGATCGGTGCCAGATCGTACCTCAAGAAGGATTCGCTGAGATCGTGTGGTCTTAAGCTTGTGGAAGAGCTGCTTGCGCAGGGCAACAATGTTGATCAGGTCACTGATAACCTCTGGCTTACTGCCTTTGGTGGCATCGGTGTTCCTGTCACTGCTGTAAGTTTGATGACAAAGTGAAGATCGTGCGCTAATGGTGTGTAGTTCTATGAAGTTCTGTCATTCTTCCTTCGTCCCGAGAATGAGGCTATCTGGGCTGAGGTCCAGGCCATTGCTCAAAAGGGCGATGATGCTACTCTTCATGCCTACGTCGCTGAAGCTCAACGTATGACAAGCTCTCAGCGCAACGTTCGTGTTGCGACTGCACCTGGCGAAGTCCAAGGCCAAGCTATCCAGCCTGGCACCGCCGTCGTTCTCATGCTCGTAAGTCGCAATCTCATATCACAAGCGTAACGCATCTAACAATGAACAGGGCGAAGCTGGCCGTAACCCCAAGGAAGTTCCCGACGCGGGCAAGTTCAACCCCCAGCGCAAGAAAGAAGACGTCTCGGCCTTCAGCTACGGCCAACACGAATGCATCGCCAAGGACGTCGCCCTCGCTTTCGTCACAGGTCTCATCAAGCTCGTGGCAGACCTCAAGGAGCTTCGACCTGCTCCTGGGCAAATGGGAACTGTCAAGACTATCCAGGTTGGCACTGAGAAGGCTTATCTCAATGATAGCTGGTCATACCTCGGCTTTGACGCGAGCAGTGAGTTTTGAAGTCCTCTTGTATGTGATTTTGCCTGCTAATGATGAGTAGCTTGGAAGGTTCACTTCAATGGTCATGGAAAGGGCAAGTTTGAGGGTGAGAGGGTTCCGACGAAGAGTACCCCGATTCAGGAGTATTACTACTTGCTTCAGAAGAGAAAGGATGAGATTCTGGGAAATTAGGCTTTACTTCCTCTAGTCAGAGTAGTCTTGAATAATGAACAATCGTTATGAATCAGGATGTGGAACTCAGCTACCTGTTACCCCTGAGTGACATGCAGGAGCATCAGTCACTACTCAATTACCGACTGTCATCACCTTTTCTCATCCGCTTAACAAAGATTAACATAACACCAAGATAAACTAGCACCACCACGCCATAGCCGTTGCAGAATTCCGATGGCTGTATCTCCAAGGAGCGCGCTGCCTCCTTGGCTGAGACTTCCTTACGTCTCGCTGATTCTCCAGGAGACTGAGGTCCACCGCCAGTCAATGAGCCTGTTACCTTTGCGCATCCTTCTATTCTATGTGATCTAACTAATCTGGCTTGGGTTTGATCTGATCCCGTGCGTCTGAGCGTCCCCTCAACCTCGGTGTATGAGGGAACTCTCTCCTGAGCTCACTGCTTCTTCAGGAGACCAAGGTTAGCCGTCTCTCAACGAGCATTACTTTTTTCCGTTCTGTTTGATCCAATCCGATTAGATGTGACTTTAGTTTGGTCGAAACTCTTGCTTCTGAACGTCCCCACTACCTCGTTAAAGGGGGCTCCTCCGTGGCTCATTGTTGCTTTAGGAGAACAGCTCCGAGTCATCTATCAACGAAACGGAACTGCACAGTCAAACCAGCTTTATATCGTCGACCGTATACGATGGCTGAAACTCTCTAGGTATCCTTTCAGGTTGAGCAGCCCAGACGCTACCCAAGAGACTAGGCTCCTCGCACCGCAGCCGACGTCAAGTACGACACCCCCAATGGACGGGCGCATCACCGCTTTCCGAGCACGATTTTGGGTATATTTAAGGGGCTCATTTGTCTCTCCGTATTCGTTTGGGGTCTGGGTAACCGCCTTTCTATCAAGCCAGCTTCTTTGGTCTCATTTGTGGTCTGCACCTGCATCGCCCTCATGCAGTACCACCGGATCAAACTGTAGATTAAGCACTCGAGAGATACAAATTCAGATTGGCCTGCTCAGCATCGCTTTTCTTACCCATCTCAAAAGGCCCCACAGTCTCTCTCATATCACCATCACTACCAATGCCTCTTCCCTTGCATCACCCACCATGCCTACATCCCAGGTGCCGCCTGTACAGCTTGATATGAAGCTAAATTCGGTTATGAGCTTGACTACCAGTAACTTGATAGCCTTGAACATACCTCTTTGACCAGGGGTAAGCTTTCTGGTCAGGTCATTGGCGCAATACACTCGCTAAGGTCAAAGAATACCGCGTATACTCAGAAACATTGAGGCTACCTCATTCAACACTGATTACCATCGCCAAGTTCACCTAAGTCTTAAAATCCCCTCGCAACCTTATACCATGGCTCATTCATTGTGCTGGCTAACTTGCCCCTTCGCATCCCTCAAGAGACCAGGTTCTACCGATGAGTCGGGGACCACGAAGATGCCGACTCTAAGCAAGTCAACTTAGTAGCCCGTCTCTACCAATTGAGCAGCCTTAAATCTTTGAGTAAGAACGTCTGTATTAGAGATCGAGGTCCATACGCTGAAGAACGAAGACCGCGAACCCACATTGACGTCGAGAGCAGTCATGATGCGGCTACGAAGCAACCACTGGCGGTTTCGCAGAAATTCTGAGGAACCTGGAAGGATAATTGAACAGCTTTGTAGGCATGGTGACAAAATGAAGGCAAGGGTAGGCATTCATGAAGCAGAGAAGAGGGGACTCGATGAGAGTCTCGGCGATTGAGATGGCAGCGATGAGATGCTCAAGAACCAGACCCAGGATGGTATCTTAGAGATGTTGAGGCCTCATTATACAGGATTTCAAGGCACGCCTCATACAGTAAAGCCAACGTCGGCTTATGGTTTACTCGTACAGCTAGCTAGAGATGTGACCACTTACCCGAGCCACAACGCGTGATCACAGATTGCGAGATATTCTGCCCAGATTAGTGTAAGTGGTAGAGCTTGACACTTGACCCTGAAGACAAGAATCATTGACAATTCCGTATAAACTCAGCAGGCTCTTTGGCTAGACAATGCCAAGTGTCTTGTGTCTTCTGACACCCGAGGCCACGGTGAGTCCATCTCCATTCGGGAGTAGACATGACAGCAATGATCTAAGACATCCCTTGGCAGACCCTGGTCGCTAAACGATATCTGGATCATCTAGTGAGAAGTTGGACTGGTCTTTAAGAGAAGAGATTTCCGCTAGTCCTCGCTTCTCGTTTAACTGAGTCAGTCAACGCTCGCTTAAGAGACATTTTCTGCAAGGTCGAATCAGGTCATTCCAGCTGAATTGGCTTTGGATTACATCTCAAGTGGATAAAACAATTAACTAAACTCGTGTATACGAACGAGTCCCATCTTTTTGACGTGTGGTGATTAGTCTGATTAGCCGTTATCGCAGCGCAAATTTGCCCAAGTCGATCGTCCCATATTTTTCTTGCCGTGGGCGAGATAGCTTAAAACCCGGTGCGCGTTCAGGGGATCCTTGTTCATCTGATGAAACAGGTTCTGTGACCGGCAACGTCGTTCCTTGTCTCGTCTCGTGTATTCTTCTTTTTTATTGTAACATTTTACATTTTCTTTGTTTACATTCTTTCTTTCAACGTCATCATCAAAAATGCACAGCTCTACTACACTTCTTCTACTCGCTACTGCTACAGTCAATGCCATTGGCATACGCGACGACTGTAAAGACGTGCACATCTTTCTCGCCAAGGGAAACAATGAACCCTACCCAGGACGACAGGGAAAACTCGCCGGTGCTATCTGCAGTGGTTTGAAGAGCTGCGACTATGAGGATATCCAGTTCCAGAATGCTCTAGAAGATCCATTCTGCGATTCCGTCACAGAGGGTGTGAAGAATGGTATCAAGCAGATCACAGCGTACAACAAGAAATGTCCAGACTCTAAACTCGTCGTGAGCGGCTACTCACAGGGCGGCCAAGTCGTCGGCGATATCCTCGGCGGCGGAGGCGGTGTATTCTTCCAGAACTGCGTGGAACCTGATCTACAGGGCCTGAATCCCAAGACACTACCTGGTAGCAAGATCGTTGCTGCGATGGTGTTTGGCGATACACGACATACCAAGGATCAGCCGTTCAATGTTCTCTCTGGCGCGGGAAAGAATGGCTTGTTTCCTAGACCGGCGGGCATGTTGCAGAATCTGGCGAGTTATGGGGATGTTTTTAGGAATTACTGTGTTGAGACGGATCCGATTTGTGCGCAGGGTGATGAGGTCGAGACACATCTTAATTACTTTGATGTTTTTACTGATGATGTTGCTGAGTGGGTGAAGGAGAGGATTGGGGAGGATGCAACTACGACGACGGCTGCGACAAAGACGAGTACAAAGGCGAAGAGTACGGCGAAGGAGACAAGTACAAAGGATGCGGAGACTGAGTCAACTACTGAAGCTGCTTCAACAACAAAGGATGCTTCAAAGGACTCAACAACAAAGGACACTACCACTGCTGCTGCGTCTACCACAGCGGATTCAAGCTCTACTACAGACGCAAGCTCAGCTGAAGGTCGAGCTACAGCCGGCGAAGCATCATCAGGCGCCGCTGCGCCATCATCGACTGATAACGCAGCCACGTCAAAGGGTGCATCTCTAATGGGGATGATAATCGGCGTCGCAGCTCTTTTGGCAATCTAATGCATATGAAGCGATAGACATTTGTAATTGGATATAGAAGACGAGTAATTATAATAATAAATCTCTAATCATTATCTACTTATACTCTACTAACTATGATATGCTGAGCTGTTGTTGAAGTATAAGCACGTTCGAAGTCAAATGAGCTTCAACCCGTCATGACCAATAACCCTCTCCGAAAGCGGACCCCATCACCGCTCTTCACCTCAACATCATCACTTACAATGGCTCCTACTATCGTGCTCATCCGCCACGCTCAGGCTCTTCACAATGTAGCTCATAAGTCTCCCTTCACAATCTCCTTAATTTATATCACTGACAATGTGTACAAGAATGGTCACTGCCTGATCCTCCGCTCACCGAAAAGGGCGAGGAGCAATGCGCTCATCTGAGAGAGAACTTGATCTCTACATTCTCTGATAAGGTTGATAATATAGATGATGTAGCTATTGTTGTTAGTCCTATGCGGCGTACGATGCAGACTGCTATGCTTTCGCTGGGTTGGCTTGTTGAGCGGGGTGTTAAGATTGAGGGCAACGCAGATTGGCAAGGTACCATCCCATTCACCTTCCCATCACAACTTCACTTACATTCTTTAGAAAACTCCTCAAAGCCTTGTGACACAGGAAGTCCCATCTCCTCCGTCTCACCATCCTTCCCAAAAGTAAACTTCTCCAGCGTCGATCCTCTCTGGCCAGACAAGACATCTCCATCTGCAGAGCGATACTGGTACACCAAGAAGTCCATCCTCGCCAGAGGCCAGCGCGCACTAGAGGATTTGAAGAAAAGACCTGAGAAACTCATCTTCGTGGTCTCGCACGCTGGGTTCTTGAGATTGGGTGTTGCAGGATATTGGTTCTTTAACAGTGATTATCGTGTTTTTGACTTTGATGGGCAGGGGATTAAACAGCACGAGGGGACCTTGGCGGGAGGGATGGGATTGTCGCTTACAGAGCCGGTTGAGCTGGGGCTTGATTTGCCGGAGGAGGATCCGGGGTATGATGCTTAGGTGAAGGAGTAGATGGGATTGTCCTCTTGGTAGTACTGGTGTTGAGGGCTAGACGGACCTTCACGTGGATCGTATACATTGACTAAAGTCACAAAACTGTTCATCTTTTATCTATCATCCAGTCATTATATTACACTATGGTACACTATATCCAACACTCATCTCGACATGAAGCTCTGGAAGGCCGACTGATCGATAATGACATTACCCACAGCGCGCAACCTCTTCCTACCCTCCTTTTGTTTCTCCAGTAGCTTTCTTCTTCTCGATACATCCGCAGCATGCAACTTAGCAAGGACGTCCTTGCGGAAGGGCTTGATGGTCTCTCGCGCTACGATGCGATTACCTGCTGTGGCTTGAATGACGACCTCTGAGATGAGTGTTAACACATGGGAAACGGGGTTTGAAGGGTGAGCTTAGGAAGAGGGGCGACGTACCGAAATGTTGACGATCAACATGCTCCTTGAACTTAGTAACCCACTGTCTTCCGAGCCTATCAACCTGCGATGAATGAACGACCTTGCAGATCGCATCAACGGGCTGTCTGTTCACCAACAGCTGCAGCTTGACAAGGTTACTCTCTCGCCAGCCTGCATCTTCATAATCCAGCGTCGCGTATCCCTTGCTACAAACACGTCAGCACAGCCTCGAAGGACCTGAGAAACAAACATACGTTACGCTCTTGAGCTTTCCAAACAGATCATCGACTAATTGAGCCGTTGGAATCTCATACTGTAGAATAACCTGCGTTGTGTGGAAGAACTCTAGACTCTTCTGCTCTCCGCGGTTGGCTTCGCAAAGCTCAATCACACGACCGAGATATTCCTCTGGCATGGTGATTGTAGCAGTGACATATCTAGCAGACGCAATCAGTAACGCTCGATACAACAAGTTCGACAGACTTACGGCTCGAATAGTTGTGACTGCTTCACCTTGGGATTACTCGTCTCCGGAAACAGCGCCGGATTCGATACAATCTCCTCCGACCCATCAGGCCAGATAATCTTCGACGGCACAGTCGGTTCCGTCAGAATAACACTCTTTCCATGCTCCTGCCTCAACCGATCCTGGAATACAGAACAGTGCAAACTTCCCAGGAAACCTAATCGCCAGCCCGCACCGAGCGCTTCAGAGTGGTCCTTCTGCAGCGTAACACTTCGGTCGTTGAGGACGAGTTGACCGATGCTATCTGCCAAACGACTATAGTCGCTCTGATCAGTGGGGAACGCTGCCACGAAGACCATGGGCTTGGGCTCCTCGAAGCCGGGGTAGGGCTCGACTTTTTCTTCGGAGCCGACGAATGTGAATGTATCCCCCAATTTGGCGTCTTGGATCTTCTTCATGCCGGGGTTGAAGTATACGTAGCCAACTTGTCCTGCGCTGAGAGTCGCTTGGGGTATGGCATGCGGGTATTGAATGCCAACTTGTCCAACAGTGTACTTCATCCCCGTCCCCAAAGAGACAACATTATCGCCCGCCTTGATCGTGCCATCGAATAACCTCACCAGCAGCACAACACCACGGAAGTTATCGTACCATGAATCCACCAGCATCATCTTCAGCGGCTTCTTCTCATCACCAACAGGATGAGGAATCCTCTCTATAACAGCGGGCAAAACATCCGGTACGCCCTTTCCCGTTTTCGCACTCAGCATAATAGCGTCTTTGGGATCGAGTTCAAAACTGTCCTTCATCTGCTGTAGTACCCGCGGTACATCTGCAGCTGGCATGTCGATCTTGTTGACCACCGGAACAAGAGCCAGATCCTGCGCAAACGCAAGATGGAAGTTCGACACAGTCTGTGCCTGAATACCCTGCGATGCATCGACGAGAAGTAAAGCTCCGCCACAACTAGCATACGACCTCGTAACTTCAGCTCTAAAGTCCACATGACCTGGTGTATCAACCAAATGAAGCAGGTAATCTTGCCCATTGTGCTTGTGAATCATAGTACACGTCTGCGCCTTGACGGTAATACCTCGCTCCCGCTCAACATCGAGCTTATCCAGAATCTGCTTATTCGCATCGCTAGCAGATATCGTACCAGTGTACTCCAACAACCGATCGCTCAGCGTACTCTTCCCATGGTCGATGTGCGCTACGATACAGAAGTTGCGGTATCGTTCGATGGGGATGGCGGCGATTCGGGCTTCGAGTTCAGCGGGCGTAGGCTTCGTAGCGTATCTACGGAGATTTGTGTATATCCTCGGTGTGAGGATGTGCGAAGGAGTGAAGCTGGGCCGTGATCGAGCTTGTGAGAGGCATTGCCGACTCCAGGCACGGCCAGCGCTCCAAGCCAGGCTCATCTAGACTTTTCTAGGGCGCATTTGGCCAAGGTTTGAGGTAGGCGGTGGTTCAGGCCAATTCAATGGCTGAGGAGGAGGTGAGTGGGCGGGTGGTTGAGGCGCAATTCGAGATTGAAGATTTCCCCATGATGCACGAAATCCTTCTGGCGTGGTGGAGGTACGTACCCCTGTCGTCGTCCCGCATTCCATTTCCGTGATATTACCGGACAGCATCTTAAGATGCTGGGCTTGAGGGAGAGAATGGAATTGAATACTCACTCATAATTGTTACTTCGAGAATATTTAGCAGAGGATTCATGGACTTGAAAGTGATATTAAGTCTCCTTAACCATGAAACAAACTGCCTACTCAAACACAAGCGATAGTGCAGTGCAGTGCACACAAAACACCAACTATACACATCATCAATTGTATGGCTGTCCCCTTCAATACACACTTCCAAGGGAACCTATCACAATGCTATTCATCCAGTCCCATTCGTAAAACTAAACTTCAACAGTGAAACATATAGATCGCTTGGGTATCGAGCCTTTTTCCCGTTACGCGGGATACATCTAAGTACTTGGCCAAGAGGAAAACCGAATGCATCACGCCTTGCCCATGCATTATAACGACCCATTCATTCCATTCCATCCCATTTCATTCCCATTCCAAAGGTTCAAGTTCGTTCCGTCTCCATCGTTCCAAGGTTCATCCTTCTGCATTGCATGTTCATCCATCTCTTTGGCTGCAAGGTCATCCCATCTGCATCGTACAGAGTTCAGCCTACGTCTCGTCCCAATCATGTGAGAACCCATTCACTACCACGCTTGAGATACTTATCCAGCAACAATCCCAGATCCGATAGTACGAATCGACACACGTAGAACCCAAAGAACTCCGCTGCATGTCGAGTACATAGCTCAAGACCAACTTGAGTCTTGTCGGCGTGTCGCAATCCAGGATCCTCGACTTGTCTTGCTATTTGATCTACTTCTGGTTAGAACGTGAAGTATACTCTGGGGGTGGTGAACTTACCAATAGCTTGAGCTGCATCAAACAAGCGTGCCAATGAGCTCATGTACATTGCGTTCGGACCTGTGAATTGGACCTGAGCCAGATCTCGCTTGGGAGGACGATTTGTTGGTGTTGGTGTCATTGGTAGACTGGCAATGCTGGGTATATCTTTAGACGTTTCCGTGTTGACACGGCTCATGTAAGAGCCACCGAGTCCGACTGCGGAGTTCTTCGATCGCAGACGTCGCCATGAGAAGGAGGATTTCCCAGAAACACTCGCTGATCGCGGCACACCCGCAGCCGCATCTCCATCGCCGGTGGATGCGTCCTTGAACAGTGCTCCAGATCCATGAACGCCGACTTCATTGCCAAGTTTGCGACTCAATGCTGTTTGGACTTGTTCGAGAATGCCCTCCAGGGATTGCATCTCTTCCAAGACTGCATCGGCATCATAGGTATCCACTCTCGCGATCTTGAGTAAAGCAGCTGTGAGGAAATCGCAGTTGGCCACCTTGTCTTCGATGTTCTTGAGCTTCACTCCCTTCACCCTCCAAACATCTCTAGAAACAAAGAGCTTGCTGCTGATGTACCCGCCCCGTGGGTGAGCCAATGTCTGGTAAAGACATCGCATCAGCCAGAAAGGTCGAAGCATGAAATCGGTAGGACAAGGCTCAAGGGGAGCTGGAGGATCGGAGATGAGCGAATTAGGCGAACCAGGGCTTGTCGGGGAATAGAAGTGATCATCGAACAATGATAGTCCAGCCGCGTTTGTTTCCGATCGCTCGCGGAAGCTCGTGGCAAGAGGTGTAGGCAGAGCTGGGACTGATGGAGCATTGAGAGATCCAAAGGGATTGCTTCCTGGGGTTCCAGGAGACAAATCCGAACCTTCTTCCAGATGTGTCAACGACATATTGCGGCTCTTCATACTTCGAAGACTTGACGACGAAAAGTTCTTCCTCAGTTTTCGTGTATTGGGAGAGCCGGTGATATCGTCGTCGCCCTTCTCTGAGCCCAGCTGTCCAAAAGGCGATGGTGTAGGTCGAGATCCTGTCATATCTGTCGGACTGGCTTCGAATAGTGGAGGGGAGGGTTGTCTATGGTTCGCACTCGCAGCCTTTGTATCTGTTTCGACTTGAGTATCCATATTTTGACTGCTCAGAGGAGCAGACTTGGCCTGGTTGGCGTCGGCATAATTCTGCATAGGAAGAGCGAGCTTGGAGGTTTCAATTTTCAGCTGTTTCGGGTTCTGTCCTGATAGTCGTCTATTTCGTACACTTTGAGCGGATGATCCAGGTCGTTGGGGTAGTTCAGGTAAAGACTGTGTTGGTGGAGGCGCAGCTGGGCCCTGTGTAAGATGCATTATAGGCGGTGGCAGTTCTGTAACAGTAGAGAGTGAAGTAGCTCCCGTTGGGGGATTTGACCCTTGTGAGCTATGCCAGGTACGTGAAGTTACACCACTAGAGTCAGACTCTCGAGGTGGTGGTGGGCGATGTCTATATGATTCGAGACCGTAATCTCGAGCAATCTCATCCAAAATCCTCTCCTCCTCGTCGGATGAGTTATCGTTATAAAAGTCGTTAGGTGTGCCTTGATACTCATAAGACTGGTATTGCTGTTGAGATCGGTTATCCCTCTCCATCTCATATACCTCCTGCTCAGTCTCTCTGACTTTTTGGCGAGCAAGTTCAACCTTGCGCATAGCGTTGGCTACTGCTTCCTCGCCAGCGTCCATTGACACCATTCGTCTGTGGTCCATTGGACTCATTGGCTCATACCCATCATCATAGGCGGCCTCAATAGCTGCGTCCAATGCCGTATCGAATTCAGCCTCGGTTTCTCCACTAACGCCCCGAATGTGCTTCCTTCTGAAGCCAAGCGATGAAGTGCGCGAATGAACAGATGATGCAGTCGAGCCTCCCGATTCGTCAATGGGATCCAACCAGGAGTTCATGCTGTCTTCCCGGAAATGCGTTTGCGGCACGTTATGCTCTTGCGCATGGTCATTCTGCTGGTCATGGCTCATGGAGAAATCGGTTCGCACGGGCTCGTCCATGTCATTGACTTCTTTTGCTGGAGATAGTGGGCGTCTGGGGGAGAGCGGAGCTGGCATGTATGGGTCCGCGGGTCGTTGTGGGAGGAAATGTTCAGGAGTGCGAAGTCGAACTGGTGATCGTGAAAAGGATGACTGAAGAAGTCCAGGCTCGGGTGTAAGACTTGTAACGATAGGTTTTGGCTTGTTCTGAGCACTTCGTCTCTTATAGCCTTGGTTATCATCTCGTGGCGGTGAATTGACAATTCGAGGTTGAGGGCTGCGACTATCTATTCTCGCAGCTGTAGCGGTGTCAAAGACAGCGGTATCATTAGGTTCATCATCATCATCATCCAATCGTAATACAGACTCTGACTCGGAATGCTGTGCTAAACTCTCAGGGCGGGCGGGCAACGCCTTGGTCTCTTCTTCTTGCCAGGGTGCCATTTGATCTAGCTCATCAATTCGACTTGTATAAGTTCGTCGCTATGCAAGTTAGTATCAGATGTCGATAATTAGGCAAGTTCTTACAATTGCTTCCAGCTTACGTTTATCCTCATCGGCAGTTGTCTTCTGTAGTACTTGCTGCAGGAGGTCGCAAGCCTCCGCATAAGCTTCTCGTGCGCCCTTAAAATTCTGTGCATTATCCAACTGAACCGCTGTATTCGCCTTCTGCAAGGCACGATGTAACATGGCCTTCTGAGATGGCGGTTTGGCGCGCCCCCTATCATTGCTTCCCTTACCAGATCGACTCCTGGAATGCCCCCTTTGAGGCGGGTAAGCCTCTTGGTCCTGATCGTACTGCATATTAGGTCGATATGCAGCCATTGAACGTGCACTGCCCGGCGTTGAAGTAACGGATCGCGCTGGAGAGTCTGAATTGTCGGATTGCTTCAGGGACTGTCCCTCCTGGCGGGCGCCTGTTGATCGCCCAGGCTCACTCGAACCAGAGCCAGGGCCAGCCCCTTCAGATTTAACGTTGAGTATATCGCTTAGCGCAGCGGGCGCCTCCAAGGGCGATAATGTTACGATTAGCGGCAGGGATTGCGGTAACTGGCTTCGTTCCTCTGAGGGCCTAAAAACAAAGGTGTCGGGGTTGGAGACTGATGTACTTGGTCGGTGATTCTTCTGGAGTTTCCGAGGGGATGGTTTGGAAGGCGGTGGAGAGTTGTCAATGAAAGTGGTCGCATCGATACTGGGGCTTTTACCGAGTCGCGAATTGTTATGGTTGGCGCGGGGGGGTAGCGCCGAAACTCGACTGAAATTCGTGGACACTGTCGAAGAGGAAAGACGATTCAATAACCATGAGCTCTCGGCGGCGTTGTGGGGGATTCCGTTCCCGTTCCCGTTTCCGTTGCTGCCAGGCGTGGGAGTGGGCGATAAGCGATCCGATCTCTGGAAAGTTACAGCTCTCGGCGAAGGTTCTATATGGGGCGGAGGGAGAAGTGAGGAAGTTCGTGGCAGACGGGGACCTGGGGGCTTGTGATGAGGATGGGCGTTTAGCGAGGGGGAGGCCGAGGGCGAAAGCGCAGATCTCGACGGGTCGCGATGAGGATAATAATGTGATCTACCAGTCGCTGGTCTAGAGTCGGTCGATACGGAAGCGGAGGACGCATAGGCAGGTAAAGCCCAAGGCGGCGGAACTGTAGCGGTTGCGGAGGCCGTAGCAGCAGAGGGAGACGCGCTCGGGCGTTGGTGGTGGTGGTGATTGTGATTGTGATTGAGAAATTGAGGAGAAGACGAGACCTGACTGTCGTGCATCCTCTTTGAAATGAATCGATCTTCTAAAAAGGCCAAGCCAAGACGAATCCAATCCGATCCAGTCCAGCGATACTACTAGATCCTCACCAAAAAGCCAACAATTTCCCCCCTTTCCCTTGTACTCCAGTTGTAGGCGATTTTAGGGGACCTTGGACTGCTAAGGCTTAGGTTAGTGGAGGTTAGTGGAAGCCCGGACCTTTTCCACCTAACCTCGATTGGCAGCAGCAGTGACAGACTCGTGCTTCAGTGAGAGGTGTCTGGTCCGTCGTGGAGATGGGGTCCGCTTCCGGCGCAATTAACTTAGTTCAGGTACAGAACAGAACAGAACAGAATAGTACAAGTTTGCTTGTCGTAAAAGTTGTAGATCCAAGTTGAATATCGTCGCAGATTCGCATTCTCATTTCGATATGGCTTCTCTCTCTATCGTTCGTATTCGCAATGCAATGCAACACTCGCTGTCGAAACAAAAGGGGATGTTGTAAAAGTAAAAAAGATCAAAGTCAAACATTAAACAACTCAAGTTCGTGCCAGAAGGCAGACCGACCAGTCAGCCCAGCTCAGGGAACAGATAACCCAGCCCATCCATGTCAGGGGACGAGCCGTACCTGCATCTCGGGGTTTTGGTTGGTGGTTTGGAGGTATCGGTACCCTAGGGATGCGTTCCTCTCTGTCTCTAATCTGTGACAAGATAGCGCATTGTGCCGAGTGACCGGCAGTTGACCTGTGCATCTCCCTACCCCAGCCCTTCGGCCAAGTATTCCATAGTATCGGCTGATCCTGAGTGTGCTGCGTGTCTGACCCTTCCCTTGCCTTTAGCGGGAGCACTGTGCGGAATCTCCCTGGACCCCCTGGACGACGCTGTCGTGCTTCAGTTTTAGCGCGTTTCGTTGCCTTATGTAATAATTGTAACCGACATCAGACATCATCAGCTTGAGCGCGTCGCTGAAAGGTATCGCCGATCGCGAACGGATAATTTGGTCACCTACAGATACCGAAAACGAAGTCTACTGTTTCTTTCGCTCACGCATTCCCATCTATTTTTGCCATGGCGAGCGTTGATGATATTTTCAAGGTTTGTTTACTTCAATCTCCAAGTTCAATAGCGTCTAACAAATCCTAGAGCTCAGGCATTTCGGGGAAGCGCAAGCTTGATCCCATTCGAGATCCAAGTAAGTCTCGACTAATTATACCACTTCCTTGTCGCGAACTTCAACTTATAATCTCCAGATGAAATCTACAAATCAGCAAAGATAAACGCCAACGGCTCGAATCGCCATGCCCAAGTCAACGATGCGCCAGACGAAGACGAAGACATGGAAGCTGGCCCAGCGCCTCCCCCCGCCGATGACGAAGATTTCGGTCCCGAACTACCTCCTGACGATGACGAAGGTCGCTTCTTCGGCGGTGGCATTACAAAACAAGAATCAGAGATCCTTGATTATGTAGAGGAAGCCGACGCTGGCCGAGCGCCTGAAAAGATCGATGCAGCATGGTTGCGAAAAACGCTGACGAACTTGGAGAGGCACATCAACAAGAATGCCGAGCTTCGCGCCAAGTTCGAAAACCAACCACAGAAGTTCATTGGCAGTGAGGCTGATCTAGATGCCGACATCAAGGGGCTGTCGCTGCTCTCTGAACATCCTGAATTGTACCCAGAGTTCGTCAGGCTAGAATGCGTAGCCAGTGTTATCGGTCTGCTGGCGCACGAGAACACCGATATTGCCATCGATGCGATCGAGATTATGGGCGAGTTGACGGACGAAGATGTCGCGGCGGAGGATGAGCAGTGGAACGTGCTGGTAGATGCCATGATGGAGGCAGATCTCCTCAGTTTACTGGTTTCCAACTTCTCCCGTCTGAACGAAGACGATGAGTCAGATCGTAACGGTATCTACCATGCTCTAGGACTCATTGAGAACTTGTGCTCCCGACAATCAGTCGCTGAGCGCGTAGGAGAGGATGAGAAACTACTGCAATGGCTCCTCCAGCGCATCCAACGAAAGGAAGATACCGTCTCCCAGAACAAGCAATACGCTGCAGAAATCTTGGCCATTCTCGCCCAAATGGCCGTCGCCAACCGCACAAAACTCATAAACCTCGATGCGGTCGACTTGCTTCTCCAGCTCATCGCCCCCTACCGACGACGCGATCCCGACAAGGGCGGCGATGAAGAAGAGTACATGGAGAACGTATTCGCATCCCTCACATGCCTAGCAGATGAAGCTGCTGGAAAGGCAAAATTCATCGACGCAGAGGGTGTAGAACTCTGTCTTATTATGCTGAAGGAGGGGAAGAAGAGCAAACCACCGGCTCTTCGTCTTCTCAACCACGCTGCTGGTGGTAATGCTGGTGTGGATGTCTGTCAAAAGATTGTTGAGGCTGGCGGTCTCAAGGGTCTCTTCACACTCTTCATGAAGACTCAAGATCATCGATTGGCAGAACATCTTGTTGAGATCTTCGCTTCAATGCTGCGTCTTCTACCAGCTAATTCCGCGGAGAGGATACGAACACTAGCCAAGTTTGTGGAAAAGGACTACGAGAAGATTTCTAAACTCATCAAATTCCGACGAGACTACGTCGCTCGTGTCTCATTGGCAGAGCAGCAAAACGACGCTGAAAAAGCCACTACTTCAGAAGATGATCGGGAAGCAGCAGAGCTAGAATGGCTATCCCGGAGAATCGACGCCGGTCTCTTCACACTCCAGACCATTGATACAGTTCTCGCTTGGTTAGTGGCAGAAGACACAGGAGCAGCACGCAAGATCAGACAAATCCTCGCCGAGCGCGATGAAAAGATATCTGTAATCGGTCGTACACTAAAGGAACAGCTGGACGGTCTAGACACCACGGAGGAGAACCAGGATCTGAGGGACATGTTGAGCACTCTAGTCGAGTTTGTCCAGTAAAATAACTTAATAATTCAAAATGTGCATTTCCTTTAGAAGGGAAAACGCTGCAGGGCGGACCACGCAATTTGGTCTTTGTAACACAAATCCTCCTCGTCTATTTGCATCTCCTCTCGTGTGTCAAGCTGAAACGCTCATAATTATAAACATTGGTGGGTGCTCCGTCGTTCAGGACTTGGTGGGGGGAACGGGGTTGACGTCGAAGACGGCGCTGAGGAGGTTCTTGATGACCTGAGCTTGTCCCTTCTTGCCAGCCTCCTGGATGCTCTTGATTTGCTTCTCGGCTTCCTGGTTGGCCTCGGCCTCGGCTTGCTCGTTGCCCTTGCTGTGCTATACGACCATCAGTATTCTTCCATCGTTGGGGCGGACGGTGTCTCGTTCAGATAGACGGTATGCCGTTTAGATGGAAGTATCGTACCTCGGCCTCGAATTTCTTATATTCTTCTTCCTTCTTGGCTTTGTAGTCGGCTATCTCTTGCTTGGCTTCATCGCGAGCTTCCCTGACGCGCTTGGTACGGTCTATCGTTCGGTGCTGTCAGATGGATGATTCATCGGTTTGTGAGGAAATGGCGCTTACATTCTCGGGCTGTGAATCGTTGTTAGTTAACCTATAAACAAGGCGGGGAGATGAGGTTGGAGCGCACCTTTCTGGACAATCTTGGAAGCATCTTGCTCAGCCTGGCATCACAGATTAGTTTTCCTTGCTACGAGAATTAAAGCGCCCGATGCAGCGTACGTTGAGCAGCTGTTGAATACCAGCTGAGTTCTGGGCAGACTGCGAATCATTAGCCATCATCCTCCATCCTATTCGCGAAGCATCTAACCATGATGTCGTAGTATCAAACGTGACAATAAAGCGATCGATTCGGTCGTAGAAATTATCGTGTTATCAGGTTCGAGGAGTGTTCGTGATGGCGTCGTTGTTGATGGGAGTTCAAGTTGCGAATGGTTGCATACAAGCACTTGGTAGAGGATTACGTCGGGTGCTGAGCTCAGGCAGCTGATTCGCAGGTACCGCTAGGTAAGGTACGTTACTTGTTTGGGGCGGAAGGGGGAGAGCTACAGCGCTTAGCGCGTGTGGGAACCGCCGGAGACGCTGTGCGCTTGAAACGTCATGGGCTGACAAAGTCCCTTCTTTTGCGATTTGATCATAATCTTTCCCAGAATATACTGTACTCGAATTGTGTTTAGTCGGGTCAATTGGCCTAATCATTGCCTGTCGCAAACCAATTAATCTCTCCATCGATCTATAAACCCACCGTTTCCGGCCCCGAAGAAGACCTTGAGGCCACCATGTCTCGAGCTTCAAAGCTCACCCTGCTGGGTACATCGCTCCTCACAGTCTGCACAGTTGTCGGCGTACACTTCCAGCAAAAGTTCGAGCAAGCCGTACGTTTCCCACTGCTCAATTGATCCTCCAATCCATCCCCCAGAAATCTTAGAGCTAACAATGATCGTAGGCCATGCACGAAGGCGTCGTTCGAGATATGGAACAACAACGAATCAAGCGAGAAAGACAATTGGACTTTGACTTGCAGAAGCAACTCGAAGCAGAATACAAGCGTGAGCAGACAGTGCACGACTCGATAGCAGCGGCGGAGAAGGGTCTTCCGAATCGATAACACCAAGAACGGCGGGAAAGGTTACAAGAAAAATTGTACTATCAGCATACTCCTCTCTAGCGACTACGGCGCCATTAAAGATTTTTGTTGCATCAATGCATTTCGTTGTTTTTGCTATATTTCCTAACGAACTGGCTATTTTATACATGATGAACCTCCCCAAACATTACAAAGCACAGGCAAGCTGCTCCTGTCTTGCAGCGCTTTCCCTCCCTCCAATATTTTAAGCATCGTCAATCTTTTTTTCGTAATCAATCTAAATTATCGGTTTGAAACTCCAGATCTGTTGGTAAACATTCTTGCGGCGATGTTCATGGCCTGCAGCTCCTGGAAGAGCAGCTTGGCGGCGTAGGGAATATGGATTTGCGCGATCTTGGTCTTGTTCTTGCAAGGTCGGCATTCGAATGACTGTTTGGAAAGGTTTCTGAGACATGTTAGCTCTTATTCATGAGTATTTGTAGGGGCAACTTACGCAATTGGTGTCATGAGTCCACAAATCTCGCAGACGTGGACACGGAAAGCATCCGACACCTCAAACAGACGCTCCTTCAGGAAAGCAGCGGCACCGTGAGCGATCATACAATCACGTTCCATTTCTCCGAATCGGAGACCACCATCACGAGCACGACCCTCGACAGGTTGTCGGGTCATGATCTGAACTGGACCACGAGCACGAGCGTGAATCTTGTCGTCCACCATGTGACGAAGACGCTGGTAGTAGGTAGGTCCGAAGAACACCTGGGCACGGAGCTTTCGTCCAGTGTGACCGTTGTACATGACCTCGAAACCTCGAGATTGGTAACCGTGCTTCCTCAGAAGTTCTGAGACTGAATCGACTGTGACATCAGTGAACGGTGTGGCGTCACCCTCCATACCTTCCAGCGTTGAAACCTTGCTAAGAAGACACTCAATCAAATGGGCAATTGTCATTCGCGATGGAATGGCGTGAGGGTTGATGATGATATCGGGAGTAAGACCTTCTCGGCTGAAAGGCATATCCTCCTGTCGATATGTAACACCGATTGTACCCTTTTGACCGTGACGAGAAGCAAACTTGTCACCAATTTGAGGAATCTTGGTTGTTCGTACTCGGACCTTGACGTACTTGACGTTATCGGCGTTGACTGTCAGAATGACTTGATCAACGATACCGTTCTCAGTACTTCGCAGTGGTGTCGAGATATCACGACGTTGGTGCGATTGAGTTCTTGTGCCAAGGTCCTGGTTTTCTTGGTCGATGGGTGCAGTCTTGCCGATAATGATATCTTCACCTGACACACGGACACCAGGAGCCACGATACCATCTTCATCAAGCTTGTCGTATGTTCCATGCTTCATTCGAAGCGTTGTCTGCTGGAAAGGTTTCTCGAAGATCTCAGTGTAGTTGAGACCAACCTTCTTCTCCTGATCTGAGTACGATCGGAAGAACAGACTTCGGAACAGACCTCGATCAATACTACTCTGGTTCATAATGACGGAATCTTCCTGGTTGTAACCTGAGTAGCAAGCAATTGCAACAATGGCGTTTTGACCGGCTGGCAATTCACGGAACTTGAGGAACTCCATAGATCGGGTAGTGGCGAGAGGCTTTTGAGGGTAGTAGAGAATATTGGCCATGGTGTCCATGCGGCGAGAGTAATTTGTCAAGAAGAAACCCATGGCTTGTTTACCCATAGCAGATTGGTAGGTATTACGAGGAGACTATTGCTGTTAGTTGAGCCCATGCATGGTCATAGGACATACATACCTGGTTGTGATCGGGGAAAGGAATGATACTGGCACAGATACCGAGAATCATACTGGGGTGAATCTCACAATGTGTGTACATGTGAGTTGTGGGGTTCACCTTTGTCTTCAATCGCTTGTTGCGGTCCTCCTCTTGTTCCCTCTTCTCTGCCTCTTGCTTGGCCCGTTTCTCTTCTTCTGTGAGTGTAGCTTCATCATTCTTTTGCTCACGGTAAAGTTCGAGATCCTCTGGCGTCATGCAAATCATGGCTGTCTCTTCTTCCTCAGCATCGAGATATTCGACAGCTCCTTCGCGGATCAAGCCATCCCATCCAAACTTGTCCGCTGGGTTGGCAGGAGGCTCTGCCTGCTCTTGGGCTAGCCTATTGACATGGTCCTTTGTCAACACTAGTTGTCCCTTGGTGATGTTGTTCTCATAGTCATCCTCCTGGTGAACTGTAAAGACGGGTCTCATGACACGGCCAGCGTCTGAGAAAATCTTGAATTCACGGTCTCGGATATCACGAACAAGTGATACTTCGAACTGCACGTAAGACTTTCGTCTTGTGTCCAAGACCTGATTCACGAGATGCTTGGGGTCGGCATGAACACCAACCCAGCTACCGTTGACGAAAATCTTTGTAGCGTGGGGGTATCTTGTCGGCTCGTACTCCTCAACGACTTCCATGCCTCTGTTGATCATGAATTCAATCAGAGGATCGGCCGGAGAGCCGACACTGACGTAACACATCAGAGACAAGTTTTTGACCAGACCACAAGCTTGACCCTCGGGTGTTTCGGCAGGACACACCAAACCCCAGTGAGTGTTGTGAAGCTGTCGAGGCTTGGCCAATTTACCATCTCGTCCGATGGGAGTATTGGTTCGACGCAAATGTGAAAGAGTAGAAGCAAAGGTATATCTGTTCAACACCTGAGAGACACCGGCTGTCGAGCTTGCCGCCTTCTTCTGGTCACCCCAGTTACCAGTGGCCAAAGAGTACTTGAGACCGTTGGAAAGGGTTGATGGCTTGATAGCGACAGTCAGGTTGAAGTTTCGGTTGCTCTCAACGCATCGCTTGAGGTAGTTAGAGAGCTCAGTGTTTATCCTTCGAATGATACCACGGAAGAGCTTCGCCAGTAGAGGGCCCGCCAAATCAAGTCGCTTCTTTCCAAAGTGATCACGATCATCGGGCTCACGACGTCCAAGAGCGCACTGTAGCAGCTTGTGCACCATGTAACCCAAGAAAAAGGCCTTACGGGTTTCGCTACCCTCTGATTGGGAGATATGAGGCAGAGTCTCTTTTTGGAGAATATCCTTTGCAACACGAACACGCTTCTCACGACCGAGACTAGCCTGGTCTCTGTTTCCACGCTTTCCGATAAAGTCAAGGGCAACTTCTCGGTCTTGGACACAGAAAGCCTCCTCAATACAAGGGCGAAGCATTTCCAGCATCTGGCTATCGTTGCGGTCGTAGCAAATGTGGTTCAGAATATCCTCATCAGACACAACACCAAGTGCTCGGAAGACGATGGCGACAGGGAGATCTGCCTTGACAAAAGGCAGGGTAGCCTGGATAGTTTGGCCAAAGCCACCTCGTGCAGAATCTCCCTTGCCATAGAGCTTCATCGTAAGACTGGAGATAAGACGGGAACCTTTCTCAAGAGCACTGCGGATTTCAGCAGTGTAGGTGTAAGGACTAGGTTGGGCCTTCTTGAAAACTTGAACAATGTTGGCGGCAGAACGTTCCTGGGCGATCAGGACCTTCTCACTACCGTTGATAACGAAGTAACCGCCCTGATCATAAGGACACTCGTTGAGCATGAAGAGGTCCTCATCCGAATGGCTGCTCAGATGGCAAATCTTGGACTTGACCATGATGGGCATTTTTCCGATAAAGATCATCTCCGAAGGCTCATCCTCAGCTTTTATGCTTCCAGCATCCTCCTCGACTTCCCATACCAGCTTTGTGGGGTTTTCGCCGGTTCGCTTGTACTCCGCCTGCTGCTCGTCATCCATCTCGTGCAAAGGAATCTCCTTGTCGACTGCGACGGAGACTTTCTTGGTGATCTTGAGGTAGGTCGGCGCGGCATAGGTGAGGTTGCGGTCACGACATTCGTAAGGTAGGAGGTTGGTCACAGTTCCATCAGTCTCGCTCATAGAAGGACGTGACACCATGACGCTCCCAAACTTGATCTCATATCGTCGCAAGGCGATGTTGACTCCAGGAGGCGCAGGAGGGTTGTGCTGATCGAGGGTGATGGTGGAGTACTCGTTGACGAGATCCTGCACCATTGTCTGGGTGAACTCGTCAAAGGAGTCGGTCTGTTGCGATGCAAGACCCTTTGTCTCGAAGAAGGACGAGATTACGGTCCAGCAATCCTCGGGGGTGATACCCTCATCGTAGCCATAATCGTAGTCGGATTCGTTCTCGTAGTCGTCCATGATGTCGGTATTTGTCGCTATAAATACAGTGATCGAGTTCTCGGGGTATTAAAAGGTTAGCGACAAGGTGTTGCTGCTCAAGTCGATGGATTGCGCCCGCTAGGCAGTTGCGTCGAAATTATTCAAAGAAGGACAAAGGAGCTACGACAGCGAAGTCAGGGCGGTCAGTTTTGGACCTGGCGCCTGATGCACCCCGTGAGCATCTGCCGATGAGTTGGACAGGTCGACAGGAATCTCAAGCCAGGAGATAGAGCGATATTGAGGAATGCGCGAGGTGAAGGGTCGTGGTGGAGAGGTGATGAATTTGTTACAATGAATCCTCACTAAGCATTCAGGAGCCTGAGGTTGAGGCGACGAGACGCGCCCAGAATGCGCTATTCTGGATTTGGTTAGAGCAGAAGAAAGAACGCCACGTTGATGAATAATATTGACCGGCCGAGCGAACATTGTGTGGCGCCTAGTGTCCCACAGTCTGTGGCTGAGCTTCAGTCAACTTTTGACCCATCTCCGCCGTGCTAAAATTCCAATCTTCGATCCACTGGTCTAGGGTAATCAGATCCCAGCCCAAAACAGCTCATATTCTCTCGAACCAACGCTACCATTACCTTGTGCACGAAGAGAAAGGAGAAGTTTGCACAACTTGCGCTGTCATTTAGTTCAAGTATCGGCCTCAGCATCAGCTCGAATACGGTAACCTACTAAACAGAATGTTGGTAATCGCGAGGTTAATCTCCGCGATACAGGGTAAGTCGTCTAAGGAGTAAGTACAACAGGAATATCGAATCCATCAACCAGGTCCAACGTCCAGAAAATAAAGTTAAGAGTGCGCTCTTAGCACTACGACAACACATAGAGTTCATCCTAAACAGATAAACTAATGCACTAAGCTTATGATACACCCAGCAGAGTCAATCAGAACCTCACTGCAAACTCACATAGATTACTACGTAGAATCCAAGAGCCATATCGGCATATGCTCTTGTACCACACTCAGTATTTATACATTAGTCCAAAATAATCTTGACCCCGGAGCTAAGATAATAGGCTCCTTACATACTTTGACTGCACCGTAACTTGAAGCCATCGCGGCTTCATAATAAGTGTTTAAAAGTGCCGACGATCCGGCGCATCCGCCATCTCAAAGTCTATCTGTTTCACCTCTTGGCGGGCGATTCGCGTCAACGTTCCATCCGGCAACGCTACAGTAGCTCAACCATCACCCATGCGGGCAACAAATCCCACTTACACACCAACGGCCCCCCCTAGCGCTAAACCACCAGAGGATTCTAGAAGGAGTCTCACCTCATTTCCAGCGTCTACGGTAAACGGCATCGTTCTTATTAACCACCTGTATCGTGCAGCCGGGCTTTACCACTTCTAGAACCATCGCCTTTGTCTGCTCCGTTCAACTTCCAATCTCTATCCCTGCCACTCGGGCCCAATCTCGGGAGAGGCGGCCGAGAGACCGTTGTCAATTTCCCCACAACTGTTCCTGAAACCAAAGTCTCCTAGACTTCATTTCTCACTCGTTCGGTCCAGCCTTGCCGTCCCTTGTCCGTCAGACCAGCTTCTAGACGTCTTATTAGTGGAGGATCTGTTTCCCGTTCCCGACCTGCATCCATATGCTGACTAGGTCCAATCATTGCACCACCATCAGCTTGTCATCTTGACTTTTTGTGATCCTTGAATTTGTACCTGCGCTAGTTCGACCTAGACTAACAGACCACTTGGATGAAATGTGCTCATGATATCTGACAGTTCACGGCGCAGCATGGGCTGAATACGCGGGAGTGAGGGTTGGGCGGTTGTATATAAGATGAGGTGTGCGTCCCAATATTCTGGTTGTTGGACACTCCTGCACTGCCTTCTCATTCATTCACTTCATTCATTCTTTAGAATTACATACACTCTCTTTCAAAACAGTCACTCTTTAAACAAACCAACTTTTGCAACAATGCGATCTTACACTCTTCTCGCCCTGGCCGGCCCTCTCGCCGTGAGTGCTGCTTCTGGAAGCGGTCACTCTACTCGATACTGGGATTGCTGCAAGCCTTCTTGCTCTTGGAGTGGAAAGGCTGCTGTCAACGCCCCTGCTTTAACCTGTGATAAGAACGACAACCCCATCTCCAACACCAACGCTGTCAACGGTTGTGAGGGTGGTGGTTCTGCTTATGCTTGCACCAACTACTCTCCTTGGGCTGTCAACGATGAGCTTGCCTACGGTTTCGCTGCTACCAAGATCTCTGGTGGCTCCGAGGCCAGCTGGTGCTGTGCCTGCTATGCGTCAGTCTCCTTACAGATTGATCCCGTACAACACACTGACTCTATCTAGTTTGACCTTCACTAGTGGTCCCGTCAAGGGCAAGAAGATGATCGTCCAGTCCACCAACACTGGAGGTGATCTCGGCGACAACCACTTCGATCTCATGATGCCCGGCGGCGGTGTCGGTATCTTCGACGGCTGCACCTCTGAGTTCGGCAAGGCCCTCGGCGGTGCCCAGTACGGCGGTATCTCCTCCCGAAGCGAATGTGATAGCTTCCCCGAGCTTCTCAAGGACGGTTGCCACTGGCGATTCGACTGGTTCGAGAACGCTGACAACCCTGACTTCACCTTTGAGCAGGTTCAGTGCCCCAAGGCTCTCCTCGACATCAGTGGATGCAAGCGTGATGACGACTCCAGCTTCCCTGCCTACAAGGGCGATACCTCGGCCAGCAAGCCCCAGCCCTCAAGCTCCGCTAAGAAGACCACCTCCGCTGCCGCTGCCGCTCAGCCCCAGAAGACCAAGGATTCCGCTCCTGTTGTCCAGAAGTCCTCCACCAAGGCTGCCGCTCAGCCCGAGCCTACTAAGCCTGCTGTAAAGCCCCAGACTGACAAGCCTGCCGCCACCAAGCCTGCTGCTACCAAGCCCGCTCAACCTGTCAACAAGCCCAAGACAACCCAGAAGGTCCGTGGAACCAAAACCCGAGGAAGCTGCCCGGCCAAGACTGACCCTACCGCCAAGGCCTCCGTTGTCCCTGCTTATTACCAGTGTGGTGGTTCCAAGTCCGCTTATCCCAACGGCAACCTCGCTTGCGCTACTGGAAGCAAGTGTGTCAAGCAGAACGAGTACTACTCTCAGTGCATCCCCAACTAAATGGTAGATCCATCGATTGTGGAAGAGACCATAAAACGTCTCAGAAGGGATCCTCTCATGAACAGGCTTGTCAGTGTATAGCATGGCATCCTGGACCAGGTGTTCGACCCTTGTTGTACATATTAGATCTTCATTGTATATATTTAGACACATAGATAGCCTCTTGTCAGCGACAACTGGCTACAAAAGACTTGGCAGGCTTGTTCAATATTGAAGCAGTTTCCTCCATAACGTCGTCTTGGTCATAATGTCCTTTGAAAGTGAGCAAGTGTATAAGTTGCAGAGTTGATTGGCATCGAGGATGGCATCCGTTCGTCACTGACGATGACAAAAAGAAGTCAGAGTATTTTATCAGGATGATCCTTTCGACGCTATACATTAATTGAGCAAAGATGGTATCCAGTTCCCCAATTTCTCATGAAAACGGGGGGCGCTGACATATGGATCTGCCCTTCATATGCCTCTTGAACCCATCGATCACTTCATGGAAAACCTTGTTCTCCAGACGCTTACCGTACCCATAAACCAGACCATATACCTTGAGAGCAATAAATATGCCGCTTAGAGCTTATATGATTACAAGGGATTATCTCATTTAGCGTCACAGCACAGAAGTCACATTGCTGAGTTGGGAGTAAGTTTGTGTCATAACGTCGTGAGTCTTGTTTTGTATCCAGATATCTATCTACACCGATCCGCTGTACGGATATTGAACTTTGTGTATCCGTAATCTATAAGACAGTGCAATAGAAACAAGACAAAGCTGGGTTCGAACCAGCAAACAACCGTCGAGTTGACCACGAGACCAGTCTCAGGGCACTCAATAGCCGTTCACACTCACATGGGTGAGGGTAAGAAGAAATGAAGAAAGTGCCAAGCAAGGGCTGGCAGAAGAAGTTTGCAACAAGCTTTGAAGAATTGCTGGTTATGAGGGTAGCTAGTTTGTGGTTTCGTAGACGGCGACGTAGGCGACCTCCATCATGTTCTTGTAGCCGGCTTCGGTGGCCTTGTTAGGGTTGCCCTGCATGACGCCATTAGTTTTCTGATATCTTGAAACTATAGAATTGCTGGAACTTACTGGCCAGGTTCCGCCAACAGCGACGTTGAGGAGAATGTACATGGGAGAATGAGCCAGAGTAGCCCAAGTGCCCTCATCGTTGAGTGTCTTGCCCGTGATACTGTGGAAGGGCTCTCCATCGAGCAACCAGGTGATCTTCTCATCCTGCCAGCTGCTAGCCCGTCGGTCGATAACCACAGACCAAGCATGGAACTCGTTATCCGGAATAGTAACCCGCTGTCCAAGACCCTCTGGCTCATTGCAGGGACCGCCGCCCTCATGACCACAGTGAACAGTGCCGAAGCCAGTCAAGTCGCCGTTAACTCTCTCAAAAATGTCGATCTCGCCACAAAGAGGCCATCCAGTTCCGTGGCGCAGTGCATCACCGAGCATCCAAAAAGCAGGCCAGATACCCTGCTTACGAGCTGAATCACCCATGCGAACACTAGCCTCTACACGAAGAGCTTTGTTCTTGTCTGCGTGGAAAGCCTTCTTGGACTCAAGACGTCCAGAGGTCCATTCGCCCTTCCCATCCTTCCAGGGAACGAGCTGGAGGGTGTCACCGCCGGAGAGTTGGATGTTCTTGTTGGAGGTGGAGTATACCTGGAGTTCGTTGTTGGAGTTGATGTTGAGGGCCGTGTTCCAGTTGTTCGTCTTGGGTGAGCAGCCTTGACACCCGGTGAACTCGTCTTTCCAGATAAGTTTGAGATCGGGGCGGGTTGGGGCGCTGGTAGCTGAGACCAGAGAGGCGAGGCCGGCGATAATGGGGATGAAGTTGAGCATCGTGTAAGTCGGAGTGGAACTGATCGAAACTGTGAAATATATCTTTGATACTGAATTCTAAAGGAGTGGACGAGAACAAATGTCACAGGTAAGGAATGTTATGCCTCCAGGGCTAAAGGAATGAAACCGGAGAAGGCGATGTGTATAAAAGGAACGAAAGAAGCTTGAGATACACGTATCTCGAAAGCAAAGAGGTCAGAAAAGAACGTCAAGACACAGAAAGAAAGACAGGTGTGGAGAGGAGACAAGACGAGTTTACATGCGCATTGTTCTATATATACGACTCCTATGAGTGGAGTCCTCCATCTTAGGGGAGACAGAAACGAGATGTGAGGACCGGATGTTTCCTGTTCACCTCGGGGCTTAGTTGCCCAAAGGGGCATGGAGAACATGGGGTAGAATGGTGTTGCATGAATCAAGGGCTGGGCGGGCGGGTGATGTTCAGGGACGGGAGGAGGATGACTGGATGGTTTGACGTGATGGGTTTATGGGAATGGAGCTAGCACTTCGGGACAGGTCCGCCACAAAACGAGAGGGCAGGGGTTGAAAGATGCTATGTTTTGAAGATTTGTTCTGGAGTTGATTCGTTGTTGAGGAGGAGTTTTGGTATGGTGATGGACAGGCCAAGTCTGAGTTGATGGTGCAGTACACATATAACCAACCATGATCTGCCAAGTTCGTATTTTACAACGCATTCATGCCTGATGTTATACAAGATAATGCACTCTTGACAAACCCCAAGACAACTTTCTTTACAGAAAAACGTGCGTGGCAGCGTATGAACCGGGGCTAACTAGCGTATCGGAAATAAAACCAGGGGTCAGAGAAAATATGGATATCATTTTCGCTTTCGCCGACCAATGTGAACCCCAGAACATTCATACCAGACAAGAAATTCATCTCCGAAAAGAGAAGGCTCTTTTCTTTTGTGAAATTGTTTATGAAGATTGCGTTGGCGAGCGGTTACTGGTGGTGGACATGGATGGTGCTTGGATCTTGGCAGGTATATGAAACAAAGCCGTGAGAATCATTAACCAACGAGGAAAAGAAGCCTACGCGGCTCAAGAAAGGAGGTGTCAGGGATAATGGGACTAACAAGGACATGCTTCTTGAACGTCTTGTAGATATGATCTTATGCGAATTCAGCTCAATACTGAATAATTCAGTCATTATATCTTTAGAGAATCATGCAGGTGGTTATTTGTATCGTAATGGTTCATTGCCATTTTGAGAAAAGTGCATCTCGGCTACCGTGAGACAATCAGTTAGAGTTTATGCTACTGTCAATCATTAAGACGATCTACGATTCGGAAAGTCAAAATGTTCGGAGCAGCGAGGTTTTACTCAGGCTTGGCTTTTTGGTAGTGTCGAGAACTGGTAATTAAATTTCCGACGCGCTGTGTTTCACGATTTGACAGGTGAGGCCAGTCACAGCCTCAATTGAAAGCTCGCGGCCCAGCAACGTGGGTGGCAATGCAGTCAAGTAAATGCTTATTTTATCATCACTTGTACTTGGGCAAGTTAGTTAGGAAATAATTGTCGAGCCATGATCCAGTAATTGTAGAAATGACTGATCCGTCGTAGATTTGCCACGAATTTTCGGATACCTAATACCACGCGTGATCTTGACAATCAACCGTCTGTGCCAGCGTCATTCGCTTCATCCCCCACTGATCTACCAACCTTATCAAATCCTATATTATCCCCATGTTATAGAAGACCTGGTTCATCTCTCTTCGCGAAACACGATCCAAGACCTCAGTCCTGCAGCCAAGCACCATGATCAATGCTCACCCCACAAGAGGACCGGTTCAAAGGTATTCAGCTCGTATCTGTGCATGATCACGCCTGAAACTAGTCAATTCAGCTCATTGAGCGCGGCACCTGAATCTCCAGAATATAGTGCTTCTGTATTTAGAACACCTCAATCGGCAGACATCTGCAATGGCTCCAGATCCCCAAGCCTCTCGTTAAGCTGCACAATCGTCTTCTCAAAGACCCGCGCCGCATCAAGCTGCAGCATCATCTCATCATCGTCCTCTACGCCTCCCCATCCCTTGATCCCAGGTTCTTCCGCGTCTGTGTCAGTGTCTGTCTCTGCTTCTTCATCTTCTTCGTCCTCTTCAGCAGGATCTCGCATTACTTCCACCATTAAAACGCGACATTGATCAACTAAACTTCGGCAGCGGATCATTTCTGTCGTTGTCATGCCGCCGCGTAGTCCGTTCTCAAAACCGGGCAATGTCTCGTGAGTTTCAATGTCTTGGCCGCAAAGAAGACTTGCGAAACAATGGTCTAGTTTGCGGAGTATTGCGAAAGATGCCTTTGGTGCTGGGGGGAATGACCGGACATATCGTGTGAAGTCACTTGTGAGACGTAATAAGAAGGGTATTTGGAGCGATGCTACACATTCTTAGTACTAGACATCAAGACATGGGCCTTGAGTGACTTACGAGTGCCTGATTTCCATAAGACATTGGTGATGCTATCGAGATCTCGACATACTTCGCCAAACCTAGCATATCCCACCACTGTATCGCCTGGTTCTGGATTGCCAAACTTCTTGACGTATCGCCGTGTTACTAGCAGAAGCTGCTCTTCAGCGTACCGTCGCACCATGAACTCTTTACTTGAGTTGGGCTTCAGGGCCTTTGTTCGCGGTGTAGGAAGACCTTGGATGTTTGAGTATGATGAAGCTGATGAGGGGGCAGGTGATGGGAGACTTCCACCAGCAGGTGCTGGCAAGAAGCCACCTGGGCCTGGCGATTCCATTTTGAATGTATGTATTTTTCCGTGATTAAGCTGTGTTGTCTGAGTGCAAGGTCGAAAGATGAAAGCACAAAGAGGGAACAGGGGGGACAATAAGAGTGAAGCACTGTTGCTTTATGCGCCTCTTGACCAGAACGACGGACGGACGGATGAATATATACTAAATGAGCTTTTCCAGTATTTACGTGAGATTTGAAGGAATATGAATACGATTTCCGAAAGAATTAAATGAAGTTTGTATAACTGTCCGCTGACAAAGAGACTGGTTCCGTTTACATTTCAGATAAGCTCGCGATAAGGATGACGAAGGTGTTGGCGATACTCAGTCATGGTGGGGTAACTGCCGGATTCGGTACATACTCGGCTTTTACAGTGGGAGCTGGACCAACATCAATAAGTACAACTGAGATAACAAGTCGAGACTTTTTACGAAGTGAGATAAATGAGACTCTCCGTAATTCTCTTGTTAAGGTAGCTTGGTTAACAAAATTCTGCATTTCCAATTCTGCTGTTGGCTTTTGAGCTTCCAGGTTGAGTCTCACAAGCGCGCGTCATGTGACTTTAGCCGCTATCGCGCGCTATCAGTGGAAAAGCTTCATTGCGAGCTGTCCCGGAAATTTTCGCTCCAATTCGACGACCAGATCAACCACCACCACGCGCCCGCTTCCTTCTCTCGACTTAGAGTCATCACGAACCGATAAACTTCATATACACGGCCATATAATCAAAATGCCTCCCAAGCGCATCCAAGTTGAGCCTCGCGGTCGCCGTGCCCCCAAGGGCTTCATCGGCTCCACCTATGACGCTCTTACCTCTCCCGACAACGCCGCTGTTGTCCGCAGCATTGCCATCTTCGGTGTAAGTTTGGTCTTGCGATCTTAAATTGGGGGTGAACTGGTACTGACAAAGGAATTAGGCTGCTGTGACATTCTTGTCCAGCTCTTGGGGCGAGATCCTTCTGCCTCCGTAAGTTGAACCCAACATGCGAGTCTCGACGAACACGAACTGATCCCTGGACAGCCAGTAAATGACGTCGCAACGATACACGATCAAGAATTTGGAGAGGAGGAAATCAGTCATGAGTGGGGATTGCGCATCCCTCATGAACTACATAATCGACATACTTGTACATTAGTTGGCGTCAGTGTACCTTTAGACAGGATGGGATTTCAAGGTTGGCCTGTGCCTGACTTGGGCATTATGATATAGGCTGTATAGAAATCGACATGGCCGTTACGGCTGGGGTTGGAAATGATAAGACGTCTCCCCTACTCCCGTTTGGCCCCTGAGGCTGGGTCGCATTCTGTGAAGACTCGCCTTTGTTATGCTAACCACAACAGATTGCTGGAGACATTTATTTCTAAGGGCTTGAGGATTGCGGTGCATTGCGATGTATTCAATTGGCATGTTCATCATCGGCATCGCGCTTTCCTCTCAGGTTATGCGATCAGACGAGGGCGCTCCTTCCATCTGCGATCATGGCCTACGGTCTTTAGCTGCCAAACTAATGACATCTCTGTCGTTTCTACAATGTTGTTCCAGGCAGATTCATCCTCATCTTTTGAACAGACTTTGACGGCATCGACATTTGACACTTTCTCTTGATATCATACCATCAAGACGTGATCTTCATCAATATCACAGCCTCGTCCGTCTTTGAAGGCCGCCAACATGAGCACGCATTCGTCTTCTCGCAAGAATTCACCACGCAAGTTCGTCTCCGAAAGTTCAGATACCCGCAGCTTGACCAGCAGCAAGTTCGCCCAGCTTCTCTCCAAGTTTGAAGTCCTTGAGGCAGTCTCCTCTGTTGGCAGCCCTCCTCCTCCTTCAAAGACAAAGCCCGCCTCTGCCATCAAGGTAACTTCGACAATCGAGCAGACTTCATCGAGCGCCTCAAAACCATCATCTCATGCATCAACAAGAATCCGAGAAAGAGGCTCTACCGATTCCAGCCATGTCTCGTCCGGTCGTTTCGTTCCTTCAAGCCAAGAAACCCCTCGCACTCGTCGAGTGAAAACTTTTGGTACCCAGTCGCCTGTGATCTCGACTAGAAATGCGGACTCAAAGGCAAGGCAAAAGTCTGTGGCAGAGAGAAGAATAATGTTTGAGGCTGCGGACCAACAGGCGCGTATGTGTTTCGGGTGTATCTTCTGGAGGAAAACATTGACCGTCTGATAGAAATAGAAGCCTCTAGTCCTACCCGTACTTCTATTCCTCGTTCGCCGTCAAAGCTGGCTCATTCCAAAAGTTGGCAAACGATCAAAACAAGACGGTCAGCCGCAGGACCACGAGCAGACGATGCTCCCACTACGCCGAATCCAGTGCGCATTGCAAAGACATTCTCGCCCACGTCTCATACTGTTCCCTCACCTCGGACACTCCTGGCTTCTGATGATCCTTTTGGCACATGGCGATCTCCTTTGAATCGACCAGATGACTCATGGACTTCTTTCAAGCGTAACAGCCTCGTCATGAGTACGCCTGATGCGAGTCCAAGCTACATCAAGTCTCAGTACACCGAAGTGACACCATCATCTGTGCAGGCGGTATCTACGAGTCGATTCAAGCTTGATGATGTTCGTGATGATGCTTTTGTTGAAAATAACAACGTCACAATCGAAGAGACCCGACATAATGGCTGGGTGCGAAATGCTCGCAAGATAGCATCTTCATTGTCAAATACAGTCTCTGCAGGAAGTTCAAGCCTTCGAAGAAAATCCCGTGGATCCCATGATGGTCCCAGCCAACCTCCGAGCAATAACAGCGGTCTCATATCTTTCAGATTTGCGAGAGCAAGTACTCCGAGTCGCTCCAGCCTACCACGCTCTAGAATTTCCAATTTCAGAAAGCAGTTTGATCAGTTGAAGGATCAGCCAGTGGCTTCTGTTGGTGCTCTTGAAACCAAACGGCGCGAGTCAATCCTTACCAAGAACGAGGCGCCCAACTCGCCATCGAAGCATCCTCTTTTGGGATACTCCGATTCTTCGGAGTCCGAAATATTGAATGCGCCAAAATTCAGGTCAAAAAGTTATGCTCCTCGTTGGAGTCGGGCTACGGTGGAAAGTCCACAAACTCCTGTCGGTCGGCGTAACACGGAGAAGTATATTTCACCTTTGAAGCAAAAGATCGACCTATTTGAGTCTCTTGATCGCCAGGCTCCTTTACTCGACTCTACTCATACAATTGATACTGGTAAGCAGTCTATGTTCAACATCAACAAGCGAAAGAGTTCTATTGTTGGTCCTCTGAGGACCTTCAAGGGTACCCTGCGACGAATTTCTACATCTTACCGAAGGACACCCTCAGAATGGAGCACTACAAGTTCGAGAGATATCGCCCCCTCCCAACTTAGGGGCTCTGATGATGCTACTGTGGTGCAGGATGGTCAGGCTGTTGAATTTGCGAACGACGAACCGCTATCACCCCATTCAATTGATGCGATTCCCGGTCAGCCCGTTCTCGGCCAAACTTTCCTTACCAACGAAATCATTTCGCCTCTTTTACTAGAAAAGCCATCGTCTCTCCCTCGAAATTCCATCACCGAGGCAGGCTTCAACATGGATGGCGAGGCTGGATTTGGTGTAGCGCCGCCTCCTTTGTTCACAGAACCTCAAAGGCGGTTCTCTCACACCAAGCACGGCCTGTCCCGAGCGGCAAACCGGTTTTCTCTACCCGATATTGAGAAGGAGCTTGAACTCATCGAGCTCCTTGAGGATGGTCGTCAGACTGTACCCGCACACAGCCCATTTGTCTCCAAGGTAGCCTGTGAGTTGGAGCAACCTCGACCGGTACGCGCGAACGAGCTGAAGCGACTTGTTAGTTTGTGCGAGGAAAAAATCAGAAAGATTTCAGGAGGCCGCAGCGAGTAGATAAATGCCTCATCGCACAAGTTCCAGATGAAGGAGTAGGCTTGGGTATGTTATCTTTGGTGCGACTCGGGCTTGGATGGTAGCTGTTATACAGTATATAGTGTCAATCACTCACATCACATTCTGACTGTCTTACCTTGCAGCTGATAACATAAGACTCTGAAACTAACATTGGACGTCGCAGTAGACAAGGCAGGGTTAGTAAGCCGAATGTATTCATCGCTATTGTGCGCCTGAGCGCTTATCCATCTTTTAACTAAAGAAGAGCAAGGCATAGATAGTATCGTCCTTGATTAAAAGTCATGGGGTCAAAAGAGATACCATAAACTAAAGAAAGTAGGATGCGAGTTATCTCAAGCATCATCAACCGCATTGGGTATGAAAGCTGTTCGCTAAGAAAAGCAGTAACATGAAGAAAAAGCAACTTGTGCCGATACGCCGCGCTAGAAGTTTTGTTTTGGTCGAAAACATGAACGTGTAATACCATTTCCCAAAAGCAGTTTTCGTGGAAGCTGAAATTGCAAAGAGTGGCCTAGATCCTCTCTTCACGTTGCAAGAAGGCTTTGTCAACCCGGACGTGGTCACCGTCGATCTTGCCTAGCTCAACATCCTCGGGATTGATGTGGTCGCGAGACGAAGTCCCAGCTTCACAGCGGGCGTACACGGAGACGTGAGGCCTGTCGGTGGTGCCGCTGCGGTTGGTGCTGAAACTAGGTGCCTTGAAGCCAGTGAAGGAGCTGGGGCCGCTGGCGCCGTAGCGGATGCCGCTTGAGGCGCCGGAGGAGTGGGCGCTGTTGGCGTTGCTGGCGGCGATGCGTTGTGCGGCGAGGGTGCCGAGCGGGAGGATGACGGCGACGGAGGAGAGGGTGAGGGATGCTGCTTCGAAGTCGACGAAGTGAGCCCATTCAAGAGAGGCGAAGATGACTGTGGAGTGTTAGTGAGTGGTCTCTTGGGGAGTTAGGGGGAGAAACTTACCTGGGATGATCATCAGGATGCCGTTGGTCATGACGAGGACTTCCATGGGGGTGAGCGTCTTGTAAGATGGTAGGATACCACGATTGGAGATGAGATGCCAGATGAGCTTGATGTTGAAGATGGCACACCACCATGAGATGGAAGACACATTCATGATGACCGTCCACTTGATGAGCCAGAGCATATGCAATGGCGGAATGGTATCGAGAACTGCCTTGTTCTGAACAGCCGTGAAAGCAATTCTCACACAGATCGTCATGAGAGAAATGACGAGTGAAAGACCAGCAATGATATACTTCCACATATTCGGCCACAGCTTAACCATCGTCCAAGCCTGACTCATGAGCATCGTCTCAATCGAGATGACGAGCAAGAGCGAGATAATATTGGCAGCGATGGCTGGTGCATACCCACTGCGAGGAATATGGCTAAAGTCGTGAGACCAGAAGGGATAAAAGTCGGCGAACTTGGAGATGTTCCAGATACACAGGAGAACCATTCTACACGAGCAGATGAAGAGACTGATGATCTGAAGAGCGTTGAAGGGTCTTCGGAACTTGGAGAAGGGGACCATGACGAGGAGAACGACGAGCATGACGAGACAGGCGCCGAGTTGTGTGGCATAGTTGATGACGGTGTTGACCATCATACGACGCATCTCGTCAACGAGCACCACGGGGATGCTGATGGTGGTGTTTCCATCTGCTGCTAAGAACGTGACGTTCTGCGTAAACGGATCAAAGGTCGACATTGCGATCTGATAGTGAAAGAGTAAAGATTGGAAGTGAAAGGGGTCGTTGGTAGAGATCGATCTCAACGTGGCAAAGATGGATATAGTTCACGAGCGAACGGAGAAGTAAGAGGTCTGAGCTCTTCAAGATATATATAAGAGAGAGCAAAGGGAAGTGAAGTGAGAGTGATGTCTTGTATAACGTTGAAGAGAATGAGAAAGTGGCAACATGGTTAACAGATCACACTACAAGCCAGGCGAGAACGGTCTTGAAGAACAAACAGTTAAGCTAGCAAGCAATAATTAGATATTGTCAGCGGCAAGAAGACTGTGAGCACTCTAGGCACTGCAAAAGTCAAGGAACAGGATTTGTATTCAAAGGGTGTTATCACAATCAACGAAGAATGCCAAGGTCGGTGGGGGTGAGGTTGGTCTTAGTATTGTTCTTGCATTTCGTGGCGTTTTGAGGCTTAGTATTGTTCTCTGAGCCCGCTAGACTCGTTCGGTGCAGGAGATCGATCCGTGCATATCTTGACAGGTCGAGAGCTAACGGTCCAAGCGACGGATTCGTTTCTTTCCCCCCCCCCCGTGTTCCTGACTCCGTGCACGCCAATTGCCGCCATGGATGGAATGAGGGGGGAGTGAATTTGATATGGGGTCCAGTTTGATATCAAGGGGTTAGTTATCCGCTTTGGTCTCGATCATTGGACTTTTAATCTGCCCAGTCTTTCTCAACCGTATCGATGGCTTGAGATCGCAAGTTAGACTTCACGGGCATCCAGCTAGCCGGTCGTCCTGGTTGTTTGGCTTCGTTTCAAAAGTATGTTGTAATCCGCCTCTTACTTGTCGTATTTCACCCAGTGCCTGGCCACGTATTGCTACTCCATGCACGATGCCAATCCTGGAGCTCTTCCCGGCTGCCAGCTGTAAGAACAATACTAAACCCCCGCTTGGTAAGGGAGCTGCGTCAATCCAAATCTCGTATGGTATCCCGTCATGAGGCCAAACCCATTCCTTGCCCAATCTTTCGCACAAGTGCTTTTTTCAGATACCATTCTCTAGCAAGAGTTCTCGTCATCTTGGCAAACACTGCTGGTGTAATGCGGCCGCGCTCGACAGCCCGTCCAAGCATGAATATGGCGTCACCTATAGCTCTCTCCTCTGCCACTAGTGTGTATAGCTGGTTTGCGACTACTGTAGGAGCTACGAGGAGCTCATCAACATCCGGAACGGGGTGGCTCTTGGATCCTTCGATCACTGCATCCGCTTTATGAAGAGCATCGTGTAGAATATTAGAGTTTGAGGTCAAGACATTCGACAACTGTGTCAATTGGCCACCTTCAGCTTGGAAGGCTGGTATCGCTGACAACATTGCTGTTCTTTGTGCCTGCAAACCAGCCATGCTCGAGTCGTTCTGCTGCCGGCTGCGCATCCTGATCGAATACAGTGTCTGAGCTAGCTGTCGCAACAACGCATCCTTTTCGGGATTGGGCGGGATAGGAGGAGCCGCTACGGTAGTATTTGGCAAACTTAACTCTAATGGTTCATCAAGTAGATCAGGAGGTGGTGGTGGTTTTGCAGGGCTTTGTGGTGGTGGAGCTGCCTGAGCCGTCCATGCCGGAGGTTGCGGAGGCTGTTGATATTGCTGATGATGTGGTGGCATTTGCCATTGTTGTTGTGACGGAGGCGCAAACGACTGGGTATCGTTCGTGTATCCAGGTTGCGCAGCCATTGGCGGTCCAGCAGGCGGTATATGACGAGTCGCATACTGCTCCTGAGGGCGAGGCAATCTCGGATCCTGTGCATTTGGACTTCCAACTTGAGGAGGCAGAGGAGGAGCTGAGTCGTACCGTGACATGCGGTTAGACTGCGCCGGGGAACGTCCCGGGATTGGAGGTAAAGGCGGTCCATTTTGAGATTGTGTCTGCGCAGGTGATGCAGTCTGAGGGCCCTTCGGCGGTGGTGGAGGAGGGCGCGGCTGTTCTGAGGGATGCGGATCTTGTGTTGCAGGCCGCGAAGTTGATCCCATGCCAGGAGGCAGAGGCGGCACAGGAGGAGGTGTCGGATTAGCTTGAGCTGGAGGTGGCCGGGACTGTTGTTGCCGAGCTACGACTGGAGGTTCTTTTGCGAAGATATCGGTTAGGATGTTGAGGAAGTCCCGAAGGTTGGATTTCTGATCATCTTGTCAGCAACGAAACATCACAGTGTAGCTGTGGCTTGGGGGCAACGTACGTCCCAGAATTCAGCCCACCCCACCAAGTATGGATGATATACCAGACCCTGCGGATCTATATGCTGTCCCGGCCGAATCATCATGGTCTCGGTCGGCACAACGTATATCATGGGTGGTTCTCGCGGATAAGCGTGTGGCACCCATATCGAAATGGGGAAGCGGTACGTCGTCCCGCGAAAATTAACAGGGAGAGTCCCCGAGAGATGAAGTAACAAGGCATTGGCGCCATTCGAGAACGCTGGTGAGGGTCAATATCCGAATGCGACAAAGCTGGAGTTTAGAGCGCAAGCTGGTTGATAGCTCTATGCGAACGTACTGTGCACATCGGTTCGCGGCGACAACGAGGGGAATCGGTCGAGAGCCTGCGCGACATCGTTGTAGGCACGGTTTACATCGTGATATTCCTGTAGCGCGTTCAAGTCAGCTCTTTGAACTTGGCGAACGAGCGGGGGAAGATAGAGGAGGAGATACGTACGCTTGTGAGAACGCTGTAGAGCCAGTTCAGCACATGTTGCTGGACAGGCATCGTGTTATTGGCCAAGTAACCCAAGTTGTTATTGAGATATTAAGGAAGATGGAGCTGTTCACATCTGAGGTTGACCTTGAAGGTCGTCGTAGCTTGGCTTGGTGTTGGTGGTTCGTGCGTCTTCCATGTTGGACCTCATGCAACCGACGTAATGGGGTACGTACCGTGCACCTTCCTAAAATCGACCCGAGCCGCGGATAGTGGGGGTGGGGGACTTAAGGCTTCAACACCAACTGAAGCAATTGAAGTTGGAGAGGGTGAGCGAGTAGAAGTACAAGTTTGCCTTCATTATTTCTATACATCTAGGGGGGGG